>NC_138185.1:203096313-203429629 GCF_964194105.1 Spermophilus citellus
GTGCTGATTCTTTATCTTTACATTCAAGCAGCATCTCTTTGTAAATTATTATTATTAAGGAATAACCCATCCACATGATACATTATATAGCTTCCTATATCAAATAGCTTCTTATATCATTTAATATACATAAATGTTTATTAAATGAATAAATACAATGCAAAGAAGGTCTGAGTTACCCCAGATACCCAGCCTGTTCTGAAGAGGCAGCAAGCATCATATATTCACGTAGTTCCTTCTAGAGAATTTCTGGACATACAGGCATGTGTGCACTGCTCACATTTTCTTTTCTTCACACATTGGATTTGCTAGAATGATGCTGACATGCACTGTGGCCCTCCTTCAGGGCACCCTGTAGCTCAGATCAGAGCCTCTGGGAAACTAACCTCCATAAGGGGAAGACACTCTCCTTCTCTGCCACCTTTGGGGCCCACCCAGGGCCATCGAACAAATCCATCAAAGGTTAGGAGATCAGTTTCCACAAAGGTCCAAAGCCAGGGTGTTTGCAGGAAAATGGCAAGCCAAAATATGGGAGTAAGAGTTGTCTTTCCTAAAGACTGTAGATAGAATAACCTAACATAATTTTCCTAGGTACATATATGAAAATACTTTAGTGAATACCATCATCATGTGCACCCACAAGAATGGGGTCCTAATTAGAATAAGAAATATTCCATACTTGTATAATTTTATCAAAATGGATTCTACTGTCATGTATAACCAAACAGAACCAATAAAAAACTAAGATTTTAATCATACTTCATTAACAACAAAAAAAAGTTCTATCCTTCCTAACATCCACCAAGATTTTAATAGAGTTGTGGGTGAATGGAAAGGGAAACTGAATGATTATTTCCTTCTTTTTGTATTTCCATAGCTTTTAATAAAGATCATCTATTTATAATAAAAATTATCAACTCTTTTGAAAAAAAATATTACCAGTCCTCACTGAAATGGAGTCTTAAGCTCTCAACTTATTAAATGTATTAATAAACCTTTTATTGATTACATGCAGATGTAAAATACCTTTATAAGAACCCCCAGGGAAAACTACCATTGTTTTATTGTAACAAAATTGGTTTAATGGACATAGTGGTAGAAATCAGGGTCTGTAGAAATTAGAAATGAAATAGAGTGGGTAGAGTTTGGTTCTGAGTGTGCTTGAGGTGAATCAGCAGAGTGCCCCCAAAGCCCTCCTGGACCATGGCATGCACAGTGAGTTAACAGGACCCTGCAGGGTGTTTGTAAAGCTGTACAAGACTACCCCCTTCCTTCCCTCACTTGTTTCAAATCACTGCTCTGGGGCAGTGTTTCCCAGGCTGTGGGGCTTGGCCTCTCTGGAGCTGGAAGATTGCTGCAGGTGGACTGTGGACCTTGTCAAACAGCACGTTGTATGCCAATGATACTATAACCATATATTGAATATTGACTGTGCCCCAGACACTGTTCTAAGGACTAGTGTATATTTACTTTTTTTTTTTTTAATTTGGTATGAGGGATTGACCCAGGGACACTTAACTACTGAGCCACATCCCCAGCCTTTTTATATTTTATTTTGAGTCAGGATCTCACCAAGTTGCTGAGACTGGCTGTGAACTTGCAATCCTCCTGCCTCAGCGTCCCAAGCTACTGGGTGGGTACAGGCGTGTGCCACTGTGCCTGGGTACTTTTTAAATTCAATAACCTAGGAAAGCAGATAGCATGATAATCCCCTTATAGATGAGGAAACTGAGATCCAGAGGGATGGAGAATGTAGTCGAGGGGCTTCGTAGGGACAGAACAAGACCCTGATTATAATCCTACAGAGCTACCCTCCTAAGTTATGGAAAAGTTACTGTATCCCGCCACCTCTCTGAGAAGTGGATGCTGAGATATGGGCTTTCTGTGTATATGAATGTAGTAAGATATTTATAGACGCTATTGGGTTAGTCAAGTAGAAACTCAGGTATGAATATATAACAATGAATCCCACTGTTACATACAATTATAATGTACCAATTAAAAATATGGAGAAAATTAATAAAATTATAAAAGAAGAAACTCCTCAAAGAGTGATGCTGCATTTCCATTTGCTTTTTATCATCAGTGTTTTCTATACCAATGGATCTAAAAGGTAACTTTTCTGCTGTGGTGACCCTTCAAACCTTTTGATGTTTTCAAAAGGCCATAATCTCCAAAGTTGAAGATTGTGGCTTAAGATGGGGGAGTTGGGACTCAGGGACACAGTCTCTGCTTCTTTTTCAACCAGCTCCCCTCCAGCTCTGCTCATCTCTCCTTCTCAACCAGGACGGAATAGCATGTGCTTTCTCTCTTTCTGATATGGACAGACACTGGTGGAATGACTGGGAATCATCTACTCAGATACAGAAATAACTGTAACCTAACCTCCTTCTCCCTGGAAACCGTCACTGGAGGGGATTTGTAGATTCTATATTCTGTGTGAGAGGCCGACTGGACCTCCAATCAGAAAGGCAATGTTCTGGCATCAAATCATCTAGAATTTGCGTTGCTTTCAGCAAGTCATGCCACCTCTGGATCTCAGTCTCCTTTCAGTACAATGTCTGGCTTCTTTGGGAGAGTAGCTGTAGAATTAAATGACAATACAAGGTCTTTGTATTGTTTTGGGGTGTGTTCATTTACTTATTTTGAAGAATTCTGACGGTCCAGTCCATAACAGGTATGGCTGTAGCTACAGTTATTAAGCAGTGAGCAAAACAAAGTCCTAATCTCATGGGGCTGGGATCTTATAGAGGAGGATAGATGAGAAAAATAGATAAATAAATGCATTGTCAGGTGACAAGTGGTATGGAGGAAAAAACACAAAAATAAAAACACAAAGAATAAAAAGGTTAGTGAGGGGGCAATTAATTTATACAGAAATTCAGGAAAAGGACTCAATGTTGAAATTAAGTATGAGCTCACACTTGAGGACAACAGGGAATGATCCCAGGAACATTAAGGGAGATGGTCCAAGGCCGTCAGTGCATCCCTGGGTGGTGAGTTGGAGGCACAGGACAGGTTGGGATGGGGGAAAAGGTTGAAGGGGAGATGAGGTCAGAGATTTAAAGGGGCCAGGGGACAGAGGAACTGCACATGAGGTGGAGCCATAAACTCATCTGAGCAGGGAAATATGCTCAGATCTAAACTGTGTGCAAGGCTGCTTGTTCTCCCTGAGATGGAGATACAGGAGCCAAGGTAGAGAGCAAGGAGACTAGTTAGGAGACATGTCATAATTCATGTGGCTTGAAACATGAGGTTGGTGACAGAAGAGGTCTGATTCTCAGTATAGTTTGAAACCAAGTTGGACAGGATTGGTGATGATTGGATCTGGGGTATGAATGAAACAGAGTGGGGGAGGGTGACATCAAGCATATTGTCAAGGTCTGTGGACTAAGCACCTGGAACAATGATTTTTTTCCCTTTAATTTATTCTAATTTGTTATATATAACAGCAGAATGCTTTTCAATTCATATTACACATATAAAGCACAATTTCTCATATCTCTGGTTGTATACAACATAGATTCACATCATTCATGTCTTCATACATATATTTAGAGTAATGATGTCCATCTCATTCCACTGCCTTTCCTATCCCCATGCCCCCTTCCTTCCCCTCCCCACCCTTTGCCCTGTCTCCCCCCCATCATCCCCATTATGAATCAGTACCCTTATATCAGAGAAAACATTCATTTATTTGGGGGGAGATTAGCTTATTTCACTTAGCATTATATTCTCCAGTGCCATCCATTTGCAAATGCCATGATTTTATTCTCTTTTATTGCTGAGTAATATTCCATTGTGTGTATATACCATATTTTCTTTATCCATTCATCTACTGAAGGGCATCTAGGTTGGTTCCACAGTTTAACTATTGTGAATTGTGCTGCTATAAACATTCATGTGGCTGTGTCCCTGCAGTAATCTCTTTTTAAGTCCTTTTTGTATAGACTGAGAGGTAGGATAGCTGGGTCAAATGGTGGTTCCATTCCCCGTTTTCCAAGGAATCTTCATACTGCTTTCCAGATTGGCTGCACCATTTTGCAGTCCCACCAGCAATGTGTGAGTGTGCCTTTCCCCCCACATCCTCGACAACACTTTTTTTTTTTATTCTTAACATCTGCCATTCTGACTGGAGTGAGATGAAATCTTAGAGTAGTTTTGATTTACATTTCTCTAATTGCTAGAGATCTTGAACATTTTTTCATATATTTATTGATTTATTGTATATCCTCTTCTGAGAAGTGTCTGTTCAGTTCCTTTTTATTGATTGGGTTATTTGTCTTTTGTTTTCTTTTTTGCGTTAATATTTTTGAGTTCTTTCTATATGCTAGAGATTAGTGCTTTATCTGATGTGTGTGTGGTAAAAATTTGCTCCCATTCTGTAGGCTCTCTGTTCACCTCACTGATAGTTTCTTTTGCTGAGAAGAAGCTTTTTAGTTTGAATCCATCCCATTTATTGATTATTGAGAAGGAAAATGCTGAGAGGGAACTGAGTTTTCGGGGAAGAATAAGATGAAGGGTTCAGGTATGGACTTGTGGCATTTCAGTGCCTAGGAGATCACCAAATGGAGATGTGAAATAGATGGTTGTAGGTATAAGATTTGAGCAGAGGCAAAGTCTAGACTGAAATTATGCATTTGGGGATCATTAGTATATATGCTTAGTATATACATTTAGAGGTCTGATAATGGATAGAAGGAAAGAGATGTTTAAAATAGAAAGAAGCCAAAGGATTGATCTCTAACACAGGTAGAGGTGGGAGTAAAGTTGCTGGACTTTTTCTCCTTTTGTAAGAAAACTTCTACTGAATCACTTCCATTTACATTCCTTTATCTATTGTGTGTAGCTGCTATTGTCGTAACTGGGGAATTGTGAGAAAGGCTTATGGTCTGCCAAACCAACAAAATTTAATATCTGGCTTTTGACAAAGGTTTGCTAACTTTTGTTTTGGACATTCAGGAGCTGATAGGGCTATAGCAAAAGAAAAAGGACTGGCCAGAGGAGAAGAAGATCCCCAAGAGCTGAGCACTGGAGGGGAGGTGGCGTGAGGGTTTTCATCATCGAAGTTAGAATATGTGATGTTGGGCAGGTGTCTTCAGCTGCGAGCACAATCGTAGTAGCCAATCATGAAGATCATGTGAGATGCTCTATGTAAAACAGCCATGCCTCTCATGCAGTAGGTGCCTAGTTAATGCTGACATTGCATCCACATCTGCTTGTTTAGTCTATGGTCCTCAGCCTTGGCTCCATAGTAGAGACAAGTTTTAGGGTGTTTGATGATTGATCCCTCTCCCCTTGTTTTAGTGAGCTTTTTCATTGCTGTGACTAAAGGACCCAACCAGAACAACGGTAGAGGAGGAAAAGTTTATTTGAGGGCTCATGGTTTTAGAAGTCTCAGCCCATAGCTGGGCTCCATTCTCTGGGGCTCAAGGTGAGGCAAGACATCATGGTGGAAGAATGTGGCAGAAGGAAAGCAGTTCACATGATGATCAGAAAGCAGAGAGAGAGAGTCTCCACTCTCCAGATACAAAATATATACTCCAACGCCACGCCTCCAATGAGCCACTTCCTCCAGCCACACCCCACCTGCCTCCTGTCACCGCTCAAGTTAATCCCATCAGGGATTAATTCACGGATTATGTTAAGGCTATGACCCAATCATTCCCCCCCCCCCGCCCCGAAACCTTCTTGCATTGTCTCACACATCTCACATCCAAACCATGACACCTCTTGACCAAGTAAGCCCTGTGACTTCTGCTCATGGCCCCAGGGAGGGAAGCAGTAAGTGAGCCACATTCCCAGCACCTGACCCTGTTGGTGTATCCTGTCCCCCAAGAGGACCTTGAAAGAGAGCTCTGACTCTCCAGCATTTGCTTTTACCTTCTATCTTTGACAAACAGCCTTTACTGAGAGCTTTTGAGCAAACGGCAAATCCATCTTTATGAGATTACTAATGTCAACACATTCCGTGTATCAGAATTTTATAGGCTCCTGCTGGGTTGTGCCTGTGACAACACTGGTTGGCAGTACTTGCCAGAGGAATTATACAACATGCCCCTGATGCCAGAGAAGGATCTTGATATCCCACTGAGTCTTGAGATGTTTTCTACCAGGGAGAGTCTGGGATGGGGGAAGCTTGAAGCTTGAAGAGGGGACTTGGGCTCCTCTAAGATCCTGAGACCAAAGCTTGAATAGAGAATGGAAGACTTTGCAAACACCTGCTAGGCTTTGCCTTCAGGGCAGCAGATTTGCTCCTGGTGGAGAGTCATGGGAACCCAGGGGAGTGTTTGTCCTTTTGTAAAGCTCATGAAAGAGAATTTGGCCTTTTCCGTTCACTTGTTCTTGTATTGGGTATTTGTCTCCTTCTTCCTATTATTGCCACTTTCTGTAGTTAGTTTTTAAAACAATAGTTTTCAATGTGCCACCCATGGACCAACAGCATCAGCATAATGTGGAAACTTAAGATGGAAATCCATAGCACCATCTCCAGCCCATGGAATTGACAGCTTTTGATGTGTGACCTTGGGGAAATTAGTCAACCTCTCTGAGATCTATTTTCCTCTTATGGAGACATGGGATAGCAAAAGCACAGATTGTTATAAAAATTAAATGAAATGGGCAATCCACTAATTTAATAAGTCCTCGAGGAGCATCGGATCATGTTAAAATTTGAGAACCACTCCTCTAAAGATTTTTCTGAAAAAATCCCCATTTTTGGACAATTAGAAGTTGCTGCTAAGGACATTTTTCAAACTTTGTCATTTATACACCTCAAACTCTATTTAATCCTAGTTAATCTGCCAATCATCTTTGTAAAATGAATTAATGCTTCCCCATTTTCTTAAAAATTGTTAAGGATATCAACCATATTTTAACCTTTTTTTTAAAGACTTAGAGCATAATCATGAAGATAATTATTGCTATGTTAGATGTTGGGCCTTTTATTTTATTTCTAAGTTTTTTGTTTACCAGCTTTAAAAAATTTATTTGTGTTGTTTTCTTCTTCAACTTCTGAATATCAACTGTTATTATCTAGTATGAGTCCCAGCACTTTGTAATATTTTATTATTAACTCAATTTTATACAGGGACTGAGATAACCAAGATGGTCAATAATGTATTAAGCAAAAATAAATAAGTAAACAAAAGGGTAAATAAATGAGGAGTTGAGGGATTTTTTTTTAATTTGTGCTTCTGTATCTGAATTTTGTAGCACAAAGTTTGGATTCTTATAGTTTAGTCTAATCATGTTCTGCGTGTTTTGAAGAAGTGAATAGTTGATATTTTGAGAAAATGCAAAATTTTTGTTCCCCTCTCACAACTCCATAGTTCTCCTGAATGTTTCCTCCCATCATGTTACAGTTTTCTATCTTCTGCATAAGTTATTTACATACAAATTTTCCTGAACACACCAATTTCAACTGATATCATCTATTCACATGTAAATTACTGCTCCTTCAGATAAGATGTAATGACTAAATGTGAGACACCCTTTTATTACCACTGTTACCCTGCCCTTGGGTTCCTAATGAAGACTTGGCAAGAGTACGTGGGGACAGATGTGAAAAACCCTGAATTTTAGGCTTTACTCCGCCACTAAGTAACTGTGTAAAATTAGACAAGTCACTGCTTCTCGGGATGGTAATGCCTTCTTCTCTTTTCCTGCAGCAATATAGCAAAGTCCAAACAAAGTTCAAGTGGAAGCTGAGCACTGTATCCATCTGTGAGGCATCTTGTTAAAGTACATCCAGGGTATATGGCCCCTTAGGTTTAAAGGTTGCCTCCTCAGACCCTGGTTTCCCCCATCTCCAGCTGCCTTGGCTCAGAGACTTTGGGACCAGGCGTACTTTTTGTCATGCCTCACGTGATTAATCAGCACAGGCGTAACAACAACAACAAAAGCCACAAAGAGAAAGCCGATGTTCACCATAAAAAGTGTTGGAGGGCAAGCCTAGAATGTGCAATGAAAACTGCACAACCAACCTCACTGTGGCTCTGGAAGGCACGGTAGTGTGTGTAAGGTGGCATCCCAGCTCTTCTCACTGCTTGGGAATCTGGTGCATTCTGAGACACAGGGGATACCAAGTATTTAGACGACATGCTGGTTGGTACCTGTGGGCACCTGGAAGGGACTAGGGTCTCCATTTGTCCATTTGCAGGCTGCCAGGTGGAAGGTCAGTTAGGAAGGCATATGAATTCTATCAGTGAAGACCATTCTGGACCTCAGTGTGACAGATCCAGGAGTTCTAAGGAAGTCCCTAAGAGACTGACCACCATTGAGCTCCAGGGGTACATCTGCTTCCCTGGGGAGGCTGCTTCCCTTGACTGAGTTTAAGTGCCTCCTTACCCCAAATGAGAATGCAAGAGCTACTCCTGAAGGACTCATGCCCTCCTTCAGGAAGCTTCTGCAAGGGCTAACAGAGTTTATATCACATCCTCTCTATCCCATCCTACCTTCTCTTTAAAACCCATTTTATGTTTGACTCTTCCATGAAGTCGCTGATGACTTTAATCCTCACGAGCCCTCTTACCTCAGGCCTCTGATAGCACTTATTGCTGAGATTCCCTTTGCCTCTTATCATCTGCAGATTTATTAAATTCACTATGAGTGTGTATTATCGTGCTTTCTCCACTGAACTGTCAGCATCTCAAGAGAAATACAAAGTCTTATACATGCAGGTTTTGTCCTTGGGCCACAACATGCGTGGGGCAGGAGGGCAGTGCCCTCCCCACTGAGCTAAGAAACCGTGTCCCATGGGCTGGACTGCACTCTGGAGGAGGATACTCTGGGGAAGCCAATGGCAGCAAAGTCAGGAAATAGGGAAGAATTGTGGCCTTAATGTCTGACAAATGGTGCTGAGCTTCTCATCCAAGAGAGGAAGAGATGTCAAAATAAGAGAAAGAATCAAGATCAGAGGATTTGGAGTCAAGCAAGTAACTCAGGACCAAGTCTGTTAAGGGTCCCCTGCCAGGGTCAGGAGACCTCCTTGCTGTTTCTTGGTGCCCTTCCTGGTGTGGAAATGGGCCATTTCTCTTAAAGGATTCATGAAGGTTGGACATTTGCATCATGATGTGCTTCCAAGGTGGGTCCTACAGAACTTGCTTTTGATCCAGATACACAGAGACAAACTATCCCACTCCCTTTGAAATGTGGGAGTTAAACATAATTTCTTTCTTGCTTCAAATGGTTTGTGGAAACTGAGAGGGTATGACTCCTATATCATGACTGGATGTTCCAAAGAGGAACCTGTAGGAAGCCATTTTGAAAATAGAAAAAACTCTTTGCATAAACAACGGGGGCTAGGCATCAAAGCCAGACCATTCATAAAGAACTTTAGTAGGTTCTTCATTGAGAGCAAAGACCCTATACATTTAACAGAAAGGAAAGCTTGATTGAGTTAGGGCATAGAGAATGAGCCTGTTTCCTCCACCGACCAGTGAATTGTAGTGGATTAAAAACAGGGTGTGGAAAAATGGTAGAGATTGTCATTGGAGAAGTCAAAGCTAGGTATATAAGAAAAAAAAAGGGTGGGGGGGCAGGAATGCATGCAGACCTAAGTTTAATTAGCCAATGCCTTAGCAATGCTGGTAATCTAGAGGTCTGCTTCTCCATACAAAGAGGTCTGTGTCTAGAGATGGTGAGCTGTGTCTCCACTAGAGCATTCCAGAGGGCAGTTCAGAGCAGGAGGACCTGTGGGAATAGAAAGGTCAGTTGCCACTTTGAGCAGATTCCCTGCTGAGAAATGTCCCTTGTCTCTGCACAGGGACACTGAGGGTAGGACTGTGCCTCAAAACGTCAGTGTGTACCCCATCACCTGGGGATCTCAGTGAATTGTACATTCTCAACCCATAGGTCTGGAGTGGGATCCAAAAATCTGTGTATAACCAGCTTCCTGGTGCTGTCCTTGCTGGTCTGTGGGTCACATTTGGAGTAGCATAGAGTAGTGGACACTGTAGGAAAAAGTCCTTGATATGAGTTCCAGCCTTAGCTTGGCCTTGTGTATGGGCCGGGCAAGTCACTGACTCTCTGAAACCTACACTTTCTTTAATAGTAACAGGAAAATAGACTAGAAAGACCCTTTGTGGTTCTAGGAGGCAGTGTTTTGTGTACAGTCCTGAGAGAATTTAGACCTCTATCTTGTTTTTCCTAGAGTAGGCTGTGGGCCTTGGAGACATGCCCAGAGGTCTTGTGATACAGGTATTTGACTGGTTGGTTTGCTTTGCATGGATTGTTTGCTGAACCTCTGCCCAGGGCCTGTAAGAGTGGACACCAGATTCTAGTGTTATATTATTTGAAAGATAAGGGAAAAAGAGGCAGAAAACTAGTGACTCATTCCTCATCTCCATTCCTCTAATAGTTCAGAAGCAGTGCTCCCCCTTTTTCTATGGAAGGTGTAGATTTATGCCTTTGACCTCTAGCATTTTTCTGTCTTTCCTCCCTAAGAAGCAGGCTCACTGACCACTCTGAAAGAAAACACAGGCCTCAGACCTCTGACTCTGCTTCTCTGAGACGAAATGTCCAGTTTGTTCATGGCAACAATAGCTGCCAGACCTATTACAGTTATGTAATAGGTTTCTTTTTTTAACCAGGTCTTGAAAATGTGTGCGTTATCCTTTAGGTAATAAATGAAATTTTTAAAAAGGCTGAAAATAAACCAGTTTGCAAAGTGGACATGAAGCTTTTCAACTAACTGCAAAATCATTAAAAAAAAAATCTTGTTGCTTTTGAAGGAGCCGATGGCATGTGATTTCTTTTTAAAACCTTTTGAGGGCTATTGAGACTTTGACCTGATGCAAAACGAGGGACCCCTGGACAGTTACTCTGGCCATGGAGGATGTAACGGTTTAGATATGAGGTAGATACAAATTTATATTTGAGATGTTGCAAGAAAGTTTAGAGGTGAATGGCTGGGTTATGGGAGGCTTAACCTAGTCAGTGCATTAACCCACTGATATGGACTAACCAGGTGGTAACTGTAGGCAAGTGGAGAGTAGCTGGAGGAGGTAGACCACTGGGGACATGGCTTTAGGGTTTATATTTTGTCCCTGCTGATCAAAGCTCTTCCCACTTGGTGATAGCCATGTCCTGAGCTACTTTCCTCCTCCGTAACCTTCGGCCATGATGCTCTGTCTCAGCCTGGGCCTGAGCAGTGGAGTCAGCCATCTATGGACTGAGACTCCTGAAATGATGGTTACCCAGGACACGTTTCCTCCTCCACATTGTTCTTGACAGGTCTTTTGGTCACAGCGACACAAAGCTGACGAAAACAGGGATGATTCAAGAAGTCATTATCACGTGTCCTTTGACATGACATGGCTTTGGTTACTCATGCCTTATTCCTTGTTCCCTGCTCTTCAAAAACCACTTTTCCCGTCTCTCTGTGGTTGTACTATCAAGAGATGTATCTTTCTGGTGCCGACGCTTCAACCGAAAGCTGAAAGGTGAAGAGGATACCTCGGTTGTCTAAGGTTGACACCAGGATCAATTTCCATTTGATGCTCTTAGGCCACCAACTTTTTTTTGCCTCCATAAAATTTTATTAGCACTTTAAATGGAGCAGATTGGCTCAGCTGTTGTCTGTCTGCTCAATGTGCAACAGGCCCATTGTTCTAGTCTAATTTAACTGTTTTTTCTGATGAATGTGTTTATGATACCCACCCCCCTTACTGGGCATGGTGTGTGACAACGGGAGACCAGAGAATTAGACAATATACAAACACAAATCCCTCCACCCAGGAAAGGGCTGAGAGGTCATGAGAGGTGATCTATAGCTGGACTTGTGTGACCTGCCGGGGATGTTGTCAAGGCTTGCAAAGTACAAGGGAAATCCACTGGGGAAGGCCAAGGTCTGATGCTGGCAGGAAGTGACCCCCACTCCTTATTTGTGCACAGAAGCATTGCATGGAGCGGGTCTTGAATCATCTGATTTCTCTCCTCATTAGTATTTTCCCCCTGTGTTCCCTGACCACACTTTCCTCCTCATTCATGGAAACCTATTAACAATACACGCACGCCACACTTCTGTGGAGCCATTGTGCTGCTGGATAGCTGTGTTTGTGTAAGATATTGAACACCCTGTGAAGATTTATAATGGTTCCCCATCCCGTCCCCTACCCCCCTTCTCTATTTAAAGATATATTAACATCTCTAGCTCTACCTGCAGGAAAAACTCTTTGAAGTGAAACCACATGAAGATAAAGTACCCTTCTCTGAGAGTCTCCCACTAGAATGAGAATGGAGACCCTCTGAGAAGACCCAGAGCTGTTGAGGCCTAGGGGAATGACAGTTCTGTTGGAGGGTCCCTCTCTCCCTGGCCTTGGTGCCCAGCTGTGTGTCAGCTCTCCTGAGCGCGTGCCGAGCAGATCTGTGCCAACCTGGTGATCCAGCTCTTAAGATACTTTGCTGGTGCCTTTCCCAAGAGTCAAGAGGGGTCTTGGTCCCGCTCACTTTAAGAACTTGGGAGTGTGTTGGTCATAAAGGGTCCTCTGAGTTCCTTAAATAATAGTGTCTGCTCTTCTGTTTTGTCACTAGAATTGCCACTGGTTGCAATATGGTCTTGGGTGGGAGTGAGCCAGGGGCCAAAGCAGCGGGTGGGGAAACCATCATCCTTGCCCAGCATGGAGTTGGCAGGGGCCTGGTTGGACAGACCTCCCATCTCACCAACAGGTGCGCTTGATGCTCTGAGGATCATTTAGGGCTTAGCTGCTTCCAAGGTTGCTGCAGTGTCTCCCCACCCTGCTTGACCCTCTTGCCACCCCCACTCCTATGGAGAGGGGCCTCAGTGTGCAGGATACTGCACTCCCCGCCCTCCTGGAATCATGTGAATGGGAGACCAGAACCTGGAGGAAAGCAGCCGCTGGTGTGTTCAGCTCCCATGACCATTCTCCCCTCCCCCACCGTCCTGCACCACCCTGCCCAGAGCAGGCCCTTGGCACACAGCAGCAGCAAGCGCCAGGGGCAGAGAGTGACATGAGGCAATGTCTGTGGCAAAGGGGAGAGTGTGTGCTGAGCCCCGGGAGGCGCCGATTGGCTGGCAGTGAGGTAATGCAGTGCAGGCTAAATGTGGAAGCAGCAGTGCCAGCGTGGAGGGCGGGCCTCTGGAAGCGCGTTGCCTGCCAGCCATCTGAAGGACAAGGTCTCCGGGGGGCTCCATGGGCCTTGCGCAGCCGGTAGCTCATGGGTCAGGGTCTGGGTGATGACTAGGTGGCAGGATCTGCGTCGTCATGACTGTTCCCTGCCCTTCAACCCGCTGAATGCACTGTACCACTTGCCTGTCCTGTAGTCAGGCTGTCTTAGAGGGGAGGGCAAAAAGCCCCCGAATGAGGCTGTAAGCCTCAGGGCCACCTGCCCAGGTCATGGTAATGACAGCCAATGTCAGAGGCACACACTGAACAGTTTCCAGTGGTTAACGTTTTTAATGACCTAGGCCTTCCCAGAAGTCCCTCCTAATTGCAAGTCCAGCTTCCTATGTGGGCCAGGAATCCACGTCCTATTTCAGACCCATTCAGATCCTCCCTATTTCAGACCCATTCATACTATTTAGCTGTGAACAATTGAGGAATCCAAGAGGACACTGCAGGTTATGCTTTCTTCTCTTTAATAATAAGACACCTTTTCAAGGACAGAGCTGGCCTCCCCAGACAAGTCTTCAGAGGCTTAGCAGCTTTTAAGGATCCTAGTAGGTGCTCACGGAATACTTCCCATCAATTGAATAGATAGCCATTGGGTACCTTCTGTTTGCCAGCTTCAGAGAACATGGGAGTGATGCTCTGAGCGGGCCACTTATTCATTTATTCGACAGCTCTTCTGGATTCCTATAGGCATGACACAGTTCTACCCAGTGAACAGAACACAGGCCCTGGTCTCCGGAAGCTAACCTTGTGATGCTGTTGAGGGAGACACCAATAAAAGCAGGAGAGCTGAGCAGACAATGAAGCTTACAAGGCCATAGAGGAGGTTGAGGTGACTCTGGTTTGGTGGTCAGGGACAACCTCTGTCAAGAGGTAGCATTTTAGCCAAGTCCTCAGTGAAGCCAAGGAGATGGCTGTGAGAAGCTTTAAGAGAAATTTTTCCCAGCATGGGAGGCAAAACCCTGAGTCAGGACAAGTTAGGAGTTTGTAGAAACAGAAAGAAGAACCTTAACAAAGGTGAATGTGAACAGAGGCTTGTGGACCCCTGAATGTGACGTTTTAGGGCAGGTCACAGGGACAAACCTTCCAGCAGGGGATGACAAGTTGTGCTCTTCCACCCAGAAGGAAGCAGAGTGGGTGGATGGGCTAACACAGCCCTAGGTGCCTAGGGTACTCCACTCTGCCAAGCACATGGTAATTCTGCTGTGGTGCTAAGGCAGGGGGAGGCAGTGCCTGGTAGGAAGGCAGGCCCAGCAAGCAGTTGAAGCAAACTCTTCCTTGAAGAGGGATCAAGCTCTGCTATCCACCATCGGCCCAACGCCGCTCTTTGCTCCAAATCATACTGACTGTATAGTAGCAGGCACTTAATTTGACCCAGACCTTATGCTTAGACTTTGTATATAAATATATACATCATCATCTGATATTTGCTCCTCATGAAACCCTGAAGGTGAGTGGTGATATTTGCCAAACAAGGAGACTGTGGCTTCAAGTTATAACTCTCCCAAGATTGCTCTTCTGGGAAGAGATAGATAGAATGAGGTCCAAACTCAGAAGAGAGAACTTTGGCAGTCTTGGTTGAGGACAGACATGGATGTGTGTTACAGACATGGAAACAACTTTATATGCCTATAGGTATTTTCGCTTGTCCCACTGGGGTGGGTATGGGAGTGCTACTGCCCTCTAGTGGGTAGAGACCAGAGATGTTGCTAACCATCCTAGGGTACACAGACAGTGTAGCAAATTATTTATCCTCAAATGTCAACAGTGCTGTGTTTAAGATACCCTGAGTTAGAGTCTTAATTCTAACTGCTTTCTGATTCCTTTTCTCTTATTTATATCATGCCCTGGGGGTTTGGGCCACACTGTATCTCCAGATTCAGGACTAACATCAAAGTGGAAATCCAAGGTTCTATGAGGATGCTTTCCCCCCAGTTCTCTTTGCTGTTGGTAGCGAAGGGGGATGAAGGGCTTCATCTCAGGCAAGCGAGTTCCTTGGGGAGGCCGGAGCCCTGGTGCAGCCTGGGGAAGCCTTAGTTAACTCTGCAGTGACTTCTCCATCTGTAAAATGAAGGTGGCAGTGCCACCCCCAGCCACCTCTTGGGTTCACTGTGAGAATTCTTTGAGATAATAGAAGTGAAAGGTAATTATCTCATGAAATACTATACGAATGTGTTATTACTAGTTCTTACACCACTAATAAAACCAAACCATCTTTTTTCTGTCCCTGACAACATCCATTTGCTGAACCATTAGCGTTCTGGATGTTAAGCCTTAAAGGGCCATAGAGAGTTGTAAGGGACCTTGAGAGGTGACTCATATGGAAGCAGCCAGTGATAGACCTGGGAACTCTTCATTCCCATACTCAAGTGTCCTTTCTCACTTCCTGGTGTCGTCATGACCATTAGAAGTAATATCACAACTCCATTAAGAGAGTTGCTACTCTCCTCCCACCTCTGCCAGGGTGTTGAGGCCATAGTGTAAACAGAGTAATTAATAAATGACAATTGGAAGAAGATAGCTCAAGTGACAGCTACTGAAAATCAAATAGCAAGGAGGGAGTGCAAACCTGTCAACTGCTTGTTGGCAGTGGGTGGGCTGGGAAAGCCCCAGGATCCCACAGGGACAGCCAGGAGATCCTATTTCTTCAGTGCTGGGGATTGAACCCAAGGCCTTGAGCTTGGCCATCAAGAATTCTGTATGGATACAGTTTTAATTTTGATATTTGCTCCTCATCAAACCCGGAAGGTGAGTGGTCATATTTGCCAAACAAGGGAACTGAGGCCTCAAGAGTTATTACTCTCCCAAGATTGCTCTTCTGGGAAGAGACAGAATGAAGTCCAAACTCCAAGAGAGAATTTTGAGAGAGGTTCTGCCTAAGTTTCTGATGTTGGCATTGAACTCACTATGGTCCTGCCTCAAACCTCCCGAGTAGCTGGGATTACAGGTATGCACTACCAAGTTGGGCTCTTTTTTTTTTGTTGTTGTTGTTCCACCCTAATCGGTCAGAAAAAAGCTTACCAAGGGCAACACCTTAACCACCATGTGATCCAGACCAGTACGTAGCTGACAATGATCTTGTGGGGATAAGGTGAGAGGCTGAAATATATACAGGATCAGCCTGATAGTGGTGATGGGGGGGTGAGCTTAGTGGTCTGACTTCTGGGATATATCAATGAGCCCCCAAAATAAAATCCCTTCCAAGCTGTTTACTGAAATTCCTTTAAGAGGAAATCTTTTCTTTATATAATTTGAATCAAGATTCTGTTTCTTCCAGGGAGAGCAAAATAATGCTTTCCTAAATTTCTCTGACAGTACTATTATATGATTACAAAAACTAAAGAATCCTTTTCCTTATTTCCTTGAGTTGAGTGTGGGGATCTACATTAGGGCCAACTTGCTTTGCCTGAGTGCCTGTATTTATTGGCTAATAGGGACAAAAACCTAGAATCCTCCCCTCGATATCACTGACACACATCTTTCTCATGACCCAGAGACCTTTGCTATTTCTTTGTGGACATCTGAATCTGCTTGCACAGGACATAACAAAACAAGGATATATATTTTTCCAGTTTCTACCTCCAACCCCAACTTGTGTCCCACAAAGAGTCTCATAGAAACTCCTTAAGACACAGGCAAGAATAAACCAGGGACCTAGGGCACCTTGGTCATAGACCTGGATCTGCTATCAAACAGTTTGACCTTGGACAATCCCCAAATTCTCTGGCCTTATGTTCCTGTCTGTGAAGAAGGGGTATAGATATGTCCAAGGGCATATTTAATGATACAGTTATGGTTTTGGAATGGCTTTTCTTTCTCTTTTGCTCAAGGAATCCTTCCTTTGTCACCACCCACCCAACTCTGTATTTCTCTATCTTTCTGAGTCCTTTCAAGGGGGGATAGAAAGGGATAGCCTTGGTTTAAGGGGCCCACAGTAGTGTCCATGACTCAAGAGGACACAGAAATGGCCATGCGTGGTGTTATGACTGCTGGATTCAGTGGAAGGAGGAGGACTTTAATAGTCACCCTTGAAGATGCAGAACTCTAAAGGTCACTGGCTTACATCTGTGGACCAACTGGAATAGACAAGTTGACAAGATAAAGCAGTGCCCGGACAACCTTACAAAGTGGCAGATTTCGAATTCCTCATTTTCATGGATAATTAGCGTAGCCTTCAATTTTAGGAGCATGTTAGTGGATTTGTGTACAATTTACTCCTCTTTCAGGTGATGGAACCAGAGCCCGAGGAGCCTGAGGCATGTGACTCTGTTGCCCTCTAGTGGCTAGAATGGAGCAGAGTGCACAACAAACACCCCCCACCCCCGCCCTTACACACACACACACACACACACACACATACACACACACAATTGGACTGTGTTGGCTCAGTAGTGCAGATGGCACATGAGCAAGGGTTCCCAAAGAGCATAGAGCATCGAGGGGGCTCAAGGACCTCCTTCAGTACAATTCTTGACCTGATGTTCTGCAGAGAGAGGGTACATCATCCTTCCTGTTTGGAGGCATCAGATTTTTCTCGGACAGGGTCCTATTTGGTAGAGTCACACTGTATCCACCTAGAGAGCTGGGGTGCACTTGCTTCCTCAGAGGTCAGGTGTCTGTGTCTTTGGGTAGCTAAGACACCTGAGATCTGTTCTCACAGTCATACATTTGCTATGTTATTTCTGCCTCGGTTACATGTTGTCTATAGCAAACAGATATCGTTATGTGGTTTTCCAATTAACACTTCCCATGGGGAGCTGGTTAATATGGATGAGGCTTTTTAACATTTGGCTCTGAAGAGAGGGTTATATGCAGTTGTAACAGAATGAGCAATATCTTAGTAATTGCCTAAGGTTTGCAGAGGAGCAAGGCAGTCTGAGGAACTTGTCATCTCTGGGACTCAGGGTCTTTGCAGAATGTGTTTTTGTGTGGTACAGTCTTTAAATGATTTTTTCAGGTAAACTAGAAGGTGGGTCTTACAGATCACTGCAAGAGGGTTATAACTCTGGACTCCAGTTGCAACAAGAGAGCTGGATTGCTGGAGTTAACACATGCATTGCTGATCTGGGGGTCAGGCAAATAGTTATCAGTGGGGTTCTCTGACCTTTGCCCTTTACAACAGGCAATGATAGGAGAGGACTGATTTACAGAAGGACCAAAGAGTGTAGTGAGATGAGAGAATAAGCAACATGTCCTGTCTTTCTAAGAGCATGTCCAAAGTTCTATGAGACCAGAACAAGGCTAAATTGGTACATCAGCCCCGCCTGATCTTTGAGTAAGAATCTCCAATTTATCCTGCAGGGCTTCTTGCTTCTTATTTTCCCTTCCAACAGTTTAGCTCATGAAAAGGAAATGGTAAATGAGACTTTTCATAGCACTGAGGAAGGGTCCTTTGAAAACACAGTGCCTCTCTGTCTGAGGACATTTGGATTGCACCTTATTTCTAGTAAAGATATTGAGGATTTTCATGATTCCCTTTTATAGGGTTTGCATTTCTTCCTCTGAAAATGAGGAGCATAAATTGCCTTTCTTACTTTGTAATAAAAGTTTAGTCTTATTTCTCAGTATATAGTTAATACAAATGACCTTGTGCTGTCTAATGACAGTTCACCTGGGATTGAGTGTCTACAGAACCCGCACTCTGAGCTCTGTATTAGTGTGCTTCTTGCCTCTTGAGTTTCAGAATGGCCATTGATTCCTTTCATTTTATCCCTCTCCAGCCTACATGCCTATTCCTGACACCCCAAATCTCCATTCCAGTCATTCACGGTTTTCTACTGACTTTTGGTTACCACAACCTGACATTAGCTTTTCACCAGATCGATCTTCTTTTCACTCTATGTAAACATCTATTTAGCCTGGAGAAGCCCTTGTGATCTAAAGTACAAGAGAGGTCTGGAAGTCATTTTATAGTATTTGCTAGGATGGGGTTAAATGGATAAGAAAGAGCGACATCATGAGGAGGAGAGAATGGATCCTACGAGGAGATGCCTGCTGGATGGTGGCGGGGCAGATGGAGGGCCCTTGGGTATGGCTACAGGATGGGCCAACCAGTGCCTGGCATGAAGGGATTGAAGAAATTTCCGGAAGTCCTTCACTTTACTGCAAGGCATGCCATTCTTCTTCGGCTCACAGATGGCAGAAGTACCACCTTAAAGTAGGTTCAGTCAAGTATACTTTGGGGATAAGAGAGGAAGTGTCACATAGGAGGACTGGTGAATGAGTGATGCCGAAGAACAAATTGCCTATGGTTTTCCTCTATTAGTATTCATCTTGGGTGGCTGACAAGCCACTCTAGGATACAATGGACTTGCATATGGCCCAGAATTCTCTCTCCCAATCTGGTTGTAACCCAGAAACATAAATAGAAGATGTTTGGGACTTGTGGGAGAATAGTTGGATTCTATCTGCTGGTGCCCCCAAATCCCCAACTTCATATTTCACTCATAACAGCCTTCCCGATCACAACACTGAAATATAGTCAGAAATTCATGTTCGTTTGGGGATGTCTTCCCCCTCCATTTAATGCTATCCTCGGGGTTCCTGCTGGAATACAGAGTTGAGAAACCTTAAAACCACAGCCCTAGAGCCAAATTTATTCTTTCCCTTTGGCTCTGGTAACACCTGTATTCCCTCATCATTCATTTATCTTTAAAGCTTTACTTCCTTTTGTTGATTATTGTAGGGGTTCTGTATTTGGGATTGGGGTCTCTGATAAACTTCATGATTGTGACATGCTTGGTGGCTAGGAAGTTTCTGTGCAAATGTACAGAATGCCTGGCTCCTGGGAAACTTTTGTGTAGAAGACACAGGATGCCTGACCACTGTAGCTATGTTCTTCATGAGGAAGCTCTGTGTTAAGAGATTTATCAGTTTTGACCTTGATCTTAGGCACATAATTCCTGGGAATAAAGGAACTTGCTTACTAGATAACTCCAATGTTTCACCAAGCTCCAGTACTCCTAGATCTGTCCCCTTAACAGTAACTTTAGACAATGGACTTTCTTGAGAGCTGCACAAAGCTCCTGACATTGCATATTGTAACTATGAAATATAACTGCAGAATAAGCAACCTTACTGATACTCTAAACAATAATGCAGTTATGGTACTAATGACCTAATGTAACCTATTGATATCAATAAACGTGACCACTTGGACAAGGGGCCACTTCTTTTCCTGCCTCTGCATCTTGCCTCTGTGTCTCCATCATTATTATTATTCCTTACAGCTTATAAAGCCTTGTGCTATGAGGTTCTGTCCTTGGCCTTCTCTTCCTTCTCCTAAAATCCTCTTTCTGGGCAAGGCCAAATACTACTTTAGCACTAATGAGCCTCAGATCCAAGACTACCAGCCCAGATCATTCTCATGGACTCCAGAGCTGTGTTCCTGATTCCTATTAGACACCTCCACCTATGTGTCACATAAGTTCCCAAGCACACACATCCAAACCTGAGTTCATTTGCTGCTCTACAAGTCACCCCTCTGGTTCTCATCAGAAGAGTAGAAATGAATGTGGAGAACAGGGGGCCTCCGTTGACTCCATCCCTGGTTATTACCCAGACTCCTTCCATTGTGCATTCCTGTCCTGCCTCTGCTTTTTACCTCTAATCATTCCCTGGGTCTTGCGATTCTACTTCTTGAATATAGGTCCACGTTGACTCTTCCCTGCATGTTGACTTCACTGAACTAGTTCAGGGTTTCTCTGTCTTTATTTGGACTCTGACAGTTGTTTCCATGTGTCTAGGTGTAATATTAATCTTTTAAAAATAATCTGGATAGAGGGTTGTAGCTGAATTTTATTTTAATGGAATCTGCATTTTTACGGACAACCTTCAGATACACTATTATAGTAACATTGATGAGTATAGGAAAGGCCAACAAATGCCTTTTAGTAGGTTCCTATGTTAAAGAAAAAAAATTGATTTGGAATGATCTCACTTCCTGAGTTTCTCTGCCAATGTCCAGAGCCCTTCTGTTTGGTCATATGGCAAATTAGTGAGTGAAATATAGGGCTCCTTCATGCCAATAAATTTCACATGATGGCCTGCTCATGAGCATAATCTCTCATGCAAATTTCTGTAGTTTTTTTTAATAACTTGAAAAGTATTGATTCTTTGAAAATAGATCCCCTTTGGCACCGTCATCCTCTGTCATCTTGCTCTAGTCTATCAATCTATGTAGATATAGTGTGTAAAAGATTTATTCTCTCTTCCATCTGCGTCCCTAAAAGGCTCAAATTTTTCCTTCCTTGAGTTTCTCATCAAAGATTAAGATCTAACCTTAGAAAAACTGGTCCTTCAGAAGGCTGGAGAAGTATTCAAGTTACTTTGGAGTTGCCTTGGCCTCCCTTGGGTTGACATTCTTGGATGACATGGGGTTAGGACTTGCTGTTCTGCATCCGTCACAGTGAAGTCACCTGCGATGGGCACTGACCCAGAACTCACAGGAGTCTCAAGGTTTCCTCTCCTCCTCCCTTCAAACACTCCCAATGTTTAATTCTACCAAAGTCACTTCTGAGTACTGTCACCCTCCGAGAAGAATTTTCTTTTGGAATATATGTAGGGTATAGAGGCTTCTTCCTGGTAGAAAATTTGGTTTGCCTTTTAAAATAATTTCCATTAAAAATGAGCAATTATTTTTAATTCCAGGGAAATCTAACTCTCAAAGCAAGCAGGGCCTCCTTGTCCGGGGTGGCCCAGGCCTAGGATTTGAAACCTGAATCCCTGTTTCTTCACTCCTTGGCCTTCCATCAGGGCACTGGGCTTCCTTCCTCATTACTGATGATCAGCAAGGACTGATCCCTTGAGTGAGGAAAGGGAACGGATTAATTGTTTTGCTTCACGACGCCTGAAACATTACAGAAGGTGTAGTGACCCTAGGTCCTCCAGAAAACTCTAAGACAGCTCCAGTACCATGAAGGTCAGTTCTAGTCTGGGAATAATGCTTTTTGTCCAGGGGTTTAAGTCCAGACACCATCACATCCCTATCTGATTTCTCATGACCCTGGACCCCCATTGAGAGGTAGGAGTGATGGTCGGCTTCCAAACCAGCCTGGAGTCTTCAGAGTCCCTGATCAGAGATATCTTAAACCAAATCATGTCTCACAAATCCACTTTGCTGTGGCCTGAGCTGCCCTTTGGTGGGGGAAAATAGGGACAAAAGTCACTGGGAGCCTGAAGGAGTCTTCTGCACTTAACATGATGTGATCAGGCCGTTAACAACGTAGAGTTTTCCAATACCAAATTCAACCATTTGTCGGCAGCTTTTTATTTCTTTTTTAGAGAAGTAGTGAATACTGTAGCATTAAAAAAAATAATAATAATCAAAGAAGAAGAAGCTCTCCCAAACGGAGGTGTTAGAAGCAGCACGCCCCTGGCCCAGGCCTGAAATTTCTTATACCCTTTGTCTTTCCCCAGGATGTCAAAAGGTTTTCTCTGTTGCCCCCTGTTGCCCTCCCTTCTGCCCTGTTTGTTTTTATGGCATTAAAGGACCTGGTGTTTGCTGCACAAGGACCTTAAGTCTCTCCCTGTTACATTTTAATTTATTTTCAGTCTTGAGTTTTGCAATCAGGGGCCCTTTAACTGAAATCCTGGTTGCCTGGAGCAGCTGTGGGGTTTCCAGCCAACCGCCTTGTCCTCCAAGGAATAAATTCCCTTTGACAGCACCACTTGTGAAAAAGCAGAGCAAGTTGAGAGGATCTTACAGATAATTCAGGAAGAGAGAGGGGTTGTTGGCGGGTGGTAGGGAAGGACAGAAGATGGATTAATGTTTTTTTCTTTATCACTTGGCATGTTCAACTTAATTATATTTCTTGAGAGACCTCCAAACAGTCATAATTAGGAATTATGATAATGGCCACTGTTGTTACACTTGCTCATTTTACTGCCTGCCTCTTTGTGAGTGTGGACTGTGATTAATACCAATCAGCATCACCAGAACAAGACCTCTCCCTGCCTGCTGGGACCTTTTTGACTTTGAAAGGCTAACCTCAAGGATCAAGGGCACCTAGACTAGCCCCATGAGTGAAAAAAAAAAGAGTGAACTTCCTAGACAAGACACCCTTGTTAGAAACGGAGTTGTTAGCCATGCCAGTCATACCTAGGAAAATAAGAATCGGGCTCCCAGATTTTCTACACCCTCTTTTTCTTGTTTTTGACAATTTTTAAAATGGACCCACAGCTGGGTGCAGTGGTATACCCCAGGGGCTAGGGAAGCTGAAGCAGGAGGATCACAAGTTCAAGACCAGTCTGGGCAACATAGTGAGACTCTGTCTCAAGATGAAAAATATGGTTTGGGGGTGGAGCTCAGAAGTTAAGTGCCTTGGGTTCAAACCCTAGACTGCCAAAAAAATAAGTAAATAAAATAAATAAATGGGCCCATACACCCTATTTCTTTACTTCTTTATTTATGTGCAAAGGTCACAGAAGGGCCACGGAAGAATTTCTAAATGGTCATGACAGCATCAAACAGAGGGGTAAGCTCAAGAGTGTGAAAAAGCAGCCTCTAATCCAGGTGGCTGCTGAGTAACAGGTGCTATGAGGAACGGGAAACTTAGGGTTACTTTAAAGCAAAATCCTCTGACATTCCAAAGATCCATTCTCCTGATTCTAAAGGAGAAAAGCAAGACCTAGCTTACTTCTGACCCAGCTACTTATTTGGCCCTGAAAAGGACTTTGGAGATCCACTTTCTTCAGTTTATTTTGTTAGAGAGAAATGTGAGTCTGGAGGAGTTGAGATATGGATGGGGCAAAGGGCACAGCCCCTCATGCTGAGACCTGCAGCCAATGGTCTCCACCTGAGAGTTGTACAAAGAAGCCCTGTCGCCCCCTAGGCTGTTCAGCCTGAGAACTTCCTAAGGAGCCCCTCTAGTTTTAACAATAGAGCCCCCACGTTCAAAGTATTGAAACCACTATTTCAAAAAGATCCTTACAATATGGGTGTATGTCACATCAGAGACTTCAATACCGAGTCCTAACTCTCAAGGATATTCAAGACCAGCTTCAGAAAACGCACGTTAGGAGCTTAGGGGATCCATATTAAAAGAACTTTCTCAGAGGATTTTCCTAAGGACATGGTTCCAAAGCATACAGCAGGAGGCAAAGGACTTTTGTGCCTTTCTCACTCTCTCCTCACCTCCACCCACAAGTGGACTTGCAGTTGTCCTTGGTCCTTTTGAGTTGTAAGTTAAAATCTTCCCTTAGACCCCAGAGGAAGCCTGCTGCTACATCTTGATCAGGCAAGTCATCTTTGATGTCACAACCCTCATTCTCTAAGAATAAGGGATCATTAGTATAGCTCGACATCTAATTGTATAAGTTAAAACACTTCCTTGGCTCTCAGAACTCTAACAGATTCTACTGGAAGTAAAGGGCCATGCCCTGGGGAGGGGAAGAAAGAAATGTTATTTGAGTGATGTTCTTGGAATGTTAAATTCAGAGGAAAAAAAAATCCAAGTGAGTAATATATATTGGGCATCTGACCCCTAATTTGACATTCAAGTCAGATCAAAACTAACCTTCCAAGATCTGAGAATTTAATATCGTATAAAAATGCTACTGGGCAAGGAGTTTTATTACACATGATTGTGAAAAATATGTGAGGCGCCATCTCTGGGTATTTTTTTTCTATCAAATCTTTACTCATTTCACACCCTTTACAAATACAAGCCCAAAGTGCTATATTTGAACATCTACATTTGTTGGGATTTCTTTAAAAAAAATAAAACAAACAGAAGAATCACATCTTACATGTGTTAAGTGGTGCGGTAGTAAACCATATTTAACAAATTGGGAAAGGCTTCAGTTTTCAGTGGTGTACAAAATATCTACATGTAAATACTGGAACTGCTTTGCAAATGAAGGTTGTGCTACAGTCTTATTTTTTTTTAATTAATAAAATAATCATGAAGTTTGGTAAATGAAGCCTTCACGTGAGTGTAAGTGTGTGCATGCATGTTTGTGTCTACCTGTTTTGAACTCCTTTGGATTAATAGAAAAACAAAATGTGGGGAGGAAAGGAGATAATGGTTATTTTAAGCCACTCAAAAACGGGGGTGGGGAATGAAGAGGAGAGCAAGAAACACGAAGCAGGAAGAGGCACAAGTGTCAGAACAGAAGAAATGCTGGATTTCTTTAAACTAGAAAAATCAAAGGGATGTGTAGTAGATCTAGTCTGTGTGGGTCTGGGAGAGGGGTCACCTGCAGTCCATGGATATGAGGACACAGTGGAATCTTTGATGTGGGTCTGAAATGTCACAGCTTCTCATCCACTTTGGACATTTGGATGGAGAGAGATGTCCCTTGTATTCTGGACAATCTGACCTAGAATACCCCTTCAGCCCAAAGAGACACTACCTCTGTTGTCATCCAGAACCACTCTGTAGAATGGCTACATCCCAGATGTCCCTGAGTGGTAAAGCTTTTCTCTCGGCTGTTTTTATATAAATTCCTCTCTTGTGTCTATATGCTTTTGTGTGCATGTTTATGTATGGACTATGCTGAATCCTCACTAGCTGGGACTCACTAACAGGAAAGCGCTATTTAAGGAGCCTGGTGTAGGGTGTGGTGTGAACAAGGAAACTCTTCTTATTAATCCCTTTGTCTCTGGATTTGTTGCATTTAACGTCAGGGAGGAACAATCCATACCATTTTAGAGCAAGCCTTCTTTCTTTGCCAACTGAGGTGGGCAGTTTATTCAGTAATCATTTAATGACAAGCTGCAGGGTACCAGACTGTAGAGTGGAGTGGCCCAGGCTGGGTCCCTGTGTTTCAGGAAGATCTCAGTGTGATATGATAATGAGCCATGGTTGTACTCTGGAGGCAGAATATTCTTCCAGAAGGGGTATATGACTTAGGCCCGTGGATCACAAAGGCTGCCTGGAGGAAATAGGCTTGAACTGGGTTGTGAATGGTGAGCAGGACACAGACAAGTGGGGGACGAGGGGTGTGAGGGAGAGGCATTCTATGAAAAGGGCTTGGCCCATGGAGCCATCTGCAATATCTGGGAAGCTGTAGAAGGGTCAGTACTAGAGACACGAAGGATGCCTTTGGGGGAAGTGATGGGTTTGGGGCTATAGGGTGCAGTAAGGGCCAGATCATAAAGGATTTGAATGACTCATTTAGGATGGAGATCAGTTGGAGGGTCCTTCTGAACCCCCAGAGTGACATGATCATATTGACTGATTGAAAGGTGGGTCTGGAGGAAGTAGTTTGGAGGAAGAAGTACTTAAGGACAGGACAGAGTGGAACAGATGCTAGAAGACAGCCTCCATGAGAAGGAAGAACCTGGCACCTGTAAAAGTGAACTCTACATCTTGTTTCTAATGAAAGATATTTTCCATTCAACTTATTTCTTTGAAAGATGTTGCAATAAGTCAGGCCTTGGCAAATAGGAATCACACTAAAGCTTGAGATAAAAAATGAAGATAGTAGTATATCAAAATATTAGGCTCTGGGATATTCATATATTTTATAAGAATATGGTATAACTTAGTGGTTCATGGTTTAAGCACTTAAGCTTTGAGGTTGACAGACATGGGTTTGATGCCTGGCCTGGCCTCCTACTAGTTTGTCTGAACTTCTGCATGTTCTTGATCCTCAGTTTTCTCATCTGTTGAATGGGACATTAGCGATATATGACTCAGAGTTTTTGTGAGAATTCAGTAAGAAATTACACACTAAGCACATTCTGGTATCTAGTATGTGTCCAGTAAATGACCACTGTCCTTATATTTGTAGTTTGTAATTAAAAGTCAGAGGTGGAGTGGCTGTAGTGGGAAACATATGGTACAGGTACTAACAGACTTGCTTTGACTGGAGGGCAATCTGTGTCTCCTTCTGACAGCTGGCACACAGCTTTCAGGGCTCTTAGAGAACGTTTATCTCCTAAGCAAATTCACGCTTGCTACTAGTGAAATGTGAAATTCCTGGAACAGTGACTTGAAACTGGGGACAATGGATTCATAGCTCTCTTTACCTCAAATTAGGTGATGGGATGGGGGTGGGTAGAGAAAGGGGGCATTATATTTGAGAAAGTGAGGAAATTGGTCAAGTTTGTTAGTCTTTCTGAGCCTCATTTTAAAGTGATGTTGAGTGAAGTCCAATTGTAAGCATGTAACTAGCTTTCAGAAATATGTTTTAAAAGTTGAGAAACATTTAAAATTTGGAAATTTCACCCAAACGTAAATTTCTGAATTCTGATGAAAAATTAGACAATCTGCATCTCCAACCCCTCTTCCTCCAAGGGCACATGGGTCATTGCCATCCTGGGGTAAAGAGCCAGTGTTCTAGGTCTCTTCAGCTCATTGCTGCAGATTCTGAGCTAATCACCCATGCCAGGACTATTTCTTTTATAGATAACCTGACTGGCTCTGTTTGGTATTAATATTTGTGATGTGGGGATGTTCAATGGTTTCTAAACCCTACATAAATTTCAGAGTCTTGAAGGCTCTGAAAAACAAATACATTCTATTAAAAATAAAATGTGACTGATTCCAGGTATCGATGTCCTTTGTGAAACTGATTTTTCTGTTTTGAATGTTGAACATGAAGAGATCTAAAGCCATTCTCTAAGGTTGGCACCAGGTTGGGGCTGACATGGTACCAGGTGGGGGAGAAATGAGTAGAGTTCAAAGGAAGGAATCTTGTGAAGATTTCACCACCTCATGACTATAGATTATATAAACTGTAGAAATGAGTTGAGAGACAACGCAGAAGAGAATCTGCTGTGCGGGACCACGGGAATATAGATTGTGTTTTTGAAATGGCTGATGTATGAGGTGCAGGCAGAGCATGACAAATCAGCTCTGGGCTGTGCTTCACTCTGCCGTGTCCCCTGGCCCTGGCTGCTGGCCTTCCTCTAGCTCCACACCCTGACACCTCAACCCTGTGTAGCATTTGCCCTCCCTACGCCCGACCCCGCCCCCCCCCTCCCCAGCTTTCCTGGCAGGTTCACCAAGAAACAACCGGGTCTCCATGGCAACGTGGAGACAGCTGAAAAATGGCAGCTAAATGCAGCTGCCCCTCATTTAATATCGACTCTGGCACTGACAGAACAGATAATGGGCAATAACACACCATGATGTTGTGGGAAAATGAAATGCTTCAGCAGAAGGCTGTCATGCTGGGGGGATTTATTTGTTACTGTACCAGCAACAATTTCTCTGTACGTTTCTTCCTTTCCTCTTATTCCTTCTTTGCCAGGGCAGAGTTTCTCTCTTCCTCACGTTCTCATTGCTTTGCTTTTCTGTTCGTTCTTTTTCCATCCTTCCCTCTATGTTCCCCTCCCCCCCCAATCACTTATGCATGAAAGCACACTTATAATAATAGCAATTATTTGCATAATGACTTACAAGTTACAAAGCATTTTCAAACCCATTTTATTATTATTTTTTTTTCCATTAGGGTGGTGAGTCAACCTTTTAAGACCGGTGGGGCCTGGATGCTAATATTTATTTTGCAGATTTTAAAGAAAGTAGAAGAACAATTTGCCCAAATCAGATTTCCTGACCTCTAGACAGGACTCTTACCACTACATGGGAGACACCAGAGTCACCAAGTGTTTTACTCACTTTACCAAGAACCTGTTTTGTTTATAAGTTTTGTTAATTATCGTCAGCACCAGAGCAAGTTCCCCAGGCCTTGGGTTTTCAGAAGGTGTTTGGTTATATACTTCTATTGTCAACCTCTTCTGGATTCTCCCAGCCAAGTAGTCTTGAATTATTGAGAGGATTGGGTAATTTTTGGTTTAATTTTTATTTTTTTATACCCAATGTGTCTACTTGCTCATTCTGTCCATTGTACCATTATGTCATCATGTAATCTTGACATGCAGAAGGGACACGGTGTACTCTACTTGAAAATGGTGCATTTTCAGTGGCTTATAATTTTCTATTTGGCCCAAAGACCACAATACACGGAGGTCTAGAGGGTATCACTGATGGTCTTGGAGCGAGGGAAGCACTATTCGGTGCTACTGCTAGCGATGAAGCTTTTTCCTTAGATCTTCTTTCTGGACCATCCCAGAACTCACATCTTCTCTTAAATGCCATGTGGTGGGCTCTCTAAAATCTGGAGACATTTGGGATCAGGTTCCTGAGTTCTTCATGCCTTGGAAGAAAGTTTGCAAGTGGAGCAAGAATGGGTGTTCCAATCATGTTGTCATTTCTGGCTATGGCTGATAAGGAAAGAACAGAATGACAAAATATGTTTATGGATGTCTCTGGGAGGTGCAATGTGAGTGATGCATACAGTGGTGGTTTAATCATAAAATGATTTGTGCTGAGTAAGAAAGCAATGCTGTGTTTCACTGCAAAGACTTTTGACTTGGGCACTCTTAGATTCTTGAAAATGGGCATGAAATTTTGCATAGGCAAAAGCAATACAGCATAGTGTGTAATTTACACCAACTTTAAACCAGGGTTTTGGCTCTGCCACTTTCTACGTATGTAACTTTGGATAAATTACGTTCTCCAGAGATGGAATTTTTGAGGCAAGTCTGTGAATCAAACAAGAATTGCTATTCTGTATTATTTACCCTTCTGTCTCTAAGTCTTTATTCTAATTCCTGTACACAGAAACTCTTGCAAGTTTTTCTCTCTGGCAGCCATACCCATATTTTGCTGTGGAAACTCAAGTGGGCTGTTTGGCAAATGTTGTCTGGTGGTAAGAAAGCTAAAGAAAACAGGTTGCTCTGATATTACAAAGCATCTTTGGTTGCTAGTGCTTGGTTTCTGTCCCTGTGTGCTTATTTCTAATGGATGTTATTCGGAGTGAAAACAACCTTAGTGCCATATCATATCATACAATCATGCATTGTCAGAACTGGCAGGACCCAAAGATTATTCTATTTCTATAGACTACCAGTGCAAATCCTTATCATATAGAAATTCAATCCTTGGCCAAAGACCTAACTTGCCAACCAAGCCTCTTGCTATCTTCCTCCTTTACCTCTTTTGAAAAAGATTTTCTTCATTTTTTTCAATTCTCAAGTGGATTTGCTGCCATTCCCCAGCCAGATTTAGGGATGGTATAATATAAAGATAGAAAACTAATGTTTCCTTGGCATTTACACTGTTTTAATAGTTATTTTATTCTTTGAAAGCGCAAGCAACTGATTCAGAAAGTGAGCACCCCAAGGATCAAGAACCATTTTAAAATGTTTTATCATTTTAATAAATTTTAAAATTACATTTTTCACATTTAGAAGTCTGTTCAGAAATTTCCCCATTATCTGATTTTTTGTCATTATTCAAGGAAATGTAAGAATAATAAGTCCTTTATCTAGATGTCAGAATTTTAGAAGTTCCAAAGCAACTGTGAATCTAGAGGCATCCAGAGATAAAGGGGCACAACCTTTCAACCGGAGGAGAAAATTACCTCTTAGTCTGTGGACTCTCTTCCATAGGAAGGGACGGGTCTGAGCCAGGGAACTTTGGACTTACTCTGAATACCAAGCAGAAGGTCCAAGAGCTGGGCCAGAAGCAGCAAATGTAATTGATGGAGAATGTTGGCAGAAGTCAAATCATACTGAGCAGGAGAGAATAGCAGGACAGAAGTGTCCTGAGGGAGCCCAAAGAAGGAAATTCTAATACCATAGCCAGTTATCTTATAGATAACCAGGATAACTTAGGTTTCAAGCAATGGCCTCAAGAGAACTAAGCATATTTTACATTTAGACATCAGGAAAAGGCTTTTCAGTATCCAGTATCTCAGTAGGTCTACCAGAGCAGCAGTGAAATAACTGATGTTCCATCAACATTGTAAAATCCTACTACGCTGGGTTGGATAGATCCTAGCTATCTTCTAGCCCAGGGCTACTCAGAGTGTTTCCTGCAGATCAGTGCTTGATCAAGAACTGTTTGTTACTTATCCACAAGAATATAAAAACAAAAATGGAGAGAAAACATTTAGCACCTCCACAGCCACTCCATAGGTGGGAGGTCCAGGTGAGGCCTTCATGGATTGGTCTTGTTCACCAGGGCATCTTACAATTTAGTCTTTTCATACTCACCTGGTGAGTCACACATGACATGACTTGTTAGCTCTCCACAGTTGGTCTGGATGGATTAGAAATTAAGAAACCGAACAAAATTGGCTCTTCACCAAGAATATTTTGGGAAACCCTGATCTAGTTAAAGAACCTCCTTTTACATATGAGAAAATAGAGGGTTTACATAAGGAAATCTGGAGATTTAGTGGCAGACCAGAATGAGCAACAAAATTTTATGAATTGAGCAAACTGTGCCCAGTTTACTCTGACAGGCAAAGCGTGCAACACATTTTTAAAATATTTCCTTTAAGAAACATAAAGCATCTGAAAGCTTTGGCTCTTAAAAGGTTAAATCATTCCTCTATGGATTCCACATACCCAGCGAGGTTTGGCTATGTATACAGTTACTGTATATCACCCTACAGAAAATGTATCTTTTGCACTTAAAGTTTGTTGATCTCTTGAGGCATTATTCTGTTTCTGGGAATTCTTAAAAGATAGAGGGCCATGCTGGATGGCAATTTTCTGGGTCCATTTTGCCCAAGGCACTCCCTAATTGTAAATTAGGTGGTGAAAGAGCCCTTGTGGACCCTTAGGATGCAATTTAGGGCACTAGAATGGTAATAGACTAGGTGGGGGCTCAGCAGCTAGTGGTACCCTAAGGCCTGCAAAGCATGACTAAGCCTTCTTCATTGCCTGGTTTCCTAGTGTGGAATGTGGGCCCTGGTGGAATAGAGCTTAGATGCACCCTTGTAATCGCCTATCCCCACTTCAATCAGGATCTTGGCAGGATCTTGACAAAGTAGGTATGCTGGTCTTACTTCCCTGGTTAGGTGGACTGCCTATCCTATATGGGTTGAGATTTTAAAACAACTGGAAATAGATAGTGTCACAATACCACAATAATAACAGTATTTGATTTGTATAACATTGCATTTTTATCTCATTGGGTCATCAGGATAATCCTACAGAATAGTCAGAAAAACTATCTCTAGCTCCTTTGTAATAAACAAGCAGAAGAAGGTCCAAAGTAATGAACTGATAATAATTTTGTCCCCAAATTCAAATTCCAACCTACCTACATCTCCATCCCTGCTGTCACTATGCATGTTCAGGCCGCCATCATCCAAAACTTGACAATTGTGAAAGCCTGCGGGTAGCCCTTTCTGCCAAACTCTTAGCCCCCATATTTGATTGTTTATATACCAATTAGAGTGATCATTCAAAAAATAAATCATACTGCATCCTTCGAAGCTTCTAAATTTTTCCGTAGCCCAATTCCTTGACAAGGTTTGCAAAGCCCAGAATTATCCAGCACTTGACCACTTTGCCAACTCATCTTTGCTTCTTTCCCCTTTCTCTTGATGCAGTTTCTCCATCAGCCTTCCCACTGGTCAAGATCTTTTCTGCCCTTGCCCATCTGTTCTCCCATACCCTCCAAGGCTAACTTGTGCTTATTTGCATACTCCAGTCTAAAATCTGCTTTCTCAAGAGGCCTTCCCAATTCTTCAGTCTGTATTAGCCCTTCATACTTTCTCTTGTCTCTCATACACTCTAATCTTGCCTCCAGGGAGCTGCACCCATTTCAAAGTCATGTCCACCTATTGCTTTCTTTGTCTTGAGTGCTATCCCCCTCACTGGACTGCAAGACTGATGAGGACAAAGTCCATGGTAACTTAGTTCACCAATAAATATCCAGCACAAAGCCATTGCCTGCCTCAGAGCTGGCCTGCTATACATGTTTGTTAAATAAAAAATGAGGAGATGATAGATCCAGGAAGGCACAGGTGGGTCAAGGTGGTGTGAGTCAATGCCACTCTGCCTCTGAAATAATTTATAGTTCCCTTTGGTTTTGTCCTTACCTAATATGCAACTGGAGGATCATGATGGAGGATGTAATCTGGTGCATAGTAGGAGCTTAATCAATCTTTGAATATATGTGAATTTTTGTATAATGAAAGAATGAATGACATTTATATCTCTTTACAAATGACGTAGAGCTCTCTGTGTTTTTATGGTGTTGGAATGCCATTGTCAACAAGTTATACTATGGACCTCCCTGCTTTTAGTGCTTTTTATGTCCTCAAACCCACTCACGCTACTGCATTTAAACCCAAATAGCTTCTGACCTAGCATTTTTCCTTTTTCTTGCTACTACCAAATTCTGTTCTGAGTGAGGAAGCAGCTTGGTTAGAAAACAAAAGCCCTGATTTTTTTTTTCCCTGAAGAATACCATCAGGACGAAGGCTATGATTAATACACATAATTGAAACAAATGGCAGCTAACTGCAGAAAACCATCTCCCAGCTGTTAGAGGAAGGAAATTGCTGACAGCCATTCCCCATTGAGTGGCTAGCCAAAGAGAAGAGCTGGCAGGAGCAGGAGAGAGCACACACTGTGAACCCACATCATTTTGGGCCTTTGAGGGGCAGGGGATGCCCCTTGGGCTTCATCTCCCATGTGAGCTTTGCCATAAAATAGTGGTGTCATCAGCTTTTGGTGCTGCTACTTACAGCCAGGATTTCCATGGCTGGGGTGAGGAGTTGCATGAGGCTCTGTCCAGCAGAGTGGACATTTGGAATCCCCATGGTCCAGCAAACATCATTGCAAACCCCAAGTTGATCTTCTTAATAAGAAGATAGAATAATGCTGGGCCTGTCAGATTTCTTCTTCCATCCTTTCCTTGATCATCTGCCCTATGCCAAGGAGACGAGGAGCTGAGAGAGAAGGAAGAAGACCTGGGTTCTTGCTCTGAGTCGGATTTCTGACTTGAGCAGATCTCCCTGGGCTTCAGTATCTTCAGTTTGTGACAAAGTATCACACCAGAAGATCACTGTCTCCTTAATTCTAAGAGTCTGCATTAGAACAAAAATATATAAAGTATAGACAAATATAAAAATGCATATAAATTGTATCTGTCACATATAATCTGTCATCTTTATCTTCCTGTCATCATTATCTATTTTTTCTCCTCTTTTTCCCTGTCTTCTGTTTTACAGCTGATACCCGCAAATGATATGCTCTGGTGTCAGTGTCTGGCTTAACTAATATGTAGTTCAGGTGTAGAAATTTATCAACCTATAAATCAGAAGTGAAGAAACCACATCTTGGTCCACTCCTAAGTGTCTCTAGGCCAATCCATCAGTTATGCAGGAATTTTGCTTTGACATGGCAAAAGCAAAACAACTCAGAAGCCTAATATTTGAGAAGCAGAAGCTTGGCTTGAGGTGTGCATTTGATAAAGCTCTTTCTCTATGTCTTTAGTGCCACTTGACAAATAGTCACCCTGCAAATCTACATAGGCAATGCTGAGACAGTGAGCAAAGAAGTCAGGCCTGACTGTGTCAGGTAGTCCACTGAAGGACAAAGTCAAGGCTCCAGTGCTGGAATTCAATGTTCTGCAGTCGCCCTCCCTCTGGAAAACGACACATTCTACAAATGCTGACTCTGGGAGTGCACACGCTGAGCATCAGAGCCTGGAAAACAGATGGGAGAGAAGGTTCTTCCAGGAGAAGGAACCTTAGTGAGCTTCCTCCACGTGTTCTGTACTGTTTGCATCATCTTCATTTTATCCTCAAACAATCCAAGAAGTAGTGCTTTCTTTTTTTTCTGGGGCAAGAAAACCGAGGATCAGGGAGATGAAGTGATTTTATTCAAGGTCACTCTGTTCGCTGAGGGCACTGGTAGTCACATTTTTCAGTGCTTCTGTGCCAAAGAAGAAAAAGCAATTTCTTTCTCCAAATAGAAGGGGACTTCTGCAGGGAGTCAACGAGGAAAAAGACATTTTTAGAACTTCAGGGATTTCGCTTCCCTCCCTGTCCTCTGATTAGTCCTGTGACTTTTTCTACGACTCCCTAATGCAACAGCTGTGTTCAGTCAATTTAGAACCTTCTGCAGCTGGTCTTCAAACCCACTGCTGTTGTCGTGGAGATCATCTCTTTGAGGAACCCGTCAGTGGGGGAAGAACACCATCCAGAAGCCAGAGGTCTTCACTGGTTGCCTGGTTCTCCCCAGAGCTCCTCCTCTGCCTCAGTTGAGAAGCACAAGCTATCTGAGAAATCAAAGCCACTGAGCATGAGGGAAAGGTTGAGGAGCCTTGCCATCTGTTACTGTCACCATTTTAATCTATGGTCCTGCTTCCAAATTGATGTTCTGAGTTTTGCATTTATTCTTGCCATATTTTTGGGTCCCATCTCTAAATTTATATGTGGAGACACATCTCCGAGGTGATGTTTTGAGGCAGGGCCTTTTGGAGGTGATTAGTATTAATGAGGTCAACTGCTCCTGAAGGGACCAGTTCACTTGTATGAAGAGGAAAAGACCAGAATCCTTTCTCTAGGCCATGTGAGAGTATAGCAAAAAGATGGCCATCTGTACACCAGGAAGGGGGCCCTCACCAGACACCAAATCCTCTCGCACCTCGATCTTATTCTTCTCAGCCTTTAGAATTGTGCAAAATAAATATTTATTGTTTAGATCACCCAATGCATACTGTTCTAATCTTGCTACTGCAACCCAGGCTGTCTAATATACTGTGTTGTAGGTGAAATGGGGCCACAAGCTTCTTACAGGTATAGGGTCACCCATTTTATTTCATTAGGAATAACTAGAAGGTTGGTATACTGATTTTAAGTTTGAAAAAAAGGAGAAAAACACCAAATACCTTTGAAACTATTCCAACTTTTGCACTTTTTATCATTTCAGATGAATGCAAATAGAATGCTCACCGGGGTTTTACCCTGGCTCTTTATGCAATATTTTTTTAGAGCACAGTCTTTTGCTACATGCAGATAATGTGTTGGGGGCTAAAAAAATTACCTGCTTCAATTGCTTCTGATTTATTCCCCCTTCCTCTTGTGTCTTTGTTCTCAGTAAGCACATTAATATAGAGCAGCAAGCACATGAACATTTCTCTAGTAGAGGTATCTGTGACTTCTGGGGATGCCACCCCTCAGCAGGGAAGATCTGGTAGAAAGGAGAACACTGATGGAGGAGGCACAGACTTTCCAAGGATGAATGGTGTCTATTGGCATCTGAAAGTCAGAGAACACGAAGGAAGATGAAAAGACTGCCTTGGTTTATGGTGCCCGAGATTACACTGAGCACCAAGTTTGGTGATGATGATGATCATCATCATCTGTCAAGTACTTCACCATGTGCCAGGTTCTACTTTGAATTCATTACATGTATTATTTCATTTTAACCTCACTACAACCCCAGTGAGAGATTCTGCTATTTTTTTATAACATTTAATTTATAGGCAGAGAAACTGAGTTTAAGTAACAACCAAAGTCACAAAGGCAAACAATTAGAATCAGGATTCAGAGCTTTCTCCACTCCCTAGGAGACACCAGTTAAGGAACAGTCTTTATCAGATTGTGGAGAACTATGACCTAGAAGGTTCCCAATATGGAATCTTTTATGGTATGAGTGTCCTTCCTTCCTTACTATCACGGTAACGAAGAACATGGGCTGGGGCAAAGATAGAATTTGAGCCCAGTTTGGTCTGGTACCAGGCCTAGAAAAGCAGAGAATTCATAGCATTTTAAACACAAAGGGTTCTTGCCTGGCCCCAGAGTTACATGAAGCGTTTAGAGAAATGTATGTTTGCGTTCTAGATGAGAAGCAAGAAGAAATAAGAAAGCACTTTTTTTCTCTCTTCAGTAAAATCCCTTTAATTTTGACTTCACTAGTTGTGCATTTTCCTAATTTAGCCCGGCTAAGCTAAAAATTTTCCTTTGTACAGTGTGGGTGGAGAGGAGGATTTATGAAACAAAAAGAGAATGGTCAGTCCATTCTGTGGGGTCAAATCAGCAAATTAGTACCTCTCTAACTCAGAACAATTATTTATATTCAAATAACAAATACACTAATTACAAAGAATATTCATTTTTTAAAAAATGTCTTACAGGAGTCCCACACAGGTACAGAATAGTGTTTTTCTACTTTTATGTCCTTGGAGATAATAAATCAGTATTTCTCTGAAAAAGCATCTGTTAGTTTTTTTTATTCAACCACACTGACCATTCTTCTAATTAGAAGGAATTAATAAGATTTTATTCTATTAAGTTGAACATAAACAGTATTGTCCTGGCTTGAATAATTAACTTTCACCTGGATGCCCTCTGTAATTTGGTTGCTGCATTTGTTGCCTGCAGCTATTTGGGGGTATAGCTTTCAAACTGCTGCCATCTTCAAGCAAGAAGGATGGATGTCTTTGAAATAAATGTGGACATTTGAATTTGGGACAGTGGGGTTGGCACTGTAAAGGTGGTGAACTCTTAAAGATGTTCTTGGTGGGTGAATGCTTACAACATATTAGTGCTAAAATATTGATTCCAGGAGATGGAAATTTTCTGGTTGGCAACCAAGGAAGTGGTTTGCATATTTCAACTCACCCAGCTCCAGGGAGATGGAGTTGAGTGAGATCCCTGTGATCGTGTTGAATGAATGATAACTTGGAGAATTTCAGTCCCCTCTAGATACCTCACTTCTCACCCAAGACAAAACACATGCATGGCTTGGAACAATAAACAAGCCTGGTACAAGAATGGCCATGATAGAGGGATTGAAAGGCTGACCTCATATATCTTACACCATAAACCTTTTGAGAAGCACTTCATTATTATAAAATTCATCTGATTTGTATTGTGCTTCTACACATTTTATTTCACAGGACATGCATTTGGGGCCCAGAAATCCCTCCAAGGATTTTTCTCTCTTCCCTTTGGTCCCACAGTGCAATCTTGAGCTATGGAAATTTTGAGGCTTCCATTGACATCCATACTTGGATAGCTCACCACTGACTCTGCTTCTTATAGGGGCACCTTAAAGCGGTACACAGAAGGTACCACTGTGAGAGCAGGGTGGTGGGGCATAGAGAAGGGAAAGAATAAGGGTGAGCAAGAACTTCTTCTGCCCAAGTCCTGGTGGTGTCAGGTTTGTGGGAGAAATGCTTTGCATTGTGTATTTATTGACATTTTTATGTATTCATTTTATAAACTTGGCAAAGCAGAATCTTTGTTTTAGAAGTTGTTGTGCTTTTGCATTAAGCTCCTTTGAAGCAACTGATGCAGTTTATTTTGTTTTAATATTGAAAGTGTCACTCTTAGTAGCCTGCGGATGGTAAGAGCTACCATTTGTTAATTACTTACTAATGATCCTAGAACAGTGCTTTCAATTCTATTCACTTAGTCTTTACAAAAAAGTCCAGGACTTACAAATTATTATTATTTTTTTTTCCAATTTGCTAATGAGTAAACTAGGATGGAAAGAGGTGATGTAATTTGCTTAGAATCACATGACTTCTATGGCAGGGTGTGATTCTGACTACAAAGCCCGAGCAAAAGATGTTTCAGCTCTGCCTTCCTTCTTTTTAAAAAATTTTTTTTTCTATATATGAAAGTGGAATGCATTACAATTCATATGACACATATAGAGCACAATTTTTCATAGTATACAAAGTATATTCACACCAATTTGTGTCTTCATACATGTACTTTGGATAATGATGTCTATCACATTCCACCAACATTTCTAACCCCCTGCCCCCTCCCTTCCCCTCCCTCCCCTCTGCCCTATCTAGACTTTGTGTATTCCTCCCATGTTCCCCCTCTCTACCCTATTATGCTGCCTTCCTTATTTTTTTTTGCATTTTCTTTGTTGATTCTGTTTTTCTTACTCTGGGGCTGCAGAGCTAGGAGTTCATAAGAATTTGTGGTTCTGTTCTATAGATTTCTTCAGTGGTTTGCAATATCAATCCTTCCCTCTGTCCAGTCCACAGGAAGAGTTGTTTTAAAATGGGTAACTATTTACTTAAGAAAGGCCTTTGGAGATCTCTACACTGTGAAAAATTCCTTGTGTCCATGGACATCCAACAACTCAAATTGTCAGTTGACTTGTTTGGGGACATTGTCACTTGCTTCCTTGTGCAGACAGCATTTACAACAGGCTAGGGAAGTCAACCATTCATTTGTGGTAGATATCCAGCCTATCGTAGAAACAATTTGCTATACTAGCCCTACCCTACCTCACCCCCAATTGGGAAATAATAAGGCAGTGATTGGCAAAAAAATTCTGGTGGAGGGCACCCAACTGACCTTCAATGATTCATTGATTATTGTACCTTTGACTTTTAACCCCAGTTGGATTTCCTCTGGACTTAGTTGGGAGCCAATACCTGCAGACTGTGTGTTTTATGTGTATAGCTGAATAGTCAAAATGCCAGATCCTCAAATAGAAGTTGGCTATGTGTTATAGAATCTGAATTGGCAGTTGCTATCAGTTGTGATTTAAAGAACTCTATAAAACTCCTACGCCACAAAAATATACTTTCTGGGGCTCAAAATTCCATAATTATGGCTTGGTGTCATTGAATTGATCAAAGCCCCCTCCTTTAAAAAATTAAATTACCCTCACCCAGAGTGGTATCTGTCATGTTCCTAGCATAATAGGTGCTTATCAAGCACTTGAGAGAGAAGAAAAGATGTGGGTGGAGGAGAGGAAAACGTTCTCTGCTGAATGATTTTACTGAGAGCTGGTCTGGCAGGGGGTCCAGTATGCCCATTGTATAGGGACAGGTGTGGCCCTGGATATTGCACAGTGGGGTTGTGCTCTTCTGTTGCTGGAAGGAGGCTCATTTGGTCTTCCCAGAAGAAAACTGTGGGACCCATCAAAGTCAACTGGTAATTATAGGAAGAGAAAGATCTGGATGAGTTCAGAGATTAGTAAGCAGACAGGTGGAGGTAGCCCTGGCCCTGGACGCGGGTGATAGAGTTGGAGCCTTCCTGGATCTGTATTTAACTAGCTCTGTGGCCCATCACAAATCTCCTAATTCCTTGGCTTTCTGTTCCTTAGCTGCAAAATAAGAAAGTTTAGTTGGAGAGATCTCAGTTTCCTTCTGGTTGTGAAGAACATAAATTAGGAAAAAACAAAACAAACAAACTTGTGTCTGTACTTAACAAAAAAATCACAATGGATTATTTTTCTCCTCACAATTTAAAGGTAATGGAGTCCAAATCAAGCCACTCATAGGACTGCTACTCTCAAAGGTATTAATATGATAAGATGCCATGACCAGCAATATCCTCTGCAGGAGAAGTTAAGGCTATGTTTTGGGGTTTTGTTTTGTTTTGTTTGTTTTCACTTGTGATTGATAGAAGACCAGGGATGCTAATATCCCTTGCTGAATAGTTGCTGACCTCCTTGTACCTGCCAAGGAGGAGGGTACCTCTGAGACTTAGCTGGATTTCCTGCATCTGGTAAGGTCCTAGACACAGGAGCTGAAAGGGAAGCTTTTTGCTGGGAGGATACAGGTCAATTCCTTCTTTGCAGGTGAAGAAGAGATGACACTGGACAATTCAGTCAGGACTTTGGAACCTCCCCAGGCCTGAATGCCTGAAAGGCTAACGTAGTCCCCAAGGCTTCAGACCAGGTATCCACATGTCAGTCACATTTCACGTGCATATGAGGCTCAAGGTTACCTGGTGAGACAGTATAGGACAATGGTAAGGGATGAATGAAAGCTTTGGGTTCAACCAAACCTAGTTTTGAGCCCTGATTATTCCTTTTACTATGAACAGGTCACAAGGCCTCAATACCCACACTCATAGAAGAGATTATAATAGTACTTATCTATCATTTGTGATGCCTCAGAGAGATAGTCCAGGCAAGGAGGTGAGCATGCTGCTCAGCATGTGGCCAGCTTTCCAGAACCAGTAGCTTCCTTATTACACAGTCCAGCCAGAGAAGCAACTTGTAAGGGAATAAACCACACAGAGTAATCAAATCAAGAGAACCACTTAGAACACTGTGAGAAGGAACTTGACCTTCAGTAACACTGACTGTTCCCATGTTTACCTCCCTTTATGGAGCTCGTGACATGGTGAGGTCTAACCATAGTGCATGCCTCTATTTCACCTTTCCAGCCATGAGGAGACAGAGCTCCTGCTCTCTCTGGTAAAGCACCAGTGTCTGTCCAGAAAATGAGCTACATCTCTCATAGACCTGAAGAAAGCATTCATTACAGATGATTCCTAAACCATCCCAAGACCTGAAGGAATGAATCAGTATCTTTTCCTTTAAAGTAAATACCCAAATTTAGAACAAAAGAGTTCATTCTCTTTGCTTTCAGGATTGTATGTTTGTTTACAATTAATTATTTTGCAAAACATTGAGAATGCTCTGACCTCTATGTGGATGAATATTTACATATCTCCCCCAGATAGTCTGTGTTAATGTTAGATCCATGTATTTCAGATGAAATGGGAAAGGGATGCGATGGCCAAGCACTGATAACACGGGACCTCAGAGGGCTGCTGCAGTGGGATAGACACCAGGCCAAGGGATTGGCTGCCTACATTATTGAATGGGGAGGAGCTTCTATTTGGAGAGCGGCTGAGGTTAAGAGCATTCTCAGCACCTGGGATGCCCGTCAGGGCTCCTGGAGAGCGGGGAGACATTTTATATAGCACAAGTCATTGCATGCCAGACCTCCTTTTCTTATCCTCTTTATTTTCCCCTGCCAACATGGTTCTCAGATTTATTAACAGCCTTTTCATGCCTACTGCAGCCATCAGGGAGAGAAATAAAAGAGGACTGGGAGAATCCAATCTTCTTTTGCTTATCCTTCTTCACTGTCTTGGCTTGACTTGTGTTTCATCATCTTTCCCTTTTTCCTTTTATTCCTTCCTTTTTAAAAATCCCCATGTTGGAATGCTCTGCATGATGCTAGAGTTTCTATTCTGTCCCTCTCTCTTCTTTTACACTTTTTAATTGTTCCGCTGCTATTGTTTTTTTCCCCTGGACTTGAGCACAGTGGGAAAGGTCAGCTGTCAGAAGACACACTGTACACCACTGATAAGGTCTCTAGGAGATTGGATTCGAGTCTTTTAAGCCATTTTCCCTTCCTGAATTCATAGAGTCTACACTGCTGCAGGGAGATGGAACAGAGAAGCTCAGTGGGTGGGAAGGCCATGCGTGTCAAGAGAGTGCCTTATCGTGCAAGCTCTGAGCATCCCACTACTACCTGTAGCCCTTCTCCAGTGGAAAATGCTGCCCAGGGCCCCTCAGTGATACTGGGGAATTGACAAAAAGGTGCCTTTGCATGAGACACACATACAGGAGACCTTGGAGAAGGGGCTCAACTGGGAATTAGGCATCTATCAAACTTCTAAAGTTGTCCCTTGTCATGTGTCTACACCATAATTATTTAACTCACTTATATAAAAATCAGAAAGTCTGGGTTCTGGTTTTGGTTCTATTGTCAATCACTTTGGGAAAACAATGAACTATGTTATGCTTATCAAAAAAGAAGTAGAAAATGTAGTTTCTAAAGGACCATCCATTGCTAATATTTATATTTCATCTTACCAATTGTGTCTGAGAACTAGAAAACCAGGAGTGTATCTACCCTTGGACATGGCTGTGAAAACTAGTTAATTCCTTTCTCTAAAAAGGCCCTCAGGTCAAACTCAAGTCAGAATTCTTTGAATTCATCCATATAACCTGTCCATCAAAAATTTCATGATAGAATACTATGGAGCTTTTAAAGAAACAGCGGGTCTCTTCTAAAATGGGGGAAAAGTGAATAAATGGTCTGAATAATGATGCTATGGAGTTACATGATTCTTTATGTGTTTTCAAATCACTTCACAATGACCTGTCTTAAGGACACCTTTACTTACCTTAAAAACAAAACATGCTAAACTCTGACAGGACTATTTTTTCCCCCCTTGACCTAGCATATGTCAAGCACTCTCAATAAAGTTTGCTGAATGAGTGAATACATGATAGAATGAGTAACCTTAAAGCCTTCAAATGACACCTAGTCAGCCATATTTATTTGACTCTCACTGGTGCCAAGTGTAGTCATGCTTGGATATGATAAGAAGTTTGGGTAGAAAAAGTTGGCCATGTGTGGTATGTAACCTGGTTATATTGGTAGTTCCTCTATCTTGTCATAAATAAGGGAACCAGAAGGCTAGACGATGGTTTGAAAAAAAGATTGGAGGAGAGTTGCTGTCCAGATTAGCAACCACAGAAGCCCTGGAAGATCACACAGTGGGCTGCTTAGCTCCTGATCTCAGGCCAAAAATTGGGATGATTGGTTACTTTATTTGAAACCCAGTTCTTTTGCAGTGGGAGGAACAATAGGATGGAGTTGGAGCCAAGTCTAATCTCAATTCTAAATTCCCTCATTGTCAAATTATTATTATTATTCTAATTGGATAGCCTTGAACCCCTAAATCTTAGCTTTTCTTCTTGAAAACTGCAGATAATAATAACAATATGTTGTTGTGACGATTGTGTGAAAAGATCCTCTGCATAATACTCTGCTGGAGCTAAAGCCCCTGATGGAGTCAGCTTCAGAGATGATAGCTGTCCAGGCACAGTGGTGCAAGCTTAAAGCCTTCAAATGACACATAGTCAACCATATTTATTTGGCTCTCACTGGTGCCAAGTGTAGTAATGCTACAGACACTCGGGAGGCTGAGGCAGGAGGATCACACGTTCAAAGCCAGCCTCAACAACTTGGTGAGACCCTAAGCAACTTAGGGAGACCCAGTCTCAAATTAAGAAAACAAAAAGTAGCTCAATAGTAAAGTTCCCCTCATTTAAATCTCCAAGACCAAAACAAAGAAACAAACAAACAAACAAACAAAATAGCTGGAACCATCCATTGCCACTGCCATCACCATCATTACTACCCCCCATCAAAAGAACTATGAACATTTTTTGGCATGTAAAGCAGCATAATAATGCCTAAGAGAACTATTGGATTGGAAAGGCAACTTGTGGAGGGGGAGCCTCTTGCTGTGTCAGGTTCACAGTAGAGTGGCAGTAAGTTCTAGCTCCTATCTGTCCACTTTCTTTTTTGATGTCTTCTTATTTTTTCTACTTCAGTTGAGGCTGGTAGGACATCATTGCTCTTTTGTAAAGTGCCCCAGTGTTGTTGAGGGGTACTTGAAAGGTACCCAAAGAGGGCCTTAGCCAGTGGGTGGTCTTCACTGGTGAGGCATAGGTAGTGGGGCTGCAGGGAGAGGAAGGAGGGGGAGGAGTACTCTGGGATGGAAGAAAGACCTTTTCAGCCACACCTGCGTCCCCAGAGGTTGTCATTCTGCAGCTTTTGTGAAGTTTCTGCCTGTTCCTGGAGTTATCTTAGTTGTCCCTGAGGGAGCACTTCTGTTTGCATAAATTATTCTATACAACATAATCAGCTGCTTAAAATACAGAGGATGCTTGGGATCCTAAATTCAAACAATCAGAAAGCAAAAGGTGTTTATTCACATAGGTGCACAGTGAAAATTGGTGATGAGGTAGATGACTCCAAGGGACATGAAATCCAGGAGACTTCTGAACCCTCAAGGGGAGCTTGAGTTATTCTTAAGAAGACTTTTGTTTAACATTTCTAGAAAATAATCAGTGAAAAATGAATATACCATAATCACAAATGCATCCCTTATGTCATTAATGTGATTTATTAGTTCTTCAAAAAATGGAGTGTCAAGACTGACATGGTAAGAAAATAAAAATGGCCCATGAATTTGTTTCCCCTTTCTTTGCCAATGATTCTATCTAATTGAAACCTTTGATTTGATCTGCATCATTTTTACCATCTGACATGTAACCCATGGTAGAATGACCAGCCATCCTGGTTGTCCAAAGACTGTCCCCATTTTGGCACTAAAAATTCCATATTCTGGGACACTTTCCAGCTCCAGACAAATTGGGATTGGTTACTTTATTTGAAGCATCTGGTGATGCTTCTGAACCTCTTCAGAAGGGCACTATATTTTGGCCAATGTTGGACCAACAACACACAAAGAAAAGATTCTTTGATTCGTGGTTTGTAGAACTTTGGGATTTTGTTAACAAATAAAAATTTTACACAAAAGGGAAGGAGCATAATAGGGTTGGCTATTTTTTTAAAAAAAATTTCCAAATAATGACTCCCACCTGCTAACAAATTTTGTCAGTTATCATCATTATTTTATTAAAGATAGGAAACTCCAACACCAAAAACATAGAAAGGAAGACCATATGGGTCCTGTAGGGATCCATTTTTCATTATTTTCCCAGTGTCTGGTAGAGTGAGGATCTGACATAAATATTTGTTAAATGAATGCTGTATAAAAATGTGCAACACTTTCCTTATTTTTCTAATTGAATCATGGGTTGGTGAAAATTTTATCTGAGACTACATTTTAGGAATCAATCCAAATGCAGACTAGAGGATTTTTTTATAGTAAATTTTCATTGTAAATTATTGTAATGATTTTCTGATGTCCACCTCACTCTCATGTTTGTTTTAGACGACATGGTCAACCCCTCAGGATCTGATCACTCCTGGAGAGAGATAAAACTAAGTTTCTAGGTCTTCAATCAGAGAACCAGGTCCAGTCAACTTCCTCTTTGATTTCAACTTTTATATTAAGATGCACCTTGGCTGATATCTACCTGGAGATTTTACCACATCTGGCAGGGATAAGCCACCAGTCCTCATTGTCTCAAGTCTTGGGCAATGACTTTGTTTATCCTAATTAAGTCTCCTAACTTTGTTCTGTTTCATTCACCCATACAACTGTGGTGATATGTACAAATATCACTCTAATTCTATAAGTCTGGATTTTCCTATGCAATGTCTTCATACCATAGTTGGAGTATTCAAATCATGACTGTTTTCTCACAACACATGGATAAAAATATCACTGATGAATCTCATCTAGTACTTCTGGAGAAGATGAGAATTTTAGTTTAATATCACAGAAAATGTAAATATCCATTGCTGATGGCTGTACAGGCTATAAAATTAAAACAATTTGAATCTCCACTTCAGAAAGTCTTATAATTGCAGTATTATGTGCCCTTTTTAATCACAAATCAACTACCCTTTTTCCCTTTGCAACTAAGTTGGTGTAAGTACTGAGTACATTCCTGATAGTAGCCTCTTGTTACCACAGCTCAGCATCCAGTGATTTGGACTTGAATAAGTTGTTTGGAGAAATGATCTGTAAATGGTTTGGGAATCCTTCTGACTTAAAAGGAGGATTGCCGGGGCTGGGGATGTGGCTCAAGCGGCAGCGCGCTCGCCTGGCATGCGTGCGGCCCGGGTTCGATCCTCAGCACCACATACCAACAAAGATGTTGTGTCCGCCGAGAACTAAAAAATAAATATTAAAAATTCTCTCTCTCACTCTCTCTTTAAAAAAAAAAAAGGAGGATTGCCATTTTAGATTCAATGCATCAAAATTGGACTTTTTAATTTACGCTCACATAATATTTCTTTTGGCATTTATCGCTTTCAAGTGTTGCCAATGTCTATGATTCTCATGATTTCCCCCCCCCCTCAGTCTTATGATCTGTCTTCACATACCACAGTTTATGGTTAATACATCTAAGTGCAGAAAATCCAGCTTTGTTGAACAGACAGGGATTTCTGTAGCAGCTGCTGAAGGGTACTCAATACCTTACAAAATTAGATATACATGAAAGTGGTTTTGGATACATGACATGCTATGTAAATGTGTATTTTATTTTTCAAAGAACTTGATAGCTCATCTCTCCAGGAGTACTACTGAGAGTTTTGCAAAAGATAACTCAACCCTATACAGAGGCAGCATGGTCTAATGGAAAGTACATTGTCTTTGGAGATTGACCTTGGCTTGCATTTTAGATCTGCTTCTTACTAGCTGTGCTGTTATACAAGAATTTAATCCTTCTGGAGGTCAGTTTATTCGTCTGTAAAGTGGTGGTAGCAAAATTTTAATTCACAGGACTTTTATGAGGGTTAAATTAGAAATATACCAAGTATTCCAATAAAATATTCCCATTTCAAATGACATATGGACACATACATATATAATTTTTATTACTATTACTTAGGTCCTGGGGGGAGGTGTTTTGCATTTTTGTAGTGTTAAACTATCAGAATAGGTCTTGGCTATTGGAACCTGCTGTATAAATTTATATGGAAACTTTTTAATAAAAGCCCAGAGAATAATATATGTTCAATAAATGTTAATTTCTTGTCCTTTCACACTATGGGGAAAAATAAGCCACTGAACTTCTGTCCCTAAAAACGACTCTGCTGCTAGTTTGAGATAAAGAAATGGTAAAAATGAAATAAACACTATATTCTAGATTTATGCACACTATTAGTAGTTAAATTTGGACTCACTAAAGATTTTCTCCTTGACTTAGGCTTCCTGAATCCGGTCACTGGTTTTTTAGTCTATGTCCATTATAGAGAAGCCTCCTCCCTTCCCTTCTCCAGTGGATCCCACTCCTATCCACCTCTGCATTCAGATCCTGTATTGCTCTAGGCCCTGGGCGTTACCATTTCCCTTCGAAAGCCCTGGAACGGGGCAGTTTTTAATTTTATCAGTATCCATCTCCATGTTCTCATTACCACTTATATTTCCTTGGGAGGAAAAGGAAATGCACACCTAGAAGGCACAGCCCAGGTTTCTGGGATTTGTACCTTGGCATTGGCAAAGTTTCCCAGTTAGTGTCTGTGTACAGGGTTTTAGTCACCTGGGCTCTAGCGCTTGGCACTGAGAGCTTTAAGAGGACTGCAGAAATGGTAGATTAGCCACATTGAACAAAATAGAAAGTTTTCATTGTGTCATAAAAAAGCCTTATTGATCTTGTCCAGGGCATTGACTCTGGGGCCTCTTAACAAGCCACTCTGTCTAGACTTGCAGGCGAGAGCCCACAGTGCTAAAAAAGGAGGGACTGGGCTGCCTGCCCTCCCCTTCAGGGGGAGATTAAAGGGGTGGGTACAGTTTCATGTTTCTCAGTGGGGACTTTCTTAAAGAACTAGCATGATTTTAGTCTGCTCTGGAGAAAAAAGGGGGGTCCAGGTTTGTGGCAGATGTCCATGTGACACATCCCAGACTCCAGCCTTGGTCGGTGTCCAGTATTTGCTGTGGAACTATCACATGGTTACAAGTTAAGATGTCTTTGGTGTCCCTTAGCTTACTTCAGCATTCCCTTGCCTACGCTGAGCTCTGTGATGCCAAGACCCAGTATGGTGGGGCTCTGGGAAAGGAGAAGGCGGCGAGGGACAGGAGGGGAAACCAAAGACTGGAATCATTGCGATCAATTCAATGGCATTTCAATTTAATTCTGCACATCTTTATTTTACACTATCTATGCTACATGGGAGATTTTGAAAAGCTCCAGAAAATTGTTGCTTATAGTAAGGCTGCTGAGTTGACATCCTTTATAAAGTAATCAAAGTAATCACTCCAGGTTGATTGAGTGATTGGAGTGTCTTTTCCCAATCATTTGCAGACATGTAACTTTTTAAAAAAGTATGAAATGTTCCAAACACCAAAGGCATGGACCCTGCAGAGGATATTGTTAACATTGGGTTAGCCATTACTCAGATTGAACAGATGCTTATATTTGGTCTTTTTGTTTTTTTGCTCTATATTCTTTTATAAAGACTTAGCCTTATTTGAACCCCTTTCTCACCCAGCTCTGTTTCTTTTCCCCTCTAGAAGGAACCACTACCTGAACTTGACAGCTATATTGCTTATATGTGTTTCTATTTTTGTCACATATTAATAAAGCTGTAATATATAATGATTAGTGATCGCTATGTATACATATGTGTGTGCATGTGTGAAAAAATCAGGGGAGCTACTAAACTTTATCAGTCACCTACAATTTCTATTTACCATTCTTACATATTTGGAGATGAATAAAGGAAATCCTGGGTAAATGCACATGTAGACAACACCTTCAACTTCCCCATTGGTCCCTTAGCTGAAGTTTAGTAGCTTTCCACATCCTGCTTTCCTCTTTTAGGACCACAATTATTTGGTTCCTGAAATATCTGTAGGAAGTTTCTCATAATACCTACTGTTTTCTGGATGCTTAAAGGTGGAGAGTTTTACCAATAAGATAATTTTAGATTTACTGAGGCAGAAGGTATCTGGGAACACCTTTCAACATTTCTTCTATACTGTGGTGATGATCTATGATGGAGGATTCTTCACGTGTTTTCATCACCAAGTGAGATTTAATAGAAATAAATATTTTAAAAGTCCATATGTGTTCAAAAGTCCATATTTATTGTTTCTAAGTACTGAAATATCAGTATGCATTTTCCAAAATCTGCAAACCTTTTATGAGTTGTGTATTCCTTTCTGAACATGTATGTATAGATAGAATATCTAATTTTGGAAACAATTAGGGTAGGTGTGTGCTTCTTTAAAAACAAAACAAAACAAAAATATCCCTACCCATAAATAGTATTATGAATGTCTCATTTTCTGCTCTAAGTTCACTATGGATATTTATTATTGTTACTTATTTTTTTTAATTACCATTATGGTCCCTTATCCTCTCCTCTCTAGCTCCATGTCCCTTGTAATATTTTCCTCTTCATCCTCAACTAAAGAGGGACTTAGCCTGCAGAATGCAGAATCACAATGTGGTGTAAGGTACTCTAGTATAATTGCCTTAGTTATTGTGTAACTTTGATAAAAAGAAGCAGGTTGACAAAACACCGTAAACATGCTGATTATTCTTTGGCGTCTAGGACAACAGTGACAGAATATCAAGGTTTGTGGGTGAGTGGCAGATTTTCTGTAATATTTTAAAATAAAAAATTACAAAATTTATTAAAAAACTTACCTCTAGGAAGGCAACTCTGTTTAAATTCCTCACCATTTTAATTGCACATCTATTTGGCATAGCTAAAAGACAATGTCTTTGGTAAATATTGTGCACAGTGCTAGCTTTAAAATTACTGATAAATTTGCTTGTCATTGACCTCAGTGGTTCCAACTATGTCTCTCTTTTTGGATTATGGAAGCAATCCAGGTGCCACTTGATATCCTTTATTTCTTTAGCATTCCACTTTGGGTTCTGAAGCAGTTGTGGAAAAGACACAAGCATCAAATCCAAGGTCAAGTACAGTTTCCAGATATCAGTGCGGTTGTTTCATCACTACCAGTTAGGTTAGAGAATCTGACTTGAGGTCAGCTTAGCTTCCTTGGAATTTTCCTTCTGAATTAAACTCATCCACTCAGCAGTAGGCAGAAGATTAAAAAAGAGCCAGCCTTCTTCCACCAGCCAGTCTACTTTGGGCTTATATCAGGGCACCCTAGAGAACTCCCTAGCTGAGGAAGGGCAGGTCTAAAAGGAAGAAAGACAGGTCACCTGGGATTAGTGACCACATGATTAAGGAATGCCATCCTATGGGTATCGGACCCTTCCTATATTACCAAGCAGATGAATCACTTCTTTTCTTACTGGAGAAGTAATGAATAAAGGGAAGGTCAAAGCATTTGCTATTTGGTGAAAACTCTTGGCTCCAGGGGATGGGGAGAAAATATTCTTCTGGAGTCTTATGGACAGGAAAATAGATTCCCAGTCCAGAGACAGAGTGCACTATTTGTGTTTAATGCTTGTTTGATTGACTGACCAGCAATTAAAATGAGAAGCTGGCAGTGAAAAAAAGCATAATTACAGTTCTACTTGTATGGATCTGGTGGTTAAGGGAAAATAAAATGTACAGCATGTTACATAAATTATTATAAGTGGGCAGGCAGGCATGTGCAGCACGTTGATTGCAGACATTGTTTCTTAGTCAAATCTCTTCATCCTTGGAAGTGTCCCCCTGGACCCCTCTTCACCTCTTTGGTCTATAGTCCATCCACTGAACTTCTGATACAAGTCTCATGGTGCCACTCAAAAGGCAAAGTTCTTTTCTTCTGCTTTCCCATTCCTAGTGCTCAAGGATTATGACCCCAGCCTGCATCTTGAACCCTGCACACATGCCTGTGGCTTTAGCCACATGGAACTTCTCAGCATCCCCTGAGTACCCTGTGCTTTTCTAGTGAGCACACCTGTGAATATGCTGCGTTAGTCCTTCTTTATAAGTGAACTCTTACACTACCAGAGACATCTGAAGTCTGATCTGTTGTCTGGAGCCTTCCCTAACACACAGGGTCAGCTACTCTCTCTTCTGGATGCCCATGTCACCTATAAAACATTCACTACACTGAATTGTGATTACTTGTTTTGTACCTGAATTTTCAACAATGATAGCTAACTGGGCCAATGCTCATGCCTCACAACAACTCTATGAAAGATGTATTTTGGTTGTTCCCATTTTGTAAAGCAATAAACTAAGGGTTAGAGAAATTCAGTAATAAGCTAAGGCTTAGATCCATAGATATAGGTTCCTTCCAGAGATGGTTGTCAAATCCAGGTCTTCCAGTTCAAAGTCTTTATTATTACAATCCATTCATCAATTCTGCAGTCCAGGTACACTGCAGGTCCTGTTGATGTGAGCACCTGTCAGGGTCTGGCATTTTGCAGGCATTCTGCGTTATTTAGTTTTGTGATTTTTCTTCTTCTGTAAGGTGTCAGCTAATTATTCCTACTCTTGGGGTTGCTGTATGACATAAGTGCCTTCATCACCGGGCACATCACCTGGTGCATAGTAGGCACCTGTGAATCTTTGTTCCTTAAATGGATGAACAAAAATTTAACTTTTATTGTAATGCATTTGCAAGCAATGCAGTCTTCAGGATGCCATTAGCTTTCTAGTGATCTCAGTGGAGCGTGTCTTTCCAGGCCATTCTTTTGTGGACTGAGGCAGCTTCCCTCACCAGGATGCTGGCTGTTTATTTTCCAAGTGACAACTTGATTTACTATTTTCCTTCTCATCACTTTCAAGAAGCATCTGCAGGCTAGTGAGTGATCCAGGCAGCGTGGAAAAGTCCATTTATTTCTCCTCTGCATCTTTCCTACAAAGAGTCGGAAGATAAGGGTTGGAAATGGCCTCCAGAGGTCAGATTTCCTATGTGTTTTCTTTTGTAGTGTGGCTTGCTCGTAGCAACACAATTTCCTGTCTGCTGGTACTCTCTGCTTTTAAGATACCTGTATGATGGGACGTGGCAGGTAAATGATGCCATCCTTTGTCTGGGGGGGATGGCTCTGCAGTTTGATCTTTCCTAAAATTTTTTTGACCCTAAAATATACTATAAAGGAAATAGGAAAGGAGGAACCAAGAATATAGTCACTTGTACAGTTTTTTTTTTTTTTTTTTTTTTTTTTGTCTTTGTACCTCCATTGGCGTGTTCTTTCCCAATTCTAGTGAGAAATGTTATTAGGGGATATACAAGAGAATTTACTCTATAAAGGAATTTCTACCTTCCCCTTGGTTTTGTAAAGACAATCACTGTACAAACCAATAGACAGTTCAAGCGTCTGCCAACAGCTCCTAAGAAGCCCTTAGTGATAGGTATTCTGGTTCTGCATGTTGGATTCTTAGCAGGTTGCACAGAAAGGTAACAGAATTGTGCAAGAACAAATTCACATTTGCCTTGCCTTATTTATTTGCCATTCTAGTGGTCTAATTGCTGTTTCAGCCCAAGGCACCTTTCAGAATTGAGTGAATATGAAGCTCTGCCTCTGAGCTCCTCCCTCTATCCCCCCCCCCCCCAGGAATAAGCAGAATTTTTATAAACTTTTAGACTTATTCTCAATCTGTAATTGTATACCCTTGCCTTGGACACATGGTTTTTGTCTTCCTCTAGGCTTCTTTGGCCAGGGAACAGTGACCAGAAAGATGTGGTTATCTGTGAGTTCACAACAGGAGAACCCATAACCCATAAGGTACAGGGGCCCATCTGGCTCCTGCTGAGTTCCTGCAATCAGAAGAAATGAGTCCCCAGGCTAGCCTGAGGACCAAAGGCCATCCTATCTATATCTGGCAGGGAAGGAAGCAATAGTCTCTGTGTTTTTGTGCCTCATTAGCGTCTAGGTGGGCCAGGCTAGGATGGGTAGCCAGGGTTGTCTTTGCATCAGAACAGATGAAGTACCTCACTGCAGCCTGTGGCCAATTTGAAGGACAAAGGATGGAGATGATGAGTGCAGTTTCATTTCAGGCTCATTATCCCTGAGCTGGCTCTTGCTCCTTCACTGGAGCACAGCAGGTATTCTACTCAAGGCCACTAGCTACCACCCATCCAGAGGGGTCAGCATTTTAATGGGCTCTTCCAAGTGTCTGACCTTTTCCAACCTGGTACTGGAGAATTTGGAGCCAAAGTCAGCCCCCTCCCCTGCTTCCCTGCTTAGGTTCTACTGTCTGGGTGCCCCTTTCCTTGTTATTGACATTCATCTTTTGACAGGTTGAAGTTCCTGCAGTTCCAGAACCTCAGATATAGGGTACTAGGTACCTTTACTGGGGATTTGATCTCCTGGTAAAGCGAGGGTGTGTTGGAGTAACAAAAGCAATAAAATAAGAATCAATATGACCCCAGGATTTGGAACTGGCTCTCTTAGTGGATTGGACAAACTATCCAGACTCCATGTGCCTCTGTTTCCTCACATTCGTTACAACAAACTGACCTCACAGAGTATTGAAAGAATACCAATAATGATTAAGAAAGCATTTAATAATATATGACAGGATTAAAAAGCTGTGAATGTCTGCAAATGGCCCTAGAGTGCTTCTATAGCCGAACCTGACATGTTCTCATTTTGAGCCATTTTTGTCTAATGCTGTGTCCTTTTCCTTCAATTTTTGCCACTGGTCCTTGGTTTTCCTTGTTTGTACTTTATCTTAAGCATCCACATATTGGATTCCCCCTGTGGTTTCTGGCTTGCCAGAATCTCTGCCTCTCCTTTCCTCAGGCTGTTTCTGTTAGGAATGTTTTGCTTCCATTTCTGCCCAGTGAAATGCAAACCTCACTCCAGAAATTGTATCAACATTCAGGCTGAACAATCCCAGGCATCCTAGAAAAGGGGTTCAAGTGTGTTTTTAAAGGATTACATAATCTTGGATTCTTCTCAGTAAAATTATGCAATGATTCTTCATAACCTTCAACATAAAATCCAAATTTCCTGATCTCAAACATTGTTTGGGTCCTTACAATACCAAGCCCCCAGGAATCAGCTGCCCACACTTTTTATATTACACAGTAAGAAAATATTACACTGAATATTTTACTCTACTTTGAAACTTCTCAGAAAAATACAGCTATTATTATATAAATCAGTAGTTGGCTGTTTATTGGGGGTAAGATTGGAGAAAAAAATTTGAGTAAATGTCTTAATGTTACATATATATCAGTACTTCAATTAGCAAGCCATTTGACAAATCAGTACTTTACATATCTTATACATACTGATTTAAAAATCTCTGAATTATACATATCTAGATTACATCTACTGTTTAATCAATTGGATACTTACAAATAATGGGTAAATGATTTGTTGTCATATGGAGTTGAGCTCTGTTTCTCATGCAGTGAGAATAGCGTTCTTATTTTTACATGCAATTGATTGTAAACTTTGGGGTGATCTAATTTCAAGGAAGCTAAGTATCCGTTAGCTGTGTCAGTGCCTTCTGTCTCTCTTGCCAAGCCATAGCTGTATGCTAAGCTTTTGTGCACTGTGTTACATAATCCCCTGCATTCATCTTCTCTAGCTATTTAGCCTGAATACATACAAGGTGACTGCATTGTCTTTTCAACCTCCTTCTCAGTGTCAACACCATGTAAAAAAAAATAGATTTGGGGCACTATTACATTTTTTTTTTCTAATGGAGGGTTTGGAGAATTGAATGGGTTTAGAAATGTGTACCTGTCATTATATGGTTTTCCCCTTTTGGTTATGTTGACTGTCAACTTAGTATGGTTTTCAAAGTGATAAGAAAGTGCCTGAGGCTCAGCTGCTTGAAGGAAATTGAGATAGGTTGGGATCTTTGGAGAAAAAGTATGTCAGATGTGAGTGTCCAAAAGAATAATTTCTTCAAGGTCTTTCTTCTTTCTCCCTTGTAGCCCTTTATTTATTTCCTGAGACTGGGTCCTGCCTTGCTGGGTCTCTCTTCCTAATACTCAGGAGGAAATTATCCCAGAAATTAAAAAGGAAATAAGTTTGCTCATCTAAAATGTGAATCAGAGAGGACTTTTCAGTTGTTTGAGGAAACTGAGGAAGGAGAGCTCCTGGTAGGTAATGCCTGGTCATCTCTGGCCCAGGGAACAGATAAACTGAGAAAATGAATCATTGAATGCAGAGATTAAGAAGGCTGTGAATTGTTTTAGCTGTTTCTGTTAGATACTTGCAAAGGAAGGCACTTGGCTACATAAAATTTTCTTTGGATATTAGCATAAATATGCATGTAATTTGCATAGACAGTTTCCTTTCCTCATTGTTCTTTTTAATATCTTATTTATTTATTGTGATATCCTCCTCTTTGTTGATGTCATTTATTTTTTCCTATAATCTTCCATATAAAACAAGTTCTTTTATTTTAAACACAGAGGGAAAGGGAAATATTTCTTATGGTGAGGAAGTGTGATTTATACAGGAAGAGAGGCATTTATTTCTGGCTTCATTTATCCAAGCTCTCAGATAGTTTGAAAGCCCACGGCTCCGTGGAATCATTCACACATAGCCTTGGAGAAGTAGAATGGGAGCAAGGGAATATCCAGAGTGATGGTGGAGGGACCCGTAACTGCTGTTTAGATATAAGTCCAGAGATGCTTCAAGTCTGGAGTACCACAAACTAACTGGATCATCTCAGGCAACTCATTCCCAGTCATCAATTTCTTCCTTAATAAAATAAAAGCATTAAATTAGACAATCCTTAAAATCCCTTGTAACACTAAAATTTATTATTTTGACATACCCCATGCTCTAATTATGTGAAAAATATTAAGCATCACATAGCACATTAAATAATCTCCTGATGCCTTGCTGTTTTGTGTCAAGCCTTCCTTTTCAAGAGGCTCGATGATTAATGTAAGCTTCTCTTCACAGGCACTCCTCTCCTTGCTCGTTTACTTCGGTGGGCCCACAGGTGTAACTGAGATATATATAGAAGATGACCACCAGTATACCTTTTGTAGTATTAAGGATGCACACAGACTCTGTGCAAGTCCATGACTCTAGGAAAAGAGCTTAGCTGTGATAACTGCATTAATTTGTCATGTACTCTAGTTCAGCTCCAGGTCTGATGTCCCATTGCATTTTAGCAAAGCCATTTCTTAAGAAATGAGAGAAGAGATCATGATGATAGACAGGGTAGTAGAGGATTAGATGGATCTATTTCAAATACGCAGACTGTGTTGAATTTCTACTTTATGATTGGGGGTGCTACTTTTGATAAAACACATCAGACATGAGTTAGGTGCTAAGTAGTACTTGCTCTTGAATACATGGAGAAGCTAGACTGCAGTTAGTTAGAGGTAAATAGGCCCCTTTGCTTATGCCAGTGTATGTGTGTGTATAAACAGAGTATGCAGGTATGGACCACTGAGATCCTCTGGAATATGCAGAAGAAATCCATCTTCTTTTTTAACCCTCTGGAGTATGAAGGTGAGGTCCACGTTTTAATGGTGTCATGATACTATGATTAATTTAACAATATGTAATGAGTGGTTGTATCTCCACATAATGAGTGATTGCAGTTCTTACTTTGTGATGAAAAAATATGTATTTTATTTTTCTTAAGTATTTGATGTAGGGCTGTGATGGTTGATAGGGATCTGAGCTGAGGGAACTTGGCTTTGGTTAATAGTACTGAAATGTAGTTCTGGCAGGGAAAATAGAATTCTTTCAACCTCACTTTGTAGAAGGAAATCTGCATATATAGACTTCTATTGTTGCCATTTTTTTTCCATTAACAAGGTGCTTCTCGATAGCTTTTGACCAGCCTTAGTACGAAGTAGTGAACCTAAGTGAGGCTAACCAGCAAGAAGGGAAATTGTACTTCCTGTTCTGTATAACAAAATTATAAGTCAAATAAACAAATGATTAATCATATCCCTATTCTCTTACTTTGTCAAATTTACTTTTGTAACTCCCTGGAAGACCAGGTTCCAGAAATGGGAACTTTTGGAATCTTCAGAGTTTTGCTTATAAGAAATAGCATTGCACAGAGAATCAGTCTCCTCTTGCTCCTCAGTCCGTTGGCCACCCACCTTCTCTTTCCACCTTTAGCTCTGTCCTTTATCACAAGGGGTCTAGTCAAAATGCATGTGGATAACCCAGCCTACATGATCAAACTCCATCCACACTCTTGCAAATAGTCTCCCACATATCCCCCTTATAAACCTTGAGGTATGGATATTGGTACCCTGGTATGCCTACAGAAAGATGAAGCCAGAGAAGAGGCCTATATAAATAGGCTTGGGGATTTGGAGGCTGAGAATTACAGGATCTCAGTGTCTGAAATGTGATCTCAAAAGAGAGTATAGGTTCCCCTGAAATGCCATCTATAAACCCCTAATTTTGGCGGAGGGTTGTAGCCATGGAAATGTCCAGCCAGGGCCATCTAAAAGGAGATCCCCGAACAAGCAGAAATTCCTTTTGCTTGAGTTTAAGAGTGTTATCACCGTCTTGCTAAAGAATATTAACAATTTCACTCTCTTCCCCTTTCCTCAACTGCCTGGTCCCCTTCTCATGTTCAACCTCCTATATAATATCTCAGCCACAACTCACGGGGCTCAGGATTTTACCATAGAAACCAAAGTTAGCTGGGTTTATTGATAGATGGAAGCCAGGGCCAAATCTTTCAGGGTAATTGATTTTTAGTTATTGGTCAATAAAAAGTACCTAGAGCTAGAGAGTCCTTTGTCAGCACAGTTAATTATCTATTCTAAACCAGCTCCTCTACAAGCATTTAAAAGCCATCACTGAAGCAAAAGCAATGTAAGCCTCACTTGACTACTTTGCATGAAATTTCTCTTTAGGTGTTTCTTTGAGAAGATTGGAAGGGAAGGCAGCAAGCTCCCTTGCACCATCTCATCTTGCCTGTCTTCTACCCTTGTTTTGAGACACAGTCTCTCCCCCACCAGCTGCTCTACTAGGTTTGCTGATATTCATGTAGAAGCCAGGGCTGTTGCTGAGTTGGTATCAGTGCAAGGACAGGGGTTAGTGTTTTGGGGCTGTGTTCTCCTTGGTGGTTGCATAGATCCGACACTTGTCAGTCAAGGATTGACTGCTTTCTGCTTTTTGTTTCTGACAGCTCGAGAGGAGAATGTGGCCACTTTCCGAGGCTCAGAATACCTATGCTACGACCTGTCTCAGAACCCGATCCAGAGCAGCAGTGATGAAATCACCCTCTCCTTCAAGACCTGGCAGCGCAACGGGCTCATCCTGCACACGGGCAAGTCGGCTGACTACGTCAACCTGGCTCTGAAGGATGGTGCGGTCTCCTTGGTCATTAACCTGGGGTCCGGGGCCTTTGAGGCCATTGTGGAGCCAGTGAATGGGAAGTTCAACGACAACGCCTGGCATGATGTCAAAGTGACACGCAACCTCCGGCAGGTAATGGCTGAGGGGAGAGAGTGCCTGGGAGGCCCATCTTAGGTAGAACGTTGGTGAAGCAGGTGACTGGGGAGGTGCAGAGGGGTAGAGATGTGGGTTTGGATATATTAAAAACTAACTTTTTTCCAGTCTTTGCAATTCCACGAGGAAAACGATTACAATGTGTTTCTCCCGAGTCTTCAATTCTCCATTTGTTCTTGTTATTTAAAAAAAAAAAATCAGTTGTACAGATAATAAAAATGATAAGTACTTTCATCCTTTTAATTCTGCTTTCCTTTTTATCATTTTCTTAATTACATTTGAATCTTATCATGCTATTGTTAAATTCAATTAGGGATAGCATTTTGTTTCTGCAGCTTGATGGATTTTCCTCATTCTTTGAATATGTTTTTCTTTTTAATTAAGTTAGCCATTGCCATGATGCCATCATTTTAATTTCCTCCAGAAAAAAAAAAACAAAACTTTTTTTTCTCCCTCCTCCTTTTAATTTATCATCCCTACCCCCACCCCACCCCCCAGTTGTGACATTAATCTCTGGCTTTCAAATTAACTAGCTGGGATCTTTCTGAATTCCTGTTTCTCTGTTCCTTGATGCAATGTGGTGGTCCTACCTTTATTTGCCCTGTATCTACCTCCAAGACTCTTCAGTTGGAAGGACTGGGAAGTGGAAAGATCCAAATAAAAATGCCAACCCTGGAGCAGCCTTCCTGACCCTGTCCGTGCTTTGAGAACTCCCATGGCTTGCCGATTCTAAGCAGGCCACTCCGTCAGGTGACGATGCTTTCAGAAAGCCTGAGTCAATTGAAGATGTTTTCAATGTCCTAACTGCTACTACTAATAACATTACCTTATCAGCAAACATCCATAAAAGACAAGCATTTCCTGTAAGAGTCAAGGTCTGTGCTGAGATCGCCTTTTCCTTGTTCCTCTTTTCACTTCCTTTTTTTCCTACTTGTGAATCTGTCAAACAAAACCCGGTTGGTCAGCATTCATCCTTTATTAATCAGAAAACATTGTGTGCAAATTTCCAGAAAGTGCTTATCAAATTTTTCTCCAGCATTATGATTGATTTAATGCCTTCGCATATAAACATGAAAGCAAAAGACATAACAGGTGTCTGCATATGTTTTCTGTCTGATAAAAGCGTGACTCCTAAGTAATGCTAGACAAATGGTGGAGGCTGGCACACATTGGAAAAGCCCAATTGTCAAAGTACTCTCCATTCCCATGTTTAGGTGTGTCAAGGTAGCCACCTGGTTGGGAGATTCCATTCTATCTGTAGTGAAGGTGCTAATTAATGCAAGGCTTGGAATCCCCAACCCTCTCAACATATGTGAACTTGACTCTTTGAAGTCATTCTCCTGTGTTTTCCTTCCACGGCCAAAGAACCTATTGCTGATATTTTCCTCCATGACTCTCTCCATAGTTACTCAGAAGAGAACTTCTCAACTGTCAAGAGAACATAAGTCAAATTTCTATTTGCTGACATAGAAGGACTTAATATGTCTGAGCTGTAGAGAATAGACCAAAAATGAAATATGACCTTTTGCCAGTTTTGATTGGCAGGTACAGAATAACACCCTTTAGTCATTAGTGGAGGGGAAACTTTTGATATACTGGGAACGGTATCAGGTCACAGTTCTCGCCAAGTCATTTGTCTCTCTCTCACACTTCCCAGCTATTCTAGAATAATTCCAGTCTGCCTGAGAAAGGCTCAGTTTTGTTTCTGCTAAAAATCACGGTTCTAAATAGCATCAGTCCACAATTAAATCCTTTAAACTAGAGGGGATAAATCAGAGTTTAATTCAAATATTGGTTGTGATGTCTTAGTCAGAGCAATCTGAGGAAACCACCCTGGAAGGTTTGTGCTCTGCTCCAATGTCTAAGGCTCATCTCCTCTCTGTGCCCTTGGACAAGCCACTTAACCTCCCTGCAGCACAGTTTCCATTTGTAAAATGCTGATTGCAATGCTCCCCAGCCATGTGTGGTGGCTAAATATGCAAAGCACCTTATGTTCCAGAAGGATTATGAGCTCATCCATGGGCTGGGTGCTAGACTCGTGGTGACGTGTGGATGATTTACAGGCTGAGCATTCTGTCCCAGAGGTGACTGCTTCTCTCTGGTGCCAAGAATACAGTTAATAGAGCTCTTCGTTCTGGACAAGGTCTAAGAGGTCCTGGGGTTCTGGGGTAATTCTTGATAGAGAGACTAATACTCTTATGTGAAAAAATACCCCTAAAATTGGACCTCGTTGAAATCCTGATTGTGTTTTGCATCCAAATACAATTTGTGGAAGGAAAGGAAAATCTCTGAAAAACAGAGTTGATCTTGCAAATAAAATCCTTCCAGGGCTGAGTAATATAAGATTATTATTTTTCCCATTAAAAATATTTATAATATCTTTTTTGAGTTCTTTAGGACACAATTGAGTGGGAAGTCTCAGTCTATTTCGAATAGATTGTAAATAGCTTCATAAATATTTGATAACAAGCTTATGGCAGCCTCATGCACTTTTAGAGGTGAGAGCAAATGGTTTCTGTGGCAAAAATTTATATGAGGAAAATTTAAATGGAGTTTTTTGAAGTATTCATTACCAAACAGGGAAGAATCTTCTCATTTCTTCCTTTGTGGACATCAGTTCATGGTTCTGCCATTAAGGCAACTCAGAGCCAAACCAGGTACTTCATTGGGGCTTCCTATAGAAAAAGGGAATGTGGAGTGTTCCTAACAGTTCTCTAAATTGAAACTGGAACTAGAGACTGAGCTACTGGGAAATTCATGTGCACATAGAAGAGGGTTTATCCTCTAACTTGCCTGAGTCCAAGGTCACACCCATACCATTAATCATTTTACCTCTGGGGGGCACTTTTGTTAAACCTTGAATACAGAATCAGGGTTACAGTCTGCCATCCTTCTAACCTCTGAGCTCAGGGTGTGCTGGCAACTCAGCATTTGAAATGAGCAAAAAGAGTCTAATTGTGGGGCTTCTCTAACCATGTTAACCTGCCATACTCCCTGCTCTCCATGCAAGAAACTGCTTAACAACATGAAGAGCTGTATTCAGGGGGAGCGAGGGATAGTGATTCCAACAGGATAGCATCCTGCAAAGTAAACAAGGTGATGCCCTCATTGGATAATAAACAAGACTAACATTTCTGGTGCGTTCTAATGACGGTTATCTGAAACTGAGAGTAAAGGAAAAAGAAGAACATTCCCCTCCAGCTGCTTAAACCCACAAAAATCAAGGGGGCCATGGATCTTTAAGTTACCTAGAGAACCTAGAGTATGCCGTGCCAAGGAGCTTTCTCTGCTAGGTTAGGTCTGTGAATGTTTAAATTATTGCAGGAGAATGTCATCCCGTAGTCCATCCATGTAATCAGATTCATGTGAAAAAGCAAAAACCAAACACCAACATATTGGTATTCAGTTCTTTCTCTCTGTTTATCTACATATGGAATGATAAGCTTTTTTGGTAAACTTTGATTCTTCAGACCAGGTGTGTGTGTATGAAGAATCAAAGTTTACCTAGATTCTTCATACACACACTAGAGGGTGGGCAGGGACCATAGGTGGTATTCAGAAGAGCCATTGGGACGTAAGTATGAAGCTAACTCTAACAGGGGTGGGGTGTGGGCCAAGTGGTATCTGGGCAGTTGCTATGGCTGGTGGACCATAGCTCCCTTCCTGGCTGTGACCGGGTGGCAAGGTTTTCCATAAAGTCCTGGTCTCATTGTCTCCCCCACTCTCTCTTTCTGTGTTGGGTGCCTTTTTTTTGAAAAACTAACACAAGATCATTCATGCAATGTGTCATTTACTAACCGACTAATGTACTAACACCCTAACGACTCATCTTTGTTTTTAGTTTTTTTAATTAACAATCGTTCTGTTCACAATTTTTAATTTCCTTTCTTCCCCCTTCTCCGCAAAGCACTCAGGCATCGGACACGCTATGGTAAACAAACTACATTGTCTGGTAGATATCATTCTTATTGTCTCTTTTTTTGGGTTTGCCGTGTGTTGCCCCCCTTTTCCTCCCCAAACCCCTCTTTTATGCTCTTTAGACTTATTTCTTCTTTTTTTATTTTTTTATTTTTGTTAAATTAAATGCAAGCCTTTCTTTTTCTTAAAAAAAAAATAATAATGGAAGGGGACGCCCCTGTCCTGGAAATGCTATTTGATGGAATTTGGTGGGGACTGTTTTTCTCTTCCTCCACTTTTTAGGTTTTTTTTTTCCCTAGAAGTATTTTTTATTTTTATTTTTATTTTTTTGGTAAAGAATTTCTCCATTCAGTTAAATTCTTATTTTGTTTTCTTATTTTGCAACTTCCAAGTTATGGACAAGGGACAACTGAGATTTCTAGTGAGAACTTTTCTGCTCTCCGTGTCTTCCTCTCCCTCTCTTCCTCCTTCCTTTTTTTCTCCTCCCCACTCCTTAATCCCTTCTCTCTTGCCCTTTTGTGTGGCCATGGCCACCGCAGGTGATCTGGGGAGGAAAGTACTCTGCCTCCTAGACTCTTCCTTTCCCTTCTCTTACCTGTTCCCCACTGTGGCCAAAGGGAGCTCTGCCAGTTGTGTTCTCCATACAAACTCTGCATGGCATGGTCCTGTCTTGTGGAATCCCATCGGCATCAGAATTTGTTTCTCATTTGCCTCCTCATTACTAACAACCTACCGACCATCAGCCTCATGCCACTTTCTTCTCTTTTCTTCCCTCCCTATTTTCATTCTCTCATTCTTCATATATTTTGGGGTTGGGTTTGGACTTTTTCTTTTCTTTTTTTCTTCCTTTTCTTTCTTTCTTTTTTTTTTAAGTGAGGGAGGTGGCAGGCAGGGGAAAGATGATTTCCCTTTAGTTTTCAGTGTTTTCTCCCCCTGCACTTCATCTTGTTTTTTTTTTTTTTCTGTTTGTTCAGTGCATGCAAGTGTGAAGTGGATTTTAATTCCTTTATTTCTCTCCACCCTTTCCCACATCCCTACTTTTGTTTTTCTGCCTTCTCTCTTGGCTCCAGATAATTCCCGCATGGGTGTGGCAGCGTATGGTGTGTCCATGCTTTGGGTGCCATCTTTCTCCGCCCTCTGGCTCCTTTCGTGGATGTTGGGTGTGTGGGTGCTATATTTTCCCCATGGGAATTATTATTTTGGTTATCATGTCTCACCATTCCTTTCTTTTTGTTAGAGTTGGCTTTTTGGTTTGGGTCATTTCTTCTGTTGGTGGTGGTGATGGCAGAGGAGGGAGGGCAGGGGTTGGTTATCCTGGGGTACTCCATGGCATGCATCATCTCTGACACATCAAAATAGAGACCTTCTTTTTTTCCCCTTTCTGAATGCATGTTTGTCAGTGTGGTGTGAACCAAAAAAGAAACAAATAAAAAAGAAAAGAAAAAAGGAAAAAAAAAAAACATCCACAACCAAAGACCAACCCCTAACAAACGTCATTGTCTAATGTCTCCTTTGCTGTTTTCCATTAACATCATAAATAACAATCATCTAAAAAAATAATGATCATTAGTAATGAAACTGAGACAAGTGATATCGTCTGAGGATGGTTCCATTTTCTAGCCTGAATAAAGTGTGCAATGGGTAGAACAAGGTGCTCCGCTTGGCAATTGTAGCCAATCTCCCATGGGTCTGCAGGGAAATACTGTAGGCTTGGGACACAGGGAGGCAGACCAGAAAATGGAACTTAGCTGCACATACCAAAATCAAACCAAATTAGAACGAATACCTCACTAAAATCTTAATAAAAGTGATGCCACAAATAGGGGAAGCCATTAGGTTTTGATAGGACTGTACGGTCATTGCTGGGATTTTTTTTGTCCCTATGTCCTACCACCAGGTGACAATCTCTGTGGATGGCATTCTTACCACGACGGGCTATACACAGGAAGACTACACTATGCTGGGCTCGGATGATTTCTTCTACGTGGGAGGAAGCCCAAGTACCGCTGACTTGCCGGGCTCACCTGTGAGCAACAACTTCATGGGCTGCCTTAAGGAGGTAAAATTCACATAACTCTATTTATAATGTGCTGTACAACTGTTTAAGAATGAATGAGATTGCTAGATCAATGACTGCACCTGTCATCTAATCTTCTATGAGATGAGAGGTTGAGGCAGAAAAGACATTGGACTGGGAAGCAGGGGTCCTGCCTTTTCATCCTGGCTTAAACTGCTTGGATGACTTCGGGTTTGCCACTTGAATACTCTGTGGCTCTGTTTCCTCATCTAACTAACCGAGAATCTTATCCCATAAGTGGTTGTGCTTTATACATTAAATGCAGTAACACAGATGAAAGGTCTGTGAAATCACAAGGAACTAGACATGTGTGAAGTTTGATTTTGTGCTTTTCACTTGGCAGGTAGAGATTCTTTAGCTAAAAGTGGTTCAATTTGTGGCTGTGTGCTTTGCCCAAAATATAACATATGCATTATTTTACCTTCGCCAAGTCTGGCATTCCCAAGCGTCTCATTATTTGAGATGAAGGAAAATTCTCAGAATGTAACATTAAGGCTCAAAAAACTGGCTTTTCTGTCTTTTCTTTTTCTTTCCTGAAAGCTCGTAGCAATAGCTGTGAGAAAGCAGTGAGGCTTTGCCATTACTCATTTATTACCATTGTAGCTGATGTGTTGAGACCTCTGTCTGAGAGCAAAGGAGCTTCAGTCAAGTGTAAGTTCAATCTCTAAGGTCAATTGTGGAGGCAAAAAGAATCAGACTTGATTTGGTAGAGTTCTTTCAGAAGACTGTGTCATCAGAGTGGTACACTGTACATTTTGTTTAATCTAAGCTAAGTCTGATGGCCTAAGATATCTATACCATTTCCCCAGGGAAATTCCTTGAAAAGCTAACAGTGTTCCTTCTTATAGATAAAGATCCCTTGTGACATCTTATGAGCTTCCTCTCAGGGCATATGGTTTATTCTTATTTTGGGTATTTGAAGTTTGTAAAATAGCAGATATATATGAGGTGACACTGTACATGGGCTCATTCCTGCCACTGAACTGTGAGCCAGGTCAGGACAGGAATTGTGTCTGGTTTGTTTGGCACACAGGAGGTACACACTCAGGAATTACTGGATAGCCTAATTTATCAAATAAGCACTGATGTGCTTATTTAATGTGCTGTAACAAAACTGGATGGTTCCTCACAAGCCATGGTCTCCATGGTGGAAAACGTTATCATCTAGGAAGAGAGATGAGATCAGTAAGTGAATAATTACAGCATAAGACACCATGTGTTCGGTGCCACAGACTAAATGCTCTGATTGAGTGGAGGAAACAGATAAATTTTAGGTGGGAGTCAGTTTTAGAGAGGAAGTGACATTTGAGCTGAGCCTTGTTGCAATAAACCATGTGTGATTTGAGAGGAAGGGGTGGAAAGGAGAGAATGACAAAGGAGGGAGAAATCCAATTATAGCTTTGTATTGTTCTCCATCTGAAGGACGAATTAAGAGGAGAATCCAAAGACTGCTTTCCTTTCTCAGCTTCTGCTGGCTTCAGGGACTCCACTGTCATTTCTGAAAAAATTATGGTAGGCATAGAGCGCATCTTCCCTGGGATTTACTCCTATTTCAATAGAATAAAGGTATAAACTACTCAATGTCTAACAAACCCTGAAAGGTTCTTAAACACACTACCTTGGAATTGCACTTTCACCAGAAAAAAAAAAAAATGGTTGCTACATTCTCATTGCAGAGGATGGGGCTCAGAGTGACTGAAGCATGGGGGCCATGTGATGCTGGTTCACGGGATAGTGCAGCAGCGCTGAGCTGGGCATTTTCCTGGAGGGGATTTTGGATAACTTGGAAGGCTGAATTCCCCACTGTACAGTAACATTGAATCATCCCTCTATTTTATGTTTTGAAGTAAACGATCCATGTCCCAATCCCAAATCTTTTATCAATTAATCAGGAAGGATGCCCCTGAACATTTTGAAACAAGACTCAGAAAAACACAAGATGTGTCTGATAGCTTTATCCCTATGGAACCTAGAGGAAATAAAATCTGCATGTGGGCACGCGCGCGCGCGCGCGCGCGCACACACACACACACACACACACACACACGGCTCAGGCTGAGAGCAGGAAGCTACAAAATTCTATCAGAGGGGCTGGGGTTGCGGTTCTGTGGTTGAGCACTTGACTAGCATGTGGGAGGCACTGGGTTCGATTCTCAGCACGGCATATAAATAAATAAAATAAAGATCCACCAACAACTAAAAATTATTTTTAAAAAGTCTATCAGAAGTGTCATTTAATAGCTCAAAATTTAAAGCCTTTTCTGAAAATCAGTGTCCATAATAGAAATCGACCTTAATTAGTAATTTGAAAAATTCCCACCTTTTAGCTAACAGCACACATCTGCATTTGAACTCAATGCAAGTTATAAAAAGGAGTATTCAAAATATTGAGGGAAACATAGGCAAAAAATGAGAACTTCAAGTCCCGCAGATCTCTGCTTTACATTAGCAGCATGGCTGTCTTGGTAAGGGATGGGGGACCGGGTCGGGGGGAATCTTCTTTTACCTGAGTGCTTGAGCATTACTTGAAGCCAAATGAAGTGCTGGCATATTATTTTTTTCCATTTTATCATTACAATTCATTTGTCTGAACAAGTCTGGAAAATTCTCTTATTCTTAGTATTTATCTTTGACAAATTAATTGACAGATAGAGCTTCCAGTTGTGTTGGGATTTAGCTCCTGGATCAAGCCCAATTTCCCACCTGGACTGTTTAACTCAGGACAGCCTCTCCTGTCGTTGTACAACGTTGTCTCCCTTTCCCTATCTCTCTTTCTGCCATTTTCTAGCCTCTCTTGCTGTGTGTCTGTACATTGCCCTGGGATGAACTGAGTGCTTTTAAGTGTCATGTCCATCAAGTTGGGGACATGGTGAAAGAACAATGGGATTTCTGTTTTATTCTGTTTTATTTGTCTGTAGTGTGAATAGGTTTTATCTTTGGAACTGTAGCTACTTTACTCCAAAATGGAACTAAAATAACCATGGATTCGACCCATGTATGCACATATTAACTACAACAGTGTCCAAGTTGTCATCAAACTATTGTGGTTCTCTGCACACCCTCACTACAAATACAGGATTCATGTCCCCTGGAATACCACAAAGTCAGCATCTGGTTCCCCTTCATGTTCTCCTATTTTATTTTAACTGTCTTATTTTTGTTCTTGTTGTGTCCTTAGTTCCCAAAATGGTTCCTGGTGCTTAGCAGGCTTCAATAAATATTTGCTGAGTGAAATAACATGTTTATAAATTAATAAATTTTTTTATTAGATAAATCCTCTTAGGCCCCACTGACCACTTAACTCTCCTGAGATGACTGAAGAACATCTTGTCATGGCGATAGTTAAATTTTTCAAGACCCCCCACCTCAGCTATCTAATATGAGGGAAATATTACATATAGGCCTCAGCAAGGCTAAGAGAAATAGGTTGGAATCTTCTCTAGAAAGAACTGGATAGAAAAACCTTTGAGGGAGGCATCATAGTACAATGAAAAGAATATTTGGTTTAAAACCAAAGACTTGGGTAGAAATAGCAGTTTTATCACAGGCTTTGTGTCCTGAGATAAGCCATTGATCTGTTATGTCTGTTTCTTAGCCTTTAATGTAGAGACTGTAAGACCTCTGTTGCATGTTTCATAAGAACAAGGGAAATGACGTGCATAAGCCAAACAGCATTTATGATAATAGTTACTTGCTATAGTCATTACTAATGTTTATCTAATGTATCCTATAAACAGTTTATGAATACAAGAGCCTGCATATCTCTATATTTCCCATGTGAAAAGTCACTCTCAGGGAAAAAAAATAATTCTAAGATTTGCCCAACTTCTCTTATATTTGCTAAAGTAAGGATCACCACCCACTCAGCCTCAGTCATTCCTTTGTTTATTGCCTTTGTTGTTCATGTGACACTGTCAATGTGCCTTTGTTAAAATGTGAACCCATGAGGATAAAGTCTGATCTAATTCAGTATTTCCCCAGCACCTGGAACAGTCATTGGCATTAAAATATTGCACTCAATAAGAAAGTCTGGAATAAATAATTGACTGAATGAGCTAATCTCTTGGAGCTCTAAAATCTGGTGGCATTTAGATCAACAGTGCTTTATATCAGGTTGTTATGACAAAGTGTCATAGATTGGTTAAATTAGAAAACACAAATGTATTTCCCGTAGTTATGGGGGCTGCAAGTTTGAGGTCAGGGTGCAGCATGGAAAGGACCTAGTGAGGACTTCCTCCTGTTTGTAGCTGCTACCTTCCCATTAGATCCTCGCTTGGTGAAAGAGGGTCAGAGGGCTCTCAGGGTTCTCTTTTAGGAGCGCACTAATCCTATCATGAGGGCTTCACCCCCATGATCTAGTGCTTTCCCAAAAGGCCCAACTACAAGTATCATTATCTTGCTGTTAGGATTTAAATACATGAACTTTGGGGAGAGCCAGATGTTTAATCCATGGAAATAGATAAATACTGAAATCATACAACTTTCAAGGACTGTGCCAAGACACAAAGATAATGAGTCAAGTATAGTTCCTGCTTTAGAAGACCTTGTGCTTAGTAGAGGGAGACAGATATAAGCAGGTAATGTCAAGAAAGGACAATTAATGCACAAAATGAGACATTCCTACTTGCTTTGGGTTGCTGCACAGAACCTGGGTTCAGGGAAGAGACAATGCTCACAGTGAGACATGAAGGTAAATGGGAGGAACAGGAAGAACAGAGGAGCGGTGCAGCATGAGCAAGGATTAGGAGGTAGGCCATGTCATGGTGCCTGGATGAAGAAACTACAGAGTTTCTAGCTTCAGAGCATAAAATTTAAGATCTGGAGTTTTGGAGATGGCTCTGCAAATTTAGGTAGGGTCAGGTTAGAGAGAGCTTTATTCCATGCCACCTCATTTGACTTGATTTCTAGTAAGGAAAGCCCTTGAAGGATCTTAAGCAGAGCAGTGACACTGTCAGATTGTCACCTTGTTCATTATGCCTTAAATCCTTCAGGAACTGGAGTTAATTTACCTACTACTTCTCCCCAAAGCATATGTCCCTCTAGGAGGTTGGATGGGCAGGGATGGAAGGAGTGGCCCATCAGCTTCAGCATTGGACAGAGTCCTGCTTGGGATGTTACAGTTTCCAAAGAAAAAACACTTCCTCTTGACTACCATTTCAGTTTCCAGCAACCCTCCCTATCTGGACGTGAATTTCTTCTTTCCTCTGTCCTTGGCATTCCTGAGCTATTGTGTTTGGATGAAGCACAAAGTAGGAGAGGAAAACCAAGCCAAGTTGCACAAAGATAGACTCCATCAGCCAGGACTAGGAGCCTCCTCAAGCCCATCACAGTACCCTCCTACGAGGTGGACCTTCTGTGCTTTTCACTTTGGTTATTTCTACATTCTTCCTTTTGCCTCAATCTGTTACTTCTCCCCTAGTGTACTGGTGCCCCTATTTGCCATGGGGAGTCCAAAGGGCTGCTGGAGATCATTAGGACAGCCTGACCTGCCTCACCCCTCAACTCTCATGCCATCTCTAATAGGGAGGAAGGAAAATCAGGAGAATTGGAACACATATTTAAAGGAAAAAGGATGGGGGAGAACATCACAGCACACATTACATTCCACATCCCTTTGTGATTATTAGCCATTTAAAACCGAATGGGGTTTTGCAGCCAGAGATAGTCTCTGAACAGATGATTAATGGTTTAATCTGTAATAACTTTACATTTTATAGAACCCTGATAGGAGTCCACATCTGGTGAGCAAAGCTATTTAAGGCTGTGTTAATTCTGTTAATTGCTATACGTTTATTTGAATTGCTGGCACCTGCGGGCTTTGGGATAATGTGTTTGTTTGTGTTTTTTTTTTTATAAATATACTCATTTTGTGTTACTCTGTCTCACTGTCTTTTGATGCTATCTCTTATGCCATCCCTTGATATCTCTTCCTGTGTAACTTTTGCATTATCTTTTAGTTTCTTCCCTCATTATCCTTTGCCCCCTGCCCCTATTTCCCTTTTTCCTTAGTCTATTTCTCACTGGTCCTGTTTGGTATCCTTCCTGATTTCTCCAGTGGTGACAAATATCTCTGTCTATAAGTAGGTACATTTAGGTCACAGCATTGGATCCAAACATCCCCCTGCTCTTAGCATTAAGAGAACTGAGAAGCTCCAGGCTTAGCAAAAGATCGAGTGAGATTTTCAGAGAAGAGAGGAGGTTGGGCTTTCCAAGCACGACTCCCCCAGACCTGGGTCCAGCCTAGTCTCATTCCTTACCAGCTGCCTGATATATAGCAAGCCACTTGACTGCCTTAGGCCTCAGATTATTCATTGGTAGAGACAGAAAACTTACTTTCAGCATTTTTACGTAGGAAGCAAATGGGATTTAAAGAAATAGAAGTGCTTAATGAAATATCCAGCTACACACATGTGAATGTAGTTGTTTACACATTGCATTATTTATTAATTGAAACAAAATTAGTTCTGGCCAAGGAATCACTTATTGCTCTTTAATGTCTTCTACAATTAACCAACTGCAGAAGTTAGGAGAGTCCAATAGAGTTTGACAAAAAAGAACCACAGAATGGAAACTTAGCTCTCAGGGCCTCTCTCGTATACAGCCTCTCTGGGTATCCGCATCTTGATCTGTAGAATGAGGATGCTAATCACTGCCAAGCCCAAAGTACATGATTCTTGAGAGTTGATTGCAAATGTATGTAGATAACAATTATTGGTCATTTAGTTTTGGTTAACAAGGTAGATTTTATTCCCTTGTGTTTGGAAAATGTGCAGAAAAGAAGTCTATGAGCCTGGTGATAAGAATGTCTTGGCAGAATGAAAGAGCTAATACAAAAAGAAGGTAGAGAGGGACAACATTTGAAAAGGTAGAAGGAAGTGGACACATGAATCAGAGATTGTGAAATGGACAAAGGTGCCAGAAGAAAAGAAAGAGAAACCATATCTCAAGAGCTATTTATTGGATTGTTATAGGCTGAATTGTATTTCTCCAAATATGTGTGTTGAAGATCTACCCTGAGCATGTGGCTATTTGCTACTGGTATCTGTATAAGAGATTAAGGCACAGATACACTCAGAGGGATAAAACCTTGGGAAGATAGGTAGAAAACAGCCAGCCATTCCCATACCAAGGACAGACTTCAAAGAAACCAACCCAGACAACACCTGTATCTTGGACTTCTAGTCTCCTGGAGTATGAAAAAATAAATGTGAAGTGCACCAGCCTGTGGCCCTTTGTTATGGCAGTGCTACCAAACTCATACTATTCCTAGGTCGGGCATAAAATTGCTTTTTTGTGGGTTAAAGATATCAAATATTGGCAATGTCATGCAATTCAATTTAAAAATGGTGTTTTTGTAAAGAAGGCAAACTGGATCTTCTGGAAAAGAGATTACTTTCTGGATTATAAGGAACTAGAATGGCATGAGAGAGAGAAAGAGAGAGAGGGGGAGGCAAGGAGAGATTGGCACTCTGGGACACAGAGTAAACTGGAATAAAATCCTGATCTACAGGGGATTTATGATGCTTCTAGACTTGTCTGATGAGGGGCCAGGCATGAACACTTAGCCAACAGTGGCTGTGAGGAAATGGTACATATGGAGCTAAGGTATAGTATAAGGTGTGCTGAAGTCTCAAAGATACTTTTTCCATTAATACCAAAGAAAACTTATTCAGAAGAATTTGCTGCTTATAGTTGACTGGTTGTTGTTGGAGAAGTAGATCAATGAATATATTGTCTTTTGTCCATCTGGTATCCATTCTCCCTTCTTGTGATAAATATATCTTGATTTCTGCCCCTCCCCAACTACTTTAAACCCAGTGGCTCAGGGGCACTCATTCCACAAAGGATTCCATTAGTTTGAGATCTCAAACTGAATCAGGGATTTCTTTTTCACTGGCATTTGGCATTTTGTTCACAGGTGAGCATCATGACCCAATCAGGATCAGTGACCACCAGGCTCAGCACTTTTGTCTGTTGCAAACAGAGGAGGCTCTTATTTTCTTTGGGCCAAAAAATTGGGGTGGTATTCAATAAAGGTACTGGCTACCATTTTGAACAAGAGAAATTAAGCCATATGGAGAAAACCAGATATATATATATATATATATGGGGTGGGGTGGATTCTGGTGACAAGTTGAAGGCTCTGGATCAAACATTCTTCAACTTACATTGCCACTGACTTTCTAGTCATGATTAAATAAATCCCCTCTTTTGAGGAAATTAGTCTGGGCTCTATATTCTGTCATTTGCAGCAGTGAGCTTTTTATCATGAGTATTCGTGTTTGACCCCATTTTCACTTTACAAGAAGATGGTTCTCTGGATAGAAAAAGATAGGGAAAAAAGGGCATATTTATTATGGGAGCATCTTAGTACCTAACTGCTCTGTAAATTCAAGTTTCCTGTTTTGGATGAATGCTATGCCAGGATATAGAGACAATTTATAATTTTGATTTTTGAAAGCTTATTTGTGGTGTTTGAGGAATGGCAGAGAATAAAAGAGCATCCATACACTAGAGATGAAAAAAAATGTAGATAACACAATCTACATGAGCTTAATTGGAATCTAGGTGAGACTTTAGATTGCATTAACTGCAGATATAAGGCTGTATCAGAGAAAAGAGTGATAAGCATGATCGCCATGATTTATAATTACTAAGAAAAAGCTGTATTAGTTCAACCAAAATGTCACGTCCATTCAGTAGTATTATACTGATGTATCAGGTAAGTACTGTGGCAGGTAATTCTGATCAATGAGATGGGAAAATAGGTGTTGGATATAAGGAAACTGAGTATCTAGTTAAATATACCCATGGGTCCTGATCAGTGGACCTATTTTGACCTGTATGGAAGTTCCTATTGGAATAAGTCTCTGTCTTACTGGACATTTATCTTAGGAGTTTGAGATAACAGAAAAAAAGGCTTATCGCCTTTATGGATGGTAGAGAACTTTTTTTTAGAAAGTATCAAAAATATGTGCCTACGTGATTGAGCCCAAATTCATAGATGTGTACGTAATCTGTAAAACAAAGGCACTTACCATTCTGCAGTATAGTTTTCTGGCTAATAAAGCAGTCTCTGGGGCTAGAGTTCCTGGCTGTAAAGCTCAACTCCACTCCTGCTGGTTGTACAATGTGGGATAAGTTACCTAACTTAACTTTACTCATTTACTAAATGGGGCCAGAAATAATACATACTTCAGAGAATTATTGTATTAATTAAGGTAATACCTGTAAAGTGCTTATAACCATGTTTGAAATATAGAAATCTCAGCAAATACTATTTATAATTATCATTACCACTGTGTATTAGTATGACTATGGGGAATGTTCCATGCAATTATCAATGACAAACTTTTAAAATGTGAACTAAATGACACACCAGAATATGTTTAGAGCTGAGTTCTGAAATAGATGAAGGCATTCAAGATGCTAACATAAAGGGTTAACCAACAGCTTGAGGGTCCACTAATTTGAGGGGGGAGGACAAAAAGATGACTACATCCAGGAGTTGAGGGTTTTCTACTTAGAAAGGACTGAAGTGAGATTAAATGTGGCCCATGTACTCTTGAGAAGAACTATTACTAATGTGTGGAAGCTAGGTACTCAAAAGAAGGAAGAACTTTCAATGACAGCTGTCCAAAACTGCCTCAAAATAATAAGTTCTCTGACACTCAAGTCATCCACGCAGACTGACATCTAAGTGGAGTCTCGAACATCCCATATATAGATGGTCTTTTGATTTTTATAGTTGACTTCCACCTAGACTCTACAGCCCTTCAGTGAATGAGCTGTGAACAAGAAAAAAGAAAAAAAAAGGTTTGATTGATTTGACCAGGACTTTCCTCATTAATTTCCAAAGGTTGACTTTACATGTCACTGGGTTGCCCTGTGGTAGGAGTTGAGGTTCCCAGTCTTGCCATCAACTCTTAGTCATGTATAATTATTTCCCTTTCCTCAGTCCTTCACTGGTATCTGCTTCCAAACCATCACAACCACAGCAATTATGCTGATAATAGCCCCAGTATAAATTATGATCACTGAGCACAGATTGGTGTGAATGCACATGAAATAAGTGTACACATTATGCTCGGTGCTTCATACATATTCCGTAATTTAATTTTCACAATAACTTTGGGTTACTTCTATGATCATCACTAATTTGACTTTAGAGCAAGCTTATTCATATGGTTAAGGGGATTGGAGTTCAGAAGTAAATGCTGCCACCAAGGCCCCTGCTACCATCTCTGCCAACACAATCTTAGGATATGGTGACATGAAAACAGAAATAAACTCCCTGAGCAAGGGCTGGTGATTCTGTGGTTAAGCACCCTGTAGGAGGGGGCCTCTCATTATCACTTTATAGAAAAGGTCATTCAATCAAGTAAAAACGTCCTTCTGGGGACTGAACACAATTACCTATTTCTTCCAACTTGCCATTCATTGATCCTTGTGAGAAGGTAGTTTTTGCTTGATTTCCCACTTTGACTGAGCAAATTGATATTGCTCAACCTGTTAATAGAGGGATGATTTTCATTATGAGATCAGAGAGAGGAGTGTAAATGCCAGGCAGAGGAGTACTTTCATCTTGGGATGTGCTACACATCTTTTCTCTTGAATTCAGCTCAATATTTTTTTTTGTGATGTTGGAACTATTTGACTTGAATGCCCCAGACTTACTATGACTTTTCAGTCTGATTTTGGGATTCTCTTATTTAGCTTTGCATTTTTTTCCTCTTCAAGATAAATACAGTGGAACTCATTGCTTTCTAAAAATGTCACTTATTTACAGCAAATGTAATCTACCACAACATTCCCACTGAGACAAAATCTCTTGTGTCTTTAAATGCCTCAAAGGAGATTAAAAAAAAAACTAGTCCTTGTACACATCTACCTACAGGGATAAAACAATCATTGAGCTAATTAATTAGCTAATTTTTTAAAAAATTGTTTTACAAATGCAGAAATGATTATTCCGTTATTGTTATGTTGCCTCTGTAACCTTGGGCTCCACACCCCATGTGGATGTGTGCCACGGCTAGTTTCTGCAGAGATTGCAAAGGGTAGATACAGGCATATTTGCCACTTCAAAAATCAGTGAAAGTTTTCTCTGATAAGCAGAGGCTGATCCATAGTGGGGGTGGGGCAGGAAAAGTGAAGGAATTTTGGATTGTGCAGACAGGAGTGAGGGGAGGGGTGAGGATGCGGGGATGGGAAGGACAGTGAAATGAGACAGACATTGGCTACACTACTGGAGTGACTCTACACCAGGTGCAGCCAGAGGAATGAGGAGTTGTGCCCCATTTGTGTACCCTGTGTCAAAATGCATTCTACTGTCCTGTATAACTAATTAGAACAAATTAAAAAAAAGAAATAGAAGCGAGACCAGTAGAATAGAAGAAGGGGATGGGGGGGAAGGGGAGGGAAAGGGGAGGTACTGGGGAATGAAATTGATCAAATTATACCGTCTTATTATATGCACCTATGAATATATTATAACAAATCCCACTGTTGTGTATAATTAAAATGCACAAATTAAAAGGGGGAAAAAAAACGAAAGAAAAAAATCAGTGAAGGTGCAGCACAAGGTGCAGCAACATTCCACACCAGTTATCAACCAATAAAATTCCCCTCCTTCTCTTTCCCCCAATTGTGCCCTCAGCAGCCAATATCAGCATATGGTCTAATTAATACTATGTGCAGGAAATAGAAACTGTTCAGCTTAGCCTTGCTGAACAAGTCCCTCTCCACTCCCCTAGAGTTATCTTTGGAAATACTCATTGGTACCCTCTTTCCTCCTGGCTTCTAGGACTATTTCTTTTCTTCCTCTCTGCAAGTAAATAGTACCCACTAGCCCCAACACCACCCCCGCTTTTTATGGCAGGGGGAGTGTTTGGGGATTTAGCCCCTTTGATGGCTTCCTCTGTCTTTGGTTATCTTTGGTCTTCACTTCTGTTCTACCCCCTCAACTAGACACAGACTCAAAATCATCTCCTTCACCCTGTTTCCTATTCACTTTGCACCTTGGCTCATTCCTGACTCAATAAAAAACTTGTTGGGAGAGCTGTATGTACCACTTCTCCCATCTCCACCTCATGATTACTTCTTGACTCTTGACCCTTGACCCTCTACATCTGCATACCAAACTCTGAACTTCAGTAGTCATTGTAGTTTAGTAGAATTGCTTTCTGTTTTTTTCCTTGCCTAAGTTAGAAGCACTGTATTATAGCTTCTCATAATCCTCAGTTCACAACTTCATCATGTAATTGTCATTATAGTCTACCTTGTGTGTGTGTGTGTGTGTGTCTATATATATATATATATATATATATATATATATATATATATATATATATATATATTTAGTTGTAGTTGGACACAACACCTTTATTTTATTTATTTTTATGTGGTGCTAAGGATGGAACCCAGTGCCTTGCACATGCTAGGCAAGTGCTCTGCTGCTGAGCCACAACCCCAGCCCATCTACCCTTTATTTTAATGATCTGTGTTTGCGTGTCTCCACAATAAACTGAGCTTCTAGAAGGCAGGGATAAGGATTTAAATGGATCAAATAGTTCCTCTAGAATTAAACATATGTCCTGCTCATGATTGAATTGAAAATATTCTTTAGAAAACTAATAAATATCAGTGACCTTCAGTTGTAGAAGTATTGTCCTGGAGTTCCATTTTCTGCTTATATTCATTTTCTCAACAGCATGCCACTCAATCACTCTCTCTAGTACAGTGAATATTCATGGAATGCCTCCTCTGTGGAAAGATCAGTCATACATGTTGGAGCATGTGGTAAATGACTATAGGTACAGGGTCTCTAAGTTAATGGAATCTGCCTTCTGTTGAAGGAGACTCAAAATAAATGTGAAAACAACTCATTAAGATATTCTCAGAAAATGACAAGTGGTGTGAAGGAAATGAGAGAATAATGGGAGGGTGAGTGGCTCCATTCAATTGGGTGTTCAGGGAAAGACGGTGCAGGGATTATGATGTTGAGAGCTATAATGACAGAAGGAGTCAGCCACACAGAGCTTTGGGAAGAGGCCATTCCAATCAGAGCAAGCTACAGGGAAAAGAAGAGACCCAAAGCAACTGACAACTTGGCACATTCAAGAAAAGTCAAGGAGATCACGAGGCGGTGGCCCAGCAGGAGAGGTAGAGAGAGGAACAAAATGTCTGTGACTAGATAATGTTGCAGGCCAGGCAATGTCAACTGATGAACTCTCTCTCTCTCCATCTCAGAGTCCCCAGCCCCTGTTTATCCCATATCATTGATGATTTTTCTATCTCCCTTTCTCCTAGAGAGCAAGATGGCCTTCTGTGTTTCATCCACACTTGCCATCTCTTCCTCTTTCTCTCACCTCCTGAACTTTACTATTCAATTATATATACAAGTTTTTCTCTTTTTAATCTTTTCAATTGTGGCAAAAAAACATATTACATGAAATCTATCCCCCTAACAATTTTGCAAGTGAACAATAGTACTGTTAACTATCTGGACCTTGTACAGCAGACCTATAGAATTTTTCTCTTGCACCTTTGACCTTTGCCTTCCATGTGCTGTTTCTACTGTTCCCTTATTAAATCTCCTCCTTTGACCTGTGCCTTCTTAAACTGGGAAGAAAAATAGTGCTTCTTTCCAGGAGATGGTAGAGAAAGAAGAAAAATACAATGATTATGAGGTTTGAGAAAAGAAATATGAGAAAACCAGCTTAGACTGGTTTAGGTCCTTTCTAGAAGAAAGGTTGGGCAGGTGCTAAGAGGGCAGCAAGGGGCGTGGCCATCTGTGATCTAGATTCTGCCTTCATTACCTCTTCACTCAAGTTGGAAACCCTGGAGGGAGCTTGGATTTTTCCTTCTCAGTCCCCTTCTTCCTCCTCTCCCTAAGAGTGGCGATCACTGGTGAAATCCCACTGGCAATTCCCTTGTTAGGTCCTCACTCCTTTTCTGTTCTTTCCTTTCTGGGCTTTCATGCCCGCCTCTGCCTCGCCTTGCCCATGGTGGTGTAACAATGGTTGCTCCTCCTCCTTCTCCCCACCTTTCTCTACATTCTGCATTGGTCCCACCTGGCTGTTGGCGCTGTTCTTTAGGGGATAACCTGTGTCCACTGGTCTTGTCTTCCTTCTTCAGCCTCCTAGCTAAGGTCCTTTATAGTTTGGCTTCCATTTTGCTGCTACTTTCCTATAGATTCTTCCTATAGTGGATCAGAGTCACCATTCCATATTATTCTAATACTATGTTTCAAATCCTTGCTTCTAAAACCTGTTTCTTTGGTTTTTGTAGCCAAGGATTTCTCCTTTTCTTTTTTTTTTTAATATTTATTTATTTTTATTAGTTACACATGACAGTACAATGACTCTTTCCATCTCTCCCAGGACATATCTCCTGGCCTCTCTGCTTGACGGATCACTGCATTAACAATGGTCTTTTCTCACTTCTGAATTACAAGCACATTTATACAAGATGTGTGTGTGTGTGTGTGTGTGTGTGTGTGTGTGTGTGTGTTCAGACTTTAGAAGTAGACACTCAGGGTCAAATTTAAGTTTTGCCGCTTCTTATGAAACTTACTTTCTTCATCTACAATATAGGCCATCTTGATAGTATCTACTACACAAAGTTGTTAGGAAGATCAGATAGAGGTGATGTAATAAACTGTCACCTGAGTCTGGCACATACTGAGTGCTGAATACATATTAGCAATGTTGTCATTCATTCGGTCCTTACAATGTCCTGTTGTCACTCATTAGCTTTTCGGCCATAGATGATTAAAGGTAGAGAAGTTTTTGTAGTTCCAATAGTGTTAAATATGCTATAGGTTTATTATAGGGTGGAAAGCAACTTATTTCCCTCAAACAAATTTCTTGACTTACTGTAAGGAGGCTACTATTTCTCTATATTATATTTTGACCACAATTAAAATGATCCCATCTGCCACATGAGAATAATGTAATCTTATAGACTTTTTATAGAGTTTTATGAAACTTCTTAATAGACACAGTAAAAACTTCTCATTCATGAATAAATAAAATATATATGCATACATGAAATATGAATGCCGTGATTTCACATCTTTTAAATTCCTAGTAATCAAATGGGTTGTGATGAAGATCATTTTTCTTAACACAACTTTTCTTCATATATATTTATGTAACAGTTCTTATGGGTGGTGCTTAAAATGCTAAAGGCAGCAAAATTCCACTGTAAAATTGAGTATTAGCTTTATGATCACTAGTGTCCCATTCCAGTTGAAAATTCTTAGGAAGTTTAGATTATTTTATGGTGTCTCATGATTACTAAATTACTTTTAAATGACTGATTAAAATACCTTTTAATGAACTTCTGGTATGTTCTAGGCATTGTGTTTGGAATGCAAAATAAACTGAGCAGTTTCTTCCCTGGAGGGTCCTAGAGGTCAGGGGTTGGTTGGCTACTTTTTATATAAAGGGTAAAGGTTAGCAGTTCTCAACTGGGGACAAATTTGACTCCAGGGAACATTAAACAATGTCTGCAGACTCTTTTGGTTATAAAATTGAGATGGAGGGTAGTTAGAAGGGAGTAAAGGGACAGTGAGTGGCAGAGAGTAGGAGGCATTGATGGCATCTGGTGGGTAGACACCAGGTGTTCTAGTCAGCTTTTTCGCTGTTATGACTAAGATACCCGACCAGCACAATGGTAGAGAAGGAAAAGTTTATTTGGGGTTCACATTTTTAGAGGTCTCAGTCCACTAAACAGCAGGCTCCATTTCTCAGGGCTTGAGACGAAGCAGAACATGGTGGAGGGAAGCAACTCACATGATGATCAGAAAGTGGAGAGGTCTCCACTAGCCAAATACAAATATATACCCCAAAGTCACGCCCTCCATGCCCCACCTCCTTCAGCCACACCCACCTGCCTTTAGTTACCATTCAATTAAGCCCATCAGAAGATTAATTCACTGATTGGGTTCAGGCTCTCAAAACCCAATCATTTCTCCTCTAAACCTTCTTGAATTTTCTCACACATAATCTTTTCAGGGACACCTCACATTGAAGCCATAACCCCAGGCATGTCGATACACAGTACTTCCCACAGTGCACAGGACAGCCCCTCTATGAAAAGGATTATATACTCCCAAATCACAACAATACTGAAGTTGAGAAACTCTGCAGGAGACAGCAAATAGTTTTGATTTTGTAGGCTGCATGGTCTCTATCACAACTGCCAACGTCTGCTCTTGTAGCATCAAAGCAGCCATAGATAGCACAAGAACAAATGGTGTATCAGTGGTTTAGTCAGCTTTTTCACCCTCTGACCTAAAGCCCTGACAAGAACAATTTAGAGGAGGAGAAATTTATTTGGCTCACAGTTGCAGAGGTCTCCTTTCATAGATGGCTGACTTCACTGCTCAGGGGCTGAGGTGAGGCAGAACATCATAGCAGAAGTGTGTGGAGGAGGAGAGCAGCTCAGGACATGGCAATCAGGAAGCAGAGAGAGTTACACGCTCAACAGGGATAAAATATAAAACCCAAAGGCCTACCCCACTGACCCACAGCCTACCGGCCTATGTTTCCCACCCTCTTAATTCATATCAGTGGGTTAATGCACTGATTAGGATAAGGCTCTCGTAACCCAATCATTTCACCTCCAAACTTTCTTGCGTTGTCTTAAATAAGCTTTTTGGGGACATCTCATATCTAAATCATAACATTCTCTTTTCTGATAAAACTTTATTTATAAGAACAGGGAGTGGACCAGGTACAGTGGTGCACACCTATAATCCCAGCTACTCAGGAAACTGAAGCCACGAGGTTTGCAAGTTCCAGGCCAGCCTCAGCAGCTCATTGAGACCCTGACTCAAAATAATAAAAGGTTGGAGATGAAGTTTAGTGGACCTCTGGATTCAATTCCCAGTAACTCAAAAAAGAAGGAGGAGGAGGAGGAGGAGGAGGAGGAGGAGGAGGAGGCAGGAAATGCATTTGGCCCAGGGTGTAATTTGTTGATTCTTGCTCTAATTGAGATGGCAAGGAAAATCTGATAATTGCAATACAATATGTTATGCTGTATATATAAGTGTATGAGAGAGGGTGGGCATAGAGCTTTGCATATAATATATAATTTACATTTGATATAGAAAATATATATATATATATATATATATATATATATATATATATATATATATATATATACACACACACACGTTTTTCACAAGTTTATACCTGAGGCCTCAGATATGGACATTAAGCATTATCTGAGATGTTAGAAATTGTTTACTAAAGGAGAAAGAGCCTTAGCAAAACTTTTATTATTTATGTGTTTGTAAGAATGAGGAGCTAGGCAAATATAACAATTCCAGAGAGAAAGAATAACAATAGTAAAGACAACAAAGATGTGAAATTGCATGGTAAGTGTGAACAACTGGTAATAAAATAAGGGGTGTTGGAGTGGATGGTGGTGATAGCCCCTAGCATTTATTAAGTTCTTATATATGCCAAAACCCTTCTAAGTATTTTCTGTGTGCTAACATGTTTCATAGAAACAGAGCTCAGTGTTGCTGGAGTGACCTTATGTAAGGTTGGAAATATGTGTGTGCATAGGAGCTAGGGCTTTATCGTGTAGGTGGGCAAAACTGGGGATGAGAAGACCAACCTAGAAGTGATTAGTAAGACTTTTCAGCTGACTGAGGTAGGGGTAGGGACATGCCCCCAGTTTTTTGTTTGGGTGACATAAATTGAATGCAGAGATGCTGGAGGAGAGGCAGGTTTACTGGGGAAATGGCTATTTTGGATCTGTTGAATTGGAATTATCTGTGTTACCTGGGAATCAGGTTTAGGTTTAAATAGTTGGAGCTATAACTGTCACCAGAATAAAAGGAATATAGTTTAATTAAATGAAATTGATGAAATCAGGCATGAAAGAATCAGAAGAATAATGATTTTTAAAAATTTAAAAGATTTTGAGAGTAACTTATATTTCTAGAAGTGAACAAATGAGTGAAAGAATACCCAGACCAAGTGATATCATGGATGCTAAGAGAGTACTAAGCTTCATGCTGCAGGAGCCATTTGGTGGGTGGTGCTGTCAACAGGGTTCAGTGTGAAAAAGGACAGGTAAGCTGAGAACTCAAAGTACCATTGCAGCTAATTCAGAGGTCATGGGTATTCATTCTCATTTGCTTCTGAATCAAAAAGTCTTCATCATTTTGAAATTCAGAGACAAAAGAGCCAGTAGATGTGGAGAAGCTAAAAATAAAAGAAACATGAACTTCGAAACAACATCCCTTGGGATAATTTCCAAACATTTCTTATGTATTCATTAAATAAAGTACATATAAAAAGTCTTGCTAAAAATATTTTATAGGGTTACTTTGAGTTGCTCTAAATTTTTAAAGATGCATTTCTTTATGCAATATTTCTATAATTCATATTTTGTATATATATTTCTCTTTTCTCTAATTGATTATCATTAAAACGTACTGATGTTGGGCTGGGGTTGTGGCTCAGTGGTAGAGCGCTCGCCTAGCACGTTTGAGGCCCTGGGTTCAATCCTCAGCACCACATAAAAATAAATAAAATAAAGGTTTAAAAAAATTTACTGATGTTATGAATTTCAATGATTTAAAAGTCACAGTTGAAGATCGATGAAACTACAGGGATATGATTATGTGTTTAGCCAAGGAAACACAAACCTCCTAGATTTGTAACTTTAAGATACCAAAGAATATAGAGATGACAATGTCAATTCAGTTGTGTTCAATTCAATTGAAGGCATTTGTGGAAGGCCATGGCTTTTTAGCAGTCATATGGCAGGAATTTTTTTTCCTTTCATAGCTTGCCATCATACCTATTTTGTACCTTTATTGCACAAAGGGTTGTGGCAGCTAAAGATGTAGTTGGTGAGAAAATATTTACATATACAAAGCACTTGCATAATCTAATCATGAAGAAAAATAACAAAATGCTAATATCATTTGGTAGAATCAGTGATGTAAAACAATTCATACTAAAGACTTGCAGGAAGGGAAAGACTACCATGAATTGGAATATTGTGAGCATCTCCATCTAATATTTCTGCCTAAATGTTCTCCAGAAAGAACTCAACCAAATGACTCTTAACAGGAATACAAATGCAAGTGATGAAGAACCAAGGAACAGTCAAAGACATCAAAGGATTCTCTGTGCCTTAAAGACAGTCTGTATCTTATATACCTTTGTATCCTGGGGGCCAGCCACCATACCTACCATTTATTAAGTGCACACAGTCATGTCTAGCCATTGAATTAGCACAGCTAAGGCAGATTGGACACGTTCTGTGTGGTTGATAATGATGTAATAAGTAAGGCAATCATTGTCTAAGAGAAATTTTCTCCCAAGAACAAGGGCTGGAGGTGGAAACGTTTCTTGCTAGAAAAAAGACTGAGTGTTCAATGCATTTGGTGGGGGGGATTGGCCACACCCACTAGGCTCCTCCCTCTACTAGAAAAGTATTGATTCATGGAAACAAATTTCCTGTGTGAATGAATGAGCCAATTCTGGCTTCAGAAGGACAAAGTAGCCAATGCTTCTACCATTGTAATGTCTTAATGAAAGGAATTTAAGGTTAAGAGAAAGCTTAGAAGAAAATAAAAATAAAATCTATAAAACAAGTTCTCTCTTCTGTTTATCATAACAGAAATTTCATGAAAATAGCTTTGAGAGTGACTGCTCTGTGATTTTTGCTAGCTTTTAGTCTCTACAGGCAAAAAGCATTTCTGGAAGAGATTTGAAAATTGTGGACTCTAGTAATACTGCTAGTTGTCAGGTTTTTCTCTAATGAATGGCTTATCAGTAAATGTGCTCAGTGGTTAATTACCACATCAGGGCATATTGGCATAAAGTGTAGTAGAATGCCCATTATCCTTATGCAAATTTGAATGTACTGCAGGTTAAATCCTGTGACCTGAAATCTAAGTCACCTGTCATAAATTAACAGCTCCAGGTGCTAGCCCTGCTGGGGATTGGTGGTGGCAAAGGAACCCACAAGTGGAGACAATGAATGAAGCCTGGATGGGTGAGGCTCATGCTTTGGAATGTCTCACAGAGGCCAGTGGAGCTGATCATGCTGCAGGGGCCATTTGGTGTTTCTGTTTTGTTTTGATTTTGTTTCCCTTTACAGGGCCCCAAGGCAGTCCAATGGTTCAAGCCCCAGGACGGGGCTGGGTACTTGGAGTTTATAGGTAGATCTGCACATGGTTCCAAGAGACATGTCAAGCTAGGGGTGTAGGTATCTAGATAAAGATCCATATTCCCAGTGTCTTAGTTAAGGCTGCTCTAACAGAATACCAAAGATCAGGCAACTTAGGCAGCAAACATTTATTTCTCATGGTTCTGGAACTGGAAGGTGCAAGATGACAGTACCAGTGATCTGGTCCAGTGAGGGCCCATTTTCCAGTTTACTGATGGCTTCCTTCTTGTATCCTTCCATGACAAAAGATAGAGACCATCTCTTTGTGTATTAGTGGCACTAATCCCACTAACAAGGGTTCTATGACCTAATTCTCTCTCAAAGGTTCCACCTTTAAAAAAAAAATCATCACATTGAGGATCAAGACTTCAGTATATGAATTTAGGGGGGACACACACATTCAGTCCATAACACCAAAGAAAGCTTGCTGTGGTCCAGGACTGAAGTTCACGTTGTCTCCGGTCTTTTGAATGAAGTGAGACTCTAAGGCAGCACATTCATGACAATTATTCAAAGCTCAGGATTGCGGTGGGTCCTGTGACAGAGCATAGTGGCTGTGACCCAGTGGCCACATGGGAACCTGTAGCTCATGAGTGCCTCTAGGTTTACAGACTTATTTCCTATCAGAAACTGGGGCAGATGTAGTTCAAGAGCCTTCTTTCTCTTTCAGGATTGGCTCAGGAATGAGGGAATTCAGAGCCTTCAGGGTCTCTGAAATCAAACTCTGTTGACTTAAGGTTAAAACAAAGCAGGGGCTGGCCTGGTATAGTCAAAGCCTCTTTCAAGTATATTTGATTATAAAGGGAGGTTAGTGTTTGATGTTTAGGGACTTCTAATACATTGTAGACATGGATTGTTTTTTTTCTGCAAGCAGTGGAGGAACTGTCTTAATCCTCGGAGCCCTGGCTAATGCACCCTATTCCAAACACATTGAAATCTAAAATAAAAAAATGAGGGACCCTCAGCATTATTTCAGTTGTATCTTTAAATGAATTATTGGTGCTCATAAGGGAAAATAGAGTCTTTTATGCTTAGGGCATGATTCCAGGTAGTTTTGGTGGAGATTAACATGTCTTACCACATCGTGAGTGTTTATGTGGCTGGGGAAAAATAAGCTGTGGTTCCATTGCTGATCCATTAGTAGTGTGTGTGGTGGATAAAAGTTCCTTAATTGGCCCACAGGGTATAAACTGCTCAGTATTTATAGACTCTCAGTGGAAGGAGGCTGGAGAGGCAAGTGACTTGTCAGCCCTACACTGGTGACTTTTATGTCTTCCAGGTCACATTAAAATGGTTTACTTAAATCAGGATATAAGTTGTCCTTTCTGTCTCAGTTCAGTGTCTTAGTTGGAAGTATCCATAGATACATGCCTCAATCTTCATATTTTTCCATTACAAAGGAGGAGAAGGCTATCTGTATTTACGGGTGGTACACACTGCTTTAAATGTCAGATGGAGTGCAACAATGATGGAACTAGAGAAGCAAGAAGAAGGTGGCAGTGTGTTTGTTCTCAGCACAGTAGGTGTTTAGTGTAGGAGAATGAACATTTAGAGTGCTGGCCAAGTTGGTGGCACCTGGCTGGGGAGAAGCACTTATGCATTAGATAGGATGTTCTCCACCAAATGTGACTTTGAAGTCTTGCTGGCCTCCTTGTCCTGTGAACTGACTTACAGCCCAGAGGAGAGGCAGATCGAGAAGACTGCTTCCCTGACCTCCCCTTCTTTATCACTTGGCCTTCTTTATCACTAGGCAAGAATTCTCTCATCTAGGATAGAATTCCCCACCTAAGAATGAGTCCGGGATCATCTTATAGCAATCGAACTTGAGAGAGGGGTAAAGGGCTGAGAAGCATCTGTCTGTTTCTCGATATGAAAGCCAGAGACAGAACTGGTTCTCCTGAGAGCCTATCATATACAAAGAAGCCAAGGGAAAGAGAACTAGCAAGAGAGTCACTTGTGGAGATCCAGGGGACTTCCCAGCCCAGCACATTCCATTTATCACATCTTTATCTTTTGGAAAGCTTTCAGCACCTCTAGGGTAGCTCCCTTGGATCCTTGATGATTTAATTTTGCCCTAAGCTAATTTTAGCACTTGGGATGGGGTAAGAAAGGAAGCTTTGAGTTATCTCTAGAGAAATGATAAGAGAAAATAAGTTTTATTATCGAGCCAGCTCAGATAGATTGGTAAGGTTGAGAAAGATGCTGGTATTATAGAAAACAGCTATGTTGCAGTTGCCCTGTAGCTTCCTAGTTCAGGTGCTAATAGCCAACTCTATATGTGTATGTCTGCAGCAATACATCTGACACTTGGAGTGCTTAGCATTTATGTAAATGGTATCATCCTGTACAAATCTTTGTTTAATTTACTTTTTTAACAGAACATTTTCAAGATTTATCTATGTGGATTCAAGCTGATTTCATTCATTCCTATTAACTGTTACTTACTGGTCTATATTTTAGTTATTCTTGCCTCTTCTGTTGTTGCTAGACATTCATGTTGTTTTCAGTATTATAGTTAAGGCTATAGCAAACACCGTTATATGTTTTACAGTCACATTTGTGCCAGAGTTTGTCTAGGACATATAACTAGAAGTGAAATTCTCTGAAGAGTCATAAGCTGGATGTAGCTTTAACTTTACCAGATACAGGCAAATTGTTATCCAAAGCTGTGTATGAAGTTACCTTCCTACCAGTCATACATTCCCATTTTCTTGCAACCTTGACAATTTTTGGTATTGCCAGTAAACAAGGTAATATAGTATAAACCAACTCAATATGGTGTAAATGAGATTTACTCTGTAAAACATATGCCCCCAATCCTTCCCCACTTCAAGTACCTTTTTCTTGCTGAAAATCAAGAGACCTCAAGGGGGTATAAATCTCACATTTCCTGCCTCATTTCTTATTCTATTAATCCCCTTGAGAAGCCTCCCATTCAGGTGTCAGTTTGGAGCTGGACTCTTCTTTATCAGTAGCAATTTGCTGTCATTTAACTTAAAATAGCTGTACTTCTTCCAGTCCTCACAGAACTTTGTTACCCAGCCCAAGTATTTCACAAATACTATTTTTTTCATAAATGTCAGGGTACATGGGAAGATCACAGGTCCAAATTCTCATGCAGAAGATAAAGCAAAACACAACCAAATCCTCAAAGCATAGATGGTAACTGTAGGGAGCTGAAAACAAAGGTACCAAACTACAGCAAGAGGCTGTTTCCATAGAAAACCCTGTTCCCAAATGCATTCACTCTTTACCACTTTACACTCCCCACATTCTGGAGTGGTGACGTGAAGAAAGGAAAGCATGTATTCTCCCTACAGCCTCAGATGAGTGATGAATGCTCGAATCAGTCCGACCAACAGTTCCTATCTTTTTCTGTCATGGAAAGGCTCAAAGTTTTGTTTCATGATCTTGGTGGACCATTTGGGTGACCTACTCTTTTATAGCTATTACTGTGATCCTTTTGTATGTAAGTCTTTTTCTTACATTTTTTTTGTAATAGTTAAAAAAACCCATTTATTTTGATTGGTGTATGATTTTTTTAAAAAAGATAAATTAACAACATCATGCAGTTTAGCCTGATATCTAATAGTGTGACAGATTGCTCTTAACTAATTTCAATTCAATGACTAGAATAAGTTAGCAATGCATAGGCAACAACTAAAAATTTCAGGATAAGTACAATGATATTTTTCTGCCAAATTTAGTGTCAGTTTTGCTTTTCTCCTTTGTGAGTAGTAAGTAAAATTTGATGCTCCACCCTCCTTATAGGCAACCGGAAGAAATAATTTGACCAGGATAGAAACTTTGAGGTCATCAAATTATTCAGCTTGCATAAACAACTTTCAATGATTAATTGATTAAATATGTATGAACTACTTCTGTTATATCAGATACTGTGCTAAGCATCAGAGATAACATAATGATCAGGTAGAAGGTATTCCTCTCCTGGTTCAAATCCGAGGTCTCATTTACACCAGTATTTGAGTTAATATAGTGTTTGAGAACATGAGATTACATTTCTAAATGGAAGAGTCCCTATTTCTCTATGATTTTGACATGTTACTTGAAAAGCAAAGAATGCTTAATCTTTAACCTAAGATTTTGCATATAAAACCATATATATTCTTTTATTAAGTTTTAAATATTTGGACTGTGATAATAATTTTTATTACAAATGTAATTTGCATTCAATGACTGAAAGAGGACTATGATAATAAAGACCCAGAAGCACACAGAAAGAAATCATAGTATAGAGATGGCATTTATTAAATGCATGTGTATAGAGAAGTTGAAGCCAAAACTGAAGATTCTCATAAGTTTTATATCATAAGTATTTAATTTTTATGAGAACATTTAATTTTTTTCTGTAAATAACATTATAAAACTGAAAAGACATGTTTCTCCCCTGGTAATTCTCTCATTGCATCTTTATTTTTGACTCAGTCCAGTTTAGCCAGCATGTAGTAAGCATGTATTTAAGTGTTAAGTACTGTCCTAGCCATAAGGGTACAAAATTAACCTGGCATGGTTCCTTTCTCCTAGGGTACCCACAGATCAGTGAGAAATATTGGCAAGTAGGTTGAAAATAATTATAGTGATTCCATGAAGTATGAAAGGTTCTGTTAGAAAGATGTTGATATATGAATAATGAGAGATTATGAGAGATTTCTGATTAGGATGGAGAAACCTGTATCAGAATGGCTCACTAAGAATAACTAGAAAAGCAGGAAAGGTACAAAAACCATCAACCTGAAGCCACCAGAGATAATCCAAGTCAGAGAAGACTCAAAGCCAAAATCCTGAGAAAAGAAAAGGGAAGCTGAAAAAGTAAAATTGAAATTCTGCATATATTTTCTCTGTAAGATGTTTTCCAAGAGGTTAAGCAGAAAGTGGTCAAAGTTCTGAGAGCTTGAGCAGAACATTCTATAATTGGGAAACAATGTTTGAATCCAGGTCTATCTAAGGAGAAAAAATATCCAGGTTTTCATTTGTGAAATCTACCCCCACACACATACACACACAACATCCCACAAATAATGAAACAGCTTTGAATTATTTCAGCTTGGGGGATGGATTAAGATAGTCTACCACTTGCTGTGAAGCAAGTAATATTCAAGTTCTTAAAGAAGAAGAAAACAGAAGTATAAGAAGGAATGAACAACAGTGGAATGTGTAAATCCAAATAATTATCAAAAGTATAAAATTGGAATATTTAATAGGTTTTCAAATATAAGGACTTTTTATATGACAAAAATAACAGAAAATTTAAGAAGAAGGCAAATGGGAGATAAAGGATTCAAAGGACTTGAGATGCCTGGAAAATGGTATATACAAGCTTCAATAAAGAAAAGGTTCAGAAGAAGGAATGGAAATTGATCAAAGAAGTTGAATTTGCAAAAATCTGCTTTGAAGGAGAACTCTTGGCCATATGAATTCACAGGCGAATTCTTCCAAACTCTTAAAGAGGATAGTAAGACATTGGCATTACAGTAGACACAGAGTCCAGATACAGACCCTTACTTTTATGGACACTTGATTTGTATCAAAAGTGATTCTACATGACAGGAAGTATAAATCTCTCAACATATGGTTCTTGCCCAATTTAATACTTTATGGGAAAAAAAAAGTTGACTTCTGCATCAGACCATGCATTTAAACTAAGTTAAAGTAAATTGCATATTTAAATGTAAAAGGCAACACAGTAAAATGTTTTTTAAAAAAATAGAAATGAATGTCTTCATGGAAAAAAATTTTCAAATAGGGTACAAAAAATACTAACTACAAAAGAAGGACTGAAGAACTGCAACTCTATTATAATTAAGTACATTAAAGGACACACACTCAACACAATGAGAAGTAAGTTCCAGAGTAGGAGAAGATATTTGCAATAGACAAGAACTCTTCTAAAATCCATTAGAAAAAAAATGATGATGTTTTAAAATTATAAATGCAAATTAAAACACAGTGTAATACCACTGTAAACTTACAAGCATGTTTACATCAAAAAGAATGACACACATTCAGAGTTAGGATAAGAAGTTACTGAAGCTCGCACACACTGGCATTGGCACAAGAATTATGTGAAAATTGGTACAGATATTTTGGAAAATATTCTGACAACTACTAAAGCTGATCTGAAGCAGATCTCATGATTCTACTCTCGGGAGCATACCAACAGAAATGCATGCATATGCACATCATACTATGTATACAAATATGTTTGCAAATGCATCACTTAAAATCATCCTAGCCTGGAAACAAACCAAATGCCCATGAGCAATAGACTAAATAAATAGATTGTGTCATAGTCACAAAATGGAATGTTATACAGCAATAAAAATGAGTGAACTCTGTACAACAATATAGGCAAATAATGTTGAATAAAATAATAATACCAGATACAGAGGAATGTTTATTTTAGTTGTGTTAGTTAGCTTTTCTTTGCTATGACCAAAATATCTGACAAGAACAATGTAGAAGAAGAAATGTTTAATCGGGGCTCACAATTTCAGAGCTTTCATTATATGGTAGGCCAATTCCATTGCTCTAAGCCCAAGATAAAGTAGAATATTATTATGGAAAGATGTGGTAGAAGAGACTCAGCTCATGTCATGGCAGCCAGGAAGAAGGAAAGATAAAAAGAAAGGGAAAAGTGAGAGAATAACCAGGAACAGGATATAGTCCAGTCCAAGATATACCTCCAGTGACCCAACTCCTAGAGCCATACCCCACCTACCTACAGTTACCAGCTAGTAGTCCAATGATATTATTAGCCTGTCAAAAGGATTAATCCACTGATTAGGTTACAGCTCTCATAATCATTTCACCTCTGAACACTGCGACATTGGGGATCATGTTTCCAACATAGGAGCTTTTCAAGGAACACTTCATACTCAAAACATAACAATAGTTTCAGGCTAACTTAATTGCTAGAAGTGAGTTATCTCCAAGGAAGGAGGGTTGAGAGTGAGAGCAAAAGACAGAATTTTGGAGTGCTGGTGCCATTTTATTTTTTGGTATAGATTATGAATACATAAGGATGATCACTCTAAAAATTACTTGAGCCACTAACATCTTATTTCTGAACTTTTCAAGTGCATATTTCAATTTAATATGAAGTCATTTTTTAAAAAACAATATGTTAGTCAAGAGGAATAAAAAACAATGTATTTTGCTTGGGAAAGATTTGAATGAACTGGGATTTGAAAATTGGCCACGATTTTGGCAGACAGAAGAGATAGGTAAAGAATACCCCATTGAAAGCAATAGCCCCAGCCATAATGACAGAAATAACATCCGTGTTATTTTTAATAAGTAAGTATTTCAGTATATTTAGAACAAAGGGCATATGTGGGGAGAAGAGTAGGAGATTAAGCTAAATATATAGATTGGATTCTGTTTATAAAGTATCATAAATTGATTGCAAAGTCATAAATGTTCTTAAGCAGAAGCTGCACCTTTGAATTGTGGATTGAACACATTTGAAAGACAACAAATAAATATAGTTTTGCCAGTGAATTCTGAGTTTGGAATTTTACTTTATTTTTTTTCCTAGTATCTTCCCTCCCCAACTTGAACATGAATGCAGAAACTTCTGCCTCATTTTCGTTACTTCCTTGATCTAGAGCAACTGGAAGTGGGTGGTTTGTTTTTATCAACTTGCACAAACTTGGTTTTTTTTGTAGTCTTTGCTTCTTGTTGTCACTCTCTTTTAGAGATGTCATTAAGTGACTTACCCAGGGTAAGAGTCCTACCCAGAGGACTTCATTGATCTGGTTTTAGCCTGAGATGGTTGACCACCTCCTGATCAGCTTGTCTACTATCTGAGGAAATGCACCTTTAATTGATACCCTAGTATTTCAAATGGGTTTAGGATTGGCAGGAAGAGACAGTAAATACACACTTCATTTACTTTCTGAGTTAATTACCCAAGGATAAAAGTATTAGCAGAAACAGGGTGGCTACACAGCAAAGGGACAGATGTAGCATCTCCTAGTACAGCTTCAGTTGGCACCCAGAGTCCTTCACAGTAACAAGCAGCTGGTAGGTAGGCTGAACATTAGGGAGTTGAGCCCTTCCAAATCATTCTGGAAAGCTTGGTTTTTACTATGATACGGCCTTGTGTGAGTGGGGCTTCTGTTATGTTCTGAAAGAATTCACCCTGGTAGTCCATGCATGTCCACTTAAAGGAATATTGTTTGAGCACTGGAATCTGTTGGTTTGTGACCCAAATGTAGCATCCCAAGGCTATTTCTTCATCTGGAGGGGAATCAGCATCCCTGTGCAGATATCCTGGACAATAGTTTTGCTTCCAGCTTTACAGTTTTCTATACAGGCCCAAATATTAGAAGAAAAGAATAGACATAAGCAGGAATTGGAATAGGGGTATGATTGAGTCTTTATCACAAGACACTCCCTATATTTTTGGTTTTCAAAGTCAGGGAGATAATATTAGTTCCATGATTTACAAATTAATCTCTGGAAACCTTCATTTCCTCAATAATATCAAGGAGTAAACAGAAGTATTTTTTCCTTCTTTAGTACCTAAATAATTCAAAGGTAAATTTCAGTGAGGAATTGACTTATTTTGTTAACTGTTTGAGCTAAAGGAAGATGACAAGCATCCCCCACCCCCACCTCTCTCTCCATAGCAGTTTAGTGATAAAATGTCCCATTCCCATCCCATGTGTATCCTACTAGCAGTGATGGAAATGGGAAGCCACTCTAGTTAAAAGATATGCAGCAGATCAGGACACACTTCTTTCCTCAATCTATGTTTAAAACTCTCTTTTCTGGTTCTGGTTCCTGCCAGTGTTGGGAATTGATTGGGATTTGTCAAAACCAACCTGGAACCAATTTCCCATTTTCTGGGATTCTGATTCCATTCTTTGTTCATTCACTGCTCTCTCCAGTTCTCCAGAGCCGTGGATAGGGTGAGTTTGTCACATCCCAAAGTGTCAGCTGTGGGGATGGATGGTGCAGTGGCAGATGCTCGCACTGAGGGAAACTGGCAAGGACCCAAAAGAACCAAGTGTGACAGCTCTGCACTCAGTGCACTGTTTATGCTGGGGCCTCAGGGAGTGACCACCTGCAGCCTTCTGGAATTTCCTCAGCCACAGCCTGGTCCTCAGCTCTGCAGCCTCACAATGTTAACATTAGCTAGCATGATGGTCAGCTCTGATGGAACATTTATGATGTCCTAAGCAACATTGTAAGTGCTTATGTGTATAAATACTTTCCAGCCTCACAGAAACTCTAGGAGACAGATACTATGCTGTCAGTGGGAGGAAAGGGTGAGAAGACACCAACGCACAAAGGAAGCTTGCCCAAGGCCATGCAGCTGGTTAGGAGTTGTCACTGGAAAACCCAGTCTGGTTCCAAAGCCCATGTTTAGAGTTGATATGCTCCACTTCCTAACTGTTCATCATTGATTATCCAAAAGTAAGGAACTGTTTTGCAGACGCTCAAAAATTCACCAGTGACTTTGTAATATATCAGAATACCAACATATTAAGTTACCGTGGAGGAAAATCATTCCAGAGTTTTATTGTACAACAGAGTAGCCACAAGCCACCGCTGGCTATGGAGTGCTTGAAATGTGCCTATTCTGAGTTGAGGTGAGCTCTGAGTGTAAAATTCACCCTGGATTTGAGAAACAATACCCCAAAAGATTGACACATAAGAAAAATTTTATGCTGATTATACATTGAAATAATATAATTTGGATATACTAGATGAAATAAAATGTATGAATAAAATTAATTTTATGTGTTAGATGTTTTTAAAAATGTTACTTCTCGAAAATTTTTAATTGCTTATATGACTTATATTTCTGATGAACATCTCTGCTTTTAAGATTGAAAGACATGAATAATCCAGAGCACTGTTTTTTCCTCATAGCTGTGAAACTCAGTTATTTGCCTTGATTAACTTGTGTGACCAACTGTAGGTCATTTGAGACATGAGATCCAAGTAAGAGGCATTTTATGTGTATTTCACTTAGGATATGGGAAAACCCATTGAACTATCCTTATTCCACCAAAGAGTGCCCCAGCTTCACAGAGCAGGATTCGGAAAGGTAGAGTAAATGAAAATAAGAAAAGAAAAGTGTATAGGTTTTGACAGGAGGTTGGAATTTGATAGGTGGGGCAAAATTCTGCAGATGGCACTGTCAGTGACAGTAAGCTTTTTTTTTTTTTTTTTTTCTTAGAAAAGGCAAGAGTCTGTGGTTGAGGTAACCAGTTGAAGCTAATTTGTGGAGAATTTTAGATGCCAGGAACAGGAGTGCCTTTCGATCCACAAAAGCTCACTTTTCAAGGGTCTTCCCTTTAGATGTGTTTATGGATCCACAGAATATTTTGTCTTAATTGGCTTCATTAGTGAATGATGCATTTGAGTTTCCAATTTTGCTCTTTATTTCATATTAGTGACAACTTAGATTTAATTATTCATTTGGAAACAGGTCTTAATCACAGCAGCCATATTTATATAAACACATTTTTAAAAGGACTTACTTCTTGTTGATCTCTCAAAGTTGGAATTATAATGCCATCCATTGAATAAAAGTTCTCATTTCACTCCATGGAGGTCTTGTTCTTTTCCTAAGTCTTTGTCTCTGGGAATGTGGTGATGATTGCATTTCATTTGGGGCCCTCTCTTCACTCTTTGCTAGCCATGCTGCTCTTGGAATTGGAAGAGCTTGGAAAGAAGCCAGTATCTAACAGCTAGGCCCATGAATCTTGGGCAAGTGTCCAAGTAGGCTCTAGGTATGGGGACTATGGAGGCCTCTAGAGGAGTCATAATTTGTGTGGAGATTACATTCTGAAATTGGTATATGAGATTTTAAAAAAGCCTATAGTCAAATGTACTCTTGACAAGGCTTTTAAACAACACCCTCTTCTCCAAATCCAGTATCTTTGACAGCTCCAAAGCTAGGAGACATCACTGTGGATTTTTCTTAGCATTTCTGCTGAGGCACCCTTTCCAGGAGACATGAAGGCTGTGCAGACCAGGGTCACACAGGAAAGATTCTGGTGGTAAATAGAAAATTCTTCTCCACCTCTCAATTTTTTTCCCCTCAAGCATAGAATGCCGAATTTGTGTAAGTTGGTAAGTATAACACAACTTTTCTGTACTGCTTATTCTGCCAAGAAATGAGTTGACTGGTATCAAGCTTTAAGTATTTCAGGTTTGTCAATGTTTTTGTGCCTATTGTGTGAAGGCAAAGGTGAAAAGGCAGCTACCGCTATCCTTTTGATCTAAGAACTGTAACACTGGGAAGCAGACAAGGAAACCATGGTATGATGCAGTTTGAGAAATGTTTCAACAAGTCTTTGCCTCAGCACTTTAGGATTGCAGAAGAAGGAGCTGTTAAAGCAATCTAGGTGGAGGAAAGGCTCTGACCTGTGACACTCTAGTCCAAGCCACCATTGTTTTGTACTAAATTACTGCAACAAGTTTCTAAATACTATCCCTGCTTTTATCCTTGTCCCTGGTTCTCCCTCTCTCCTGTCTGTAACTCCTGAACTGTCAGAGTATCCTTCTTAAAATATAAGAGGAACGTATAGACTTCTCAGATCAAAACCATCCAGTGGCTTTCCATCTTGCTCAGAAGAAGAGCTCAGGTTCCTAGAGTTTGTAAGACCTTACAATATCTGGCCTCTGCTACCTCTCTGTCCTCCTTACTCACCCTGATCCAGCCACACCAGCTCCCTTCATGCTCTTTGAACATATGATTCACACAACTGCTTAAGATTTTTGCACTTGCTACCAGCTGTCTGCAGGGTCCCCCACCCCCACCCCCTGCAAAGGTCTACATCACCAGCTCCTTCATTTTCTCTAGGCCTTGCAGGGATTTCTCTCTATTTTATAAGCATTGATGTGCTGCCCTATATAAACAGGAAGAAGCCTCTGCTCTATGCCAGCAGTCCTTCTTCCCTTTAGTTTGCTTATCGTCATCTGACATGCTATAAATTCACTTTGTTACATCGTCCCATCCTCCACTTAAATATTAAAGTCCATGTGGGCAAGACTTTGTTGTGGAACAATTCCTGGCACATAGTATTCAATCAATAAATATTTGTGGAATAAATAATTTAGTTTTCTTCTCTGGCATGGCTTCCACATATATTTACCTAATGAGTGGATGGATAAATGAATGATGAGTATATTCTCTTGGCACCAGAAGAAGCTGTTATTTCTCAATGTGCCATTTCTCTGGAATGACTTCACAATTCTTTACTGGGACAAAAGACTTAATCAGGACTTTTCAGGAACTCTTGGATTCTGCCAAGACTGCATCTCCCTCACAGATGGAAATGGTCATTAATCATCTGTGGAGGAGAAGCAGCCTCCCCAAAGGCAGGGCTTGGGGTGGGGAGAGGGAGTATGAGAGAGTTGGGCTGGTTACAAAGAGCCTCCCTCATGCTGAGAAACATGACGGGTATTACCCAGTAGCTCTGAGCTTACTAATGTGTGTGTGTGTGTGTGTATGTGTGTGTGAACGTGTGTGCACTTAAGTGTGAACATGCTGTAAGATGTACATGTACCTTTGTAAGTACAAATTTATATGATAAAAAGAATCCTAATCAAATAACCCAAAAGCCCAAATATTTGAACATTCCAAGGGACTCTGGAATCTCCGAATTCCTGATGCTCCTGGAAATAGAAATGTGAGGAAGGTTGGTGGAATTTTCCTGTTCACTTCTAGACTGCTGGATATAACTTCGTGCTGGGCCAAGACACACCATAGCAGACAACAACAACAACATTCTCACATTCTCTGTTTTCTTTGAGCTTACATTCTATTAGGTGGAAAAAAGAGATAATATATTATATATTTAATAGGTGGTATTTTAAATGCTATGAGTATAGGAAACAAAATAAGTCATGGTTAGGAAGTTAGAGATAATGAAGTACCATTTTATAGAATTGAGGTGGCCAGGGGGTGAGCCTTGTTTGACAAAAGGTTAAAGGACCAGAAAAGACCTCAGTAATACTTGCTTATTGAATTCAAGAGGTACAAAAAGAACAAATGAAGGGAGATGAAATTATGTAGAGCTTCTCAGCCACAGTAGAAGTTTGCCTTTTTTTTCATACCATCATAAGAAGCCATTGGGCCCTTTTTAGCAAGGAGTAATTAATCTGAATTTAGAAAAGTTCCTGTGGCTGGTCTGTGGAAGATGGACCATGGTGTGCACTGGTAGAGACAGAAGATAGGTAGATGATATAATAATAAAATATAGCCATGTGGATTAGACTGGAGGCAATGGAGAGTGAAGAAGTGGATGGGTGTGGGGTACATTTTGGGGGTAGCTGATAGAATTTATTGATTAATTGGATATTGGGTATGAGAGGTGAGTGATGGGGGATATCTTTATTAGTCAAGATAAGCTGGATTGTGTTGTAGCAATAAAGTACTCCAAGGTTTCAGAAGCTTAAAATAAAAAAAAAGGTTATTTCTCAGTAACAATTTCTGTCCTTTGTTTGTTGGCTTGTGACTTTGCTTCATTCATTTTTGTCCTCTCTTTAAGACATAGGATGACAGAGTAGCCACTTATTGAAACACTGCTGGTTGACACTGAAAAGGCAAAAGACAGATTTATAGGTTTTCATATGGGCTTTACAAGAATTTGGCCTGGAAATGACACATATCATTTCTGCTCAAAGCTAATTGGCCAGAATGAATCACATGGTTTCATCTACTATAAGGTGGACAAGAATGACTGTGTCAGGAAGACAAAGGGTCAGGACCTCCTCAAACAGCAGCACCAATGACTCTGTGATATATTCCAGGTTTGGATAACTATGAATAACCTTACTTATCTAAGTGGGGATGCTGGAGAGAATCAGGCTTAGGAGTGTACAATTCAGGTATCTGTTTTAGCTGTGTCTACTGCAATATCTTCCTGAGCTGAAATGTCATGAATATGGCTGGAGATATTAGTCTGATGACCAGAGGAAATCTATGGCTAGAGATATAAATTTGAGCACCTACAACATATATGTGCTATTTAGAATAGTGGGGATATGGAGTGTAGTTGGAATAAAGAAGAGGAATTTTCAACAGGTAGAGAGGTCTCACAGAGGAGAAGGAAACTGAAAGGGAGAATTATGATGGTAGATAAGACAAACATAGTGTTGTAAAGGTCCTTGAGAAGGAAATCTAGCAAGAAAAAGAGAATTCTGGGAGATCAAGGGAAATGAGACTTAACCAGTAGTTTGGGGAAGCCATCAACTTCTTCAGTTGTGTGTCATCAACAAGACACTAATTTTAAGTCGATTGAGGAAAAACATGGCATGTGTGCCATGGGTGAAAACAGGCACAATTTCCACAAGAGTTTTGCTGTCATCAGAGCAGTAAAAGGGGGTCTTTAGTAAAGAAGAACATGGTTTCTAGAATGTAAGAGGCCAAAAGGAGAGCAAGTTGGTACACAAGGTGATGATTTTGTCTTTTGAAATATTTTGACCTAATAGAAAGGCATTCAAGTGAAAAATACTCGGACATTTGGTAATATAAATTTGAACACAGAGAAAAATAACTGGCATAAATATTTAGGAGCCTTTTGCATAGAGAGAAGAGGTAGAACTGAGGATGTAGATGAGTTCTGATAGGAAGAGCATAGAGTAAAAAGAGCGAAGAGATCAAGGTTAAGCTTTAGGAAACATACTATTAATAAAACGAGAAGAAAATAATTGAGAAAATAGGTTGCATAGATTATATGTCAAAGAAAACAAGGAAAAAGAGTTTTAATACATTTTTTAAGAGGTTTTTCTTCAAGTTCTGTGATCTTATAAATGTATAGTTTGTATTCTGTACTATGAAGACAGATTTGCAGCAAACACTGGTATTAAATATATAACTTAAGAACCGTGGGATGCTTCAGATAGTAGTTTTAAATTGTAAATCAGTGGGTTGATGCTCTTTGCTTTTCTGTTTTGGTAATTGTTCCCCTCATTGTTTTGCAGTTTCTCAAAAGCTAAGTTAAAGATAGTGCTGGGTTCATATTCATCCTTTTCTTCTCTTCCATCTGTTCTTCTTCTTTTTCCATCATCATCATCATCATCATCAAAATAATCATCACTATCAAAACTGCAGTAAATTGATTAATTTTGCATTTTCATAATACAGAACTATTTTTTTTTATAATTTTCTCTCAAGGGCCATGCATTTTAGTAGAGTAGGATGTATTTATAGCAGTTTCACATTTATGCTGAGTGCTTGTTAATGCTCACTCCAAAGACTGACATGATTCCTGTCCTACAGTCTTTCAATTTCTTAGAAAACAGAATCAAGAGGAAAAGAAAAAGTCAGGAAAACACCATATATGTTTATTTATGGTAACATATTAAAACCACAAATATATGATATTACTGGAATACTTGGGCAAAATTTCCTTCTGTTTAGGTTAATTGCTATAAGCACATATAGAGGAATAGTGTAGAAATGTGTATGCAGGGTCAATGGCCAAATAAATATCTTACCAATCAATGGAATAAAAATGGACTGTATCCATTAAAAATGGACTGTGTGACACCCCTTCTGAGGAGTATAATTAGTTCATGTTCAGTATGGTGATGTGGTCTCTCTTCCTTCTCTCTCTCTCTCTCTCCCTCATCCTCATTATCTCTCACTCTTCTGACTGACATCCTTCTATTAGTAATTAGACATGGACCTATTGACCTAAGAGGAAGTCATTGTCTTCCCTTGTTCCTCAGAACATTCCTCCAAGACCACTTGCCCCCTAATTCATGTTGACCTGACTCATGTCTGTCTTCCCCATCACCAATATCTTAGTTCAATAGCTCATCATTCTTTTCTGGATTAACACCATGGCCTCTTCATTTGTATTCTGCCTCCTTTGTTTCACTTCACTCCAATGAACCCTTTTCCCTTCTTCCCCTGCCTTCTCCTGTCTTAGTCATTGTGCTTATGGAAATTATGAATGACAGACCAAGGGTACGACACATTGAAAAATAGATGGAGGCAGGGAGACATTGAAATTGGAATTAGGACTAGTTAGGAAGCTATATTTGATCCAGATTCCTTTTCTCCAGGGCAGAATTGACAATGTCTACATAGAGCACCCATTACACCCCATATATCTTCCTTTACAGCACCAGTGCATTTGTGTGTTTGCATGTATAACATCACTACTAAATTGTAAGCTCCTCAAGGTCGGGGGCCATGCCAAACATTGCAGACCCTGACATTTAGTAAGCTTTCCATGATACATAAATAAAATATAGGGCTAAATAGGACTATTATGAGAAAGAATGGAGTAGAGAAAATGAGTGGGAAAGATGTTGGATATGGAATCAAATGAGCTTGGCCACAGACTGGCCCTTCATTGGCAACGAAGAGGGAGGGATCAAATGTATCTGTAGAACTTTGAACTTGGGTGACCAGGAGTGAAATAAGTCAGAATTGATGAATTTGCTTCTTAGGTTGATTTTGAGGTTCTTTAGATAATGTTAATTTTAGGTATATGAACTATTTTCAGCAGTCAATTCAGATTTGGGGCCTAAGGCTTTGGAGAAAGTTTTGGTTTAGAGGTAAAAATGTGCCAATGAATGACATGAACTGAAGACAGTAAGTAGTAAATCAGGGAAGGAAAGCCTTCATCAGATGCTTGGGGAAAGCCTTCATCAGATGCTCTTTTTAAGGAATTTGGATGATGATAGAGGTAGAAAATGAGTCACTGACAAGTTCCTTGGAAAGTGTACATACAGTCATTAAACCCAGGAAAGGAGAATTTTGAAGACAGTGTGATAAAAAGTGTCAGCTATTATACAGACGTTGAGGGTTGTGTCCTATTTAAATAATACGATATTAGAATACTACTTCAGAATATTTACTCATAAATTAAATAGGTTTTTTTCTTAGAAAGCAACTAAGTTAAAACAGAGCATTTTGAATGCTGCAGAGACAAAAGTGGTAAAAATTCTCTCCTCTGTCATCTGTGGTTTAATAAAATTCCTTTTATTGGTTTTTCTTGGAACCATATCCCCCCAGCCACACAGTCAAGCAGAATCCAGTGATAGAAGCCAAAGTGATAAAAGCTAAGTGTTTTGATTTAGCCTATTGTCACATTCAACTTTGCCTGCTCATTATTTGGTATCAAAACAAGCAATAGATTTCGGTTTCTTGACAGAATTCAAGCTGACACCTTGCCTATCCTCGGTCCTAGATCTAGGGATACTCTAATCCGATTTTCTCTTGATTATTTCCCTTTTCCTAAACATTTATGGGTTGAATGAGCATAAGGGAGCCCTGTTAGGTCCTAGCAATCCTTCAGGTGCAACAGGCCATGCTGTTAGTGTTTACTCCAGAACAGCCCACAGGTGACCAAGGGAAGAGGATGCCATTTTTCACTTCTACCCTCAATTCTTGGATGGTGGTAAATACAGAAGATACTATTGGTCTGGAGAGAGTGGAATCATTATGTCAGGCAGGAAACCAAGTTCCCCCCTCCCCCCCTTCTTTAATAAAAGAAAACTCAGATAAGGGCATGAGCAGTAAATGGCCCGTTGCAAATGAGGAGCACAGTGATTATGGGAGTTTTGCAGTCTGAAAGTCTAGGAAAGATCATTGGAAAACCCCAGAGCATGTTTCATTATATATCACTTGTTTTGTTTATTGGTAACAGTTGGCCATTCATTTTTGGTGGAAGCACCTCCTTAGAAACACCCAATAACATTATCTACACCTGTCCAAGAATAAACTCGGGTGATCAAGAGTTAAGAGTGGGTTGGGTCCTCATAGTCTTGGCTTCCTTGATATATTAGGAAGGGGCTTCTGATCACCATCTATTCCCTGGGTTTCTTTTCTATACTCTTGTCCCTCTGACTTCTATTTGGCCTAATTAGTTAGTACCAGGATTTTCCAGCTGGTGATTTGGAATCCCATGAAATCTACTAAATGGAGTGATACCATGTCAAATCTCTACAAATATCAGTTTTGGGGGAGGTATTGTTTGTGATCATAGTATTCCCAAACAGGGTCCATTTCTTCATAAATTGTAACAGCAATTCTGGGCATGATGGTGTACACCTATAATCCCAGTGGCTCAGGGAGCTCAGACAGTAGGATCCTGAGTTTAAAGCCAGCCTCAGCAACACAGAGAATTCCTAAGCAACTCTGTGGAACCCTGTCTCTAAATAAAATACAAAAAGGGCAGAGGGTGTGACTCAATGGTTAAGTGCCCCTGGGTTCAATCACCTGTATCAAAAAAAGAAAAAAGAAAAAAAATCGTAACAGCAACTTGTTCTCAACTGGTTTGTCCTGAATAATGGGAATACTTGGTCCAATCATACAGGTTGCTGATATTCCAAGTACATTTGGAATGAATTTGAACTCAAATCCCAACTCTGTCACCTAAAAGCTTTGTGAGTTTGCCCAAGTCATCTGATTTCACTCAGCCTTCTTTCTTTCATCTGTAAAATGAGATGATGGTGGTACCTCAAAGGATGGTTCTGATAATTATAGACAATTTGAAACATAAAGCATTTAGCATTGTTCTTGGCACTTAGTACCTATCTTTATTGCTGTTAGACAAAGAACTGGGTGCTTCAACACCCCTGGCCAGTGTAGTGTTCCCAGAGCCTCCCACACGTCAGAAAACCCTATCAACTTTATCTCTGAAAGTTTTCTGGAATCTTACCCCACCCCTTTCCTCCACTTCCCACCATTACTTCTCTGGCCTTTATATCGCCTTCTTTTACTTGGATTTTCTGCAGTGCACTCTACACCGCTGCCATAGAATTCTTTGTAAATCTTTTTTCCTTATTTTTTTCCTCTGCTCCAATACCTGCACTGTCTCCTCAGAGCTCAGCTTTGTATTTAAGACTGGGATGTGGCATGAGCCTGCTTTATCAACTTAATCATCTATTTTTCATTTTCTTCATGCGTTTCTCCCCCGATGCACACATCACCCCCAAGCCAGTCATAATTCCTTTTGTAGGACTTTTTATACTTTTGCGCTATATATGTCATGTTGCTGTCACTTTTCAAGTCGTATTTTCTGCTATTTTTTCCCCCTCTTCTTTTTAATTCACAACCTACGTGGCCACAATGCCAACCTGCCTCTTTACTCTCCTACCTGCTTGGGAAATCAGTACTTTGGAGCTCACATTGAACTTTCTCAGGTGGATGGAAGAAGTCTTCTGGGGTGTGACACAGGTATCTATTCCCACTAACCTGGGAGAATTCAGCCACAATGACTACTCTCTATGAATATGCCACAAGTCCTCACCCTTGCCTCCTTCACCCTTGCTATTTCTCTGACCTTCTTTCTCACTCATGCCACTCAAGGAGTCTCACTCTATCCTTTGGAAGGCATTTCCTTCTGACCTCCTCTCACTCCCTGTAGCTTGAATAAGGAATTTATACCTGCTTTCACGGTAATTTGGAAATTTTCTTTTAAAAACCTTTGTCATGCAAATTATTAATTCTGCCTTTTCTTTTCTTTTGGTATCAGGGATTGAACCAAATGGTGCTTAGCCACTGAGCCACATCCCCAACCCTTTTTATTTTTATTATTATTATTTTTTATTTTGACATAGGGTCTCACTAAGTTGCTTAGGGTCTCACTAAGTTGCTAAAGCTGGTTTTGAGCCTATGATCCTTCTGCCCCAGCCTCCCTAGCCATGGGGATTACAGTCATGTGCCCCCATGCTCAGCTAATTTTGATCTTTTTTGGATTATATTACCAACAGAGGTCTTCCTTGTTATATCTTTTTTTCTCTTTCTATTTCCAGGAGCATGATATTGAATAAAAATACTTAATGGGTGTGAATAAATGTATATGTCTGTTTTCCTTTATAAAGTGAGCTCTTTGAGGGAAGAGCTAATGATTTTTCTGCTTTTTATGCCCCACATTGGCTAGCATGGCTCTTTGTGTATAGTAATTGCTCAATGAATGGCCAGTGAATAAATAATGATATACATGTCTGTCTGACTTTCACAGAATATACTAAAGGAATATACTAATACTCTTCAGGGAAGAAATGATGTCACACACACATACACACAAATAGCTGCTAGTACAATAATTTTTACATAGTTAACTTTGATTCTTATGTTTAATTACTGCTTTGAGGTAAACTTCAGTTATGGTGGATTATGAGTCAGTCTTCTCTATACTATGTAAGCATGTACTTTGATAAAACCTGGGGCAGGTGCAAAAGCCTTGTAGCTAAGTTTTGCTGGTAGTTTATGCTTTAGAGACTGGTTGCACCCTAGGGAGTGGATTACAAAAGTTGATGGAGCTGGAGAATTTTCCATTAGGATTTGGTTCTTCTTCCATAAACCATGAGCAGCCCATGGATAGCAAGCCTCACAGGAGGTAAGCTTCAGTCCTAGGGTTTATTGCAGGTCAAACTCTAATGGGGGCTAGGGAATGAGCAGAGGGAGAGTGTCCCCCAAAGCTCATGTGTGAGATGATGCAAGAAAATTTATAGGTGAAATGATTGGGTTATAAGAACTTTAACCTAATCTGTGCATTAATCCGCTGATAGGGATTAACTGGGTGGTAACTGTAGGTAGGTAGGGTGTGGCTGGAGAAGGTGGATCACGTGGGGTATGCCTTTGGGGTTTGTATTTTATCCCTGGAGAGGGACCTCTCTCCCTGCTTCCTGTTTGTCATGTCTTGAGTTATGTCCTTTTGCTGTGAGGTTCTGTCTCACCTTGGGCCCAGAGCTATGAAATCTTCCACTTGTGGAGTGAAACCATGGCCCCAAATAAACTTTTCCTCCTCTGAAATTGTTCTCATCAGATCTTTTAGTCACTGTGGCAAAAAAGTTGGCTAAAACAGAGAGTGTGTTCATTTTCTCTTGCTGCGGTAACAAAATACCACAAACATGGTGGCTTAAAACAATCTCACTGTTCTGGGAGATCAGAAGTCCAAAATCAAATTTCTTGGGTTAAGATCAAGATGTTGGTAAGGCTGTGCTTCCTCTGCAGGTTCTAGGGGAGCCTTTTTCCTTGCACCTTCTCATTTCTGGTAGCTGCCACCATTCCCTGGCTCATGGCTGCAGCCTTTCCATATCTGCCTCTGTCTCTTCTGTTTATGTCCAATCTCCCTCTGTTTCCCTCTTATAAGATTATGGGTGATTGCATTTAGAGTCTACCTGGAGAACACAGGGTGATCTCATTGTAAGATCCTTTACTTATGTGTTCAAAGAGTCTTTTTAATAAAGGACTGTTTGGGGGGTTCCAGTGATTAGGATATGATTTCTGTGGGAACATTATTCTGCCTAATACAGAGACAGACTTAAGGTGCTTGTTTTCCTAGCAACATGGTTTGCTTTCAGACATACCTTATGAGTAACCAACTTCAAAACTGTTGGTCCATTTGAAAAAAGCCAAGGGCTGCTGTCAGGAAGGGTCTAATTTAGATCAATCTAATGCCACTGAACAGATGTGTATGGCAACCTTCCCAGCTCTCATTATGAAAATAAACCATTCATTATCCTTATTATGGAGGAGCTGATAAGTAACTGGAAGAACTGGTCCCAGTTCCGGGCAAGGTATCAGTGGCAGCCAGTTCCTACCATCTGGCTATCGTGGGTGAAAGTGGTCCAGTTCTGAGGGAACAGGTGTACTCAGTTGGTCTGGTACTGACCCTTCTGTGTCCAGCAGTAGCTCTTTCCATCTGTTTCACCAGGAGGGTCACAAAGGATGTAGGTGGTCCCTGGCAGGGGAACTGACATGGTATCAAGAGAGTACTGAGCTCTTTAGGGGGGGCATCCCATACAAGGTTGGAATAGAGACTTCACCAAATTTTGAATTAGGAAAGAACTTCAACAGTTGAAATTGGAATGCAGGCATAACCTGGATCCTCCACTGCCTTTCCATCCCTCTCACACAAGCCTAAGAAGGACACAGTATCCAGGAGAGGGCCTCCTTAGTGCTTTGACAGGTGTCCCTGGGCAGGTCTCATTCATATCTACTTGACTCCAACCTGCAAGCTGACCACAGATGAGAACCCCAATTTTCTAGTGACTTCTTTCAATACACTAACTGGGTAAATTTGGTTAAATGAGAGATCCTAAAGAAACCTTAGTTTCTTTTTTTGTTGTGGGATAGTAATAATAGTTGAGAACATCGACTCCAAAGCTGGTCTTTGTTGCTATTCTAGGTCTACCCTCTAATGGCTGTGTAACCTCAGGTAGATGGTAAAAGTCTCTGATTCCCAGTTTCTTAGTTTCTTTATCTGTAAAATGAGGATGATAGTTCCAGGGATTGTCTAAGCATGTTTCGTATACTTAATCTTCAAATCCTTACAACTCTGTAGGGGAAGTATAACATTTTATCCCACTTTACCAGTGAGAAAACTGAGGAATGAAGAGCTTAAGGAGCCTACCCAGGTTACACAGTAACAAGGAGTAGAACAAGGTAGTGTGGCCTCTGCACATGTACTTGGTAACTATGTTTTATACTACTGCTCAATCCTTGGTTTATAAGAATAAAATATGGTGGTCATCCATACCAAATTACCTTGGAAAGTTCTGGGTTACATGTGCTGTCCAGTGTGTTATTAATAATGCCCTCATTTACTGTCCAAAGCAGGGTCTTGTCTTAGTTTGAATTTTTTCCCCATCAGGATTAAAAATATAAAAGACTTTTAATTTATAATAGTTTCCCATATCTTGCCTAAAGTTTGATATCTTACGATAATAGAACATTGAAATACTATAGAAATGGGCACAATAAATCAAGTGAGGAGTGAGTCATCAGAAGAATTATAGTTGGCACCTAAGAGCCAAGGCTTAGAAAAGCTATCTTTAAACGTGATTTGTGTCACTGGTAGTGAAATTCATTTTAGGTGGGTTTTGTGTGGCATAAGGGACATCTAGTGGTTATCTAGGTCTCTGCAGATTTACTAAAGGCATCATAAAGTAAGAGGTGTAAATATTGGAGCAAAGTACCATCACCTTGAAGGGAGCCCCAAGAAAGGAGGGGGCTTCTTCATTGCATGACTCTTTATTAGAAAGTTAACAAAAAGTAGAGAAACAATTTTCAGAAAAAGCTAATTTGAGCCCTAGCATGGCTAACTATACCATTGTCAATTTGTTATCTTCTGTATCGAGTTGGAAATGATTTTGTTATCAGCTCCCTGCCAGTCTGGCATATTCTTCCTATCACTTTCTCTACTTTTTCTGCTGATTGCAGAGGGGCTTTTTGGATCACTCTGAGAAGCCATCTGATGAGAGTCTTCATCAGGCTAGAAGCAGGGCTGCTTAGCAGGCCAGACAAGAAATAGTTTGTAATTGCTTTTGACAGGTAGTCCTCCTTTGGAAGTTGCTTACCCATGAGGAAGCCATGCGGTTTTGGTCCAGGTGTATTCTGTCTGAATGAGTGGGCTTCACCTTATAGGAGGTGATCCTGGGGGATCTTGCCTTCTAAGTCCCAGAACTCCTGGAGCTTACCTACTGGTCACTGCCTCGTGGTACAAATGGTGACCGTCCACAACTCTGAACTAACTGCCTTTGTCTTCTGGGATGCCTAAAATATATGTTTGTCTCCTCTGCTACTCTTGTTCCCAGTCAGCAATGCTAGACTTCTTGAAGGCTGTTTCATTGAATCTTTTTTATAGTATTTTCTCCCAATTTTCTTCAGTGGAGTTCTTCTTTCTTTAAAGCTGTTGGGCATTCCTAGTGTCATTTACTTTCTTTCAGGGTAGTAGGGAGAAGCCAGAAGTTGTTAGTCTTGGCCAATGGCTTCATCATTGAAGATTAATTCGTGCTCTTTGACTCTGTGTACATAGGATAATGGCTCTGAGTCACCTTCTCATGCTATGATGTGTTTTCTGTGGCAAGTCCAAATTACATTGTGAAGTACGAGGTGCACCCTAGTCCCTTTAACATGCTTGAGAGCAGGAGGTAGAATTGGTGCAAACTTTGTCAGCCAGTCTCTTAGAGGATCTTGCTAGAATTTGTGATTGGGTTCTGAATATTGGATCCGGCTTCCCAAAGATGGTACTTGAACCATGATTTGAATGATGAATCGCAGTTACACAGGCAGAGAATCCAGGTAAGACTTCTCTCTGGGATGTTTAGTTAGGAAAGGCAGAACTTTTGCAAGGTTTGTAGTAATGAAGTGGAAACTAGATGAAAAGGGTCTTGTGTATAATACTTAAAAGTCTGTATTGAATTCTGAAATGGATGGAGAACCACTGAAGGGCTTTTCAAGAAAGCCGTTGTTTCTAGTCCTCAGAATAAAAATAACAGTAGATTTCTAGTGATTCAGGAAGGCACCTTTTAAATTGTGTCACCTCTCTCATCAAACTGTTAAAGGCTTCCTTCTTATACTAATGGTCCCTCCATTTTCCGGTTGCATAATGTAAGTATTTTTAGAGCTTTTCATAATCAGATACCACCTACTCATCTGCTCTCAGTTCCTCTTTGTGACATGTAACTTTCACTCTAGTCAGGCTGGTGGCTTCATCAAAGAGGAATTCTAAGACAGGAAGACATGTAGGTTTCTCTGGATAGGGCTGTTCAGTACCTGCAAATATATGGGGAATGAGGGAGGTCATGTACTGAGCCTCTAGCATGTACCAGGTGTTCTACCAAATACTGGGATGTATTAGTTATCATGCTGGAAACACACAGCCCCTGTTTATAAAGCTTAAGGTCCAGAGGATCCTAACAGTGCCATTTCTGGAAAGAAGAGGGAAGAGAAATACAATCTCAGTCAAGTTTCTGATCATAAGTCATTGTACATTTATTGGTGTGGCAAATATTTATCATTCTAATTCTGATACTAAAAAAAAAATCCCCTATGAAGTATCTTCCAACATTTTTCCAAGCATGTTGGTGACAGGGAATATTTTTAATCTCCCTTGTCCCTTTCATGGTCTAAAGCTAAAGGTTTAGTGATTAATTAATATATTTATATAGATTTTTTTCTGATATTTTAGTATAGCTAGTCAATTCATCCTAAGTTAGTTTTGGTGTTAGAGGAAGACACTGAAGAAAGAGGTCCACACCCAATGCCAGCCCTCAGGGATTTGTGGTCATCCTGGTGCACTGCTCTGTGAGGAATTCTGAGGCTTTATCTGGGTTGAATAGGGAAGAGACAGAATAGAATGACAAGAGTTGATGATGAATTCCATCTACCAGGATGAATTCCTCTATCATGGTACATGTACTTGACGGCAAGGCTTTAAGAGTTAGGCAAGTTTGCTATCCCAAGATGACTAAAAATATCAGCTAGCAACCAGAAACTTTTTATTCCACTACCCATTCACAAGTCCTATCTTGAAGAACATGGTATTTGCAAGATGATTTCTTATTTCTCTGACTGGATCTGTCTATGCTAAGTTCTTGCTTTATTAACTACATAGTAGTTTAGTGGATTCTAAGAACACACCCCTTGTGATGGACTAAGTCTTTCCAGCATCCGAAACCCAGGAACTTGGTTGCAGGTAATTTTCCTATGGGATACATGGATACATGGCTGCCTGTGTCTGATCAGCCTAAAATAGCTGAATAAAGGTTCCCAGAAATTTCACTTTCATGAAAGACTAAAATTAGAAACATCACACGGATCATGCCAAGGATTGGAAGTCCTTCTGAACTTTTTTTGTCCCCTTCTGTAACCAGACATCATCATTTCCCTCTTACAAAGAATCCATCAGAAAGTCAACTTTTAAGTCTAGGTTTAACTTGAAAGGAGGTAGTAATTACTTTCATTATTAATGAGGCACTTGGCCTGACACCCATGCCTTTTGATTCATGAGGGTAGAGTAAGTTTCTGGTCCACCGCTCTCTCTGCCTCTCTGGCTGGCCTGCCTATACCCCCAGATGATGGAACAGCTTTATTCAAAATGAGGTAGGGGCTGAGGGTTTTGCTAGTTCAACATTAGTCTGCCTGGATTTTCCCTGTTACAGCAGCTTGTCTTACATTCCTTTTATCTTTCCCGGGTCAAAACCCTCACAAATGAGACCATAGATCAGAGGGTATGGGTTGGTAGGCCCCAGGGAGACCCTGCTTGCAGATGTGTTTTTGTTTAACCCAGAGAGTGTCAGGTCACAATGCATTTAAAACATCTAATGACTTGTCAACATTCAACTACTGGCTTCAAGTTGAGCTGGAGTCTTTTTGACCTTGATTTTGAGGTGAGACATTTTCTGCCAGTCTGCAATTTGGTGCCCATTTTCTACTTGTGGTACTCAGGTTTTTATCCGTGGCAGATCCCCATCACTGCTAACAAAATATAAGGCATGTAAATGGTGGTATCCATGGAATGCAGCATTTGGGGCTTTGTGCCTTAGTTCCATGTCAGCTGCGGCTCAGCAGGCAGAGTGAATTTATTGACCCTGGTTAGCAAGACCGCAGATGCAGATGTGGCCCTGGTCTTGCCAAATATTAGGTTCTTCAGACTTTGGAAGCTAAGAGGACCATCTGCTGACACATTTGCACTTGGACTTCACTGCTGGAGTTTAGTCACTGTGATAGATAATGATGTTAATGATAATGAATCCCAAAACTGTGCAAGTATATGAAAGAAAGAGAATGAATGGTCACCATTTGACATGTGTGAGTGTGTGTGTTTATGATGTCTTTTGGACATATGTATGATATATGATATACATTACATACTATGATATGTAATAAATGTCACAATGGGGGAGTCACAAACATGAACTTTTATATGTTTATATGCATATTTAATTTGGGAGTTTACTGAATCCAGAGTCCATCATTTGTTGAAACCCTGCCCTTTGAGCTAACAATACACTGAGGATCTACTCTCTCAGAAACGATTTCCTTCCTATTGACTCTATGCCAGTATATGCTGTCTGATTTTGTCCTGGATCTTCATAGAAAATAACAAAATTAATAGTGATATCTACCATTTATTGAGTCTTTTTAAGGACCTGGAATTGTGTCAAGTCTTTTTATAACTGGTTATCTTCTCTCATTTATTTCTTACAATCCCGTGTAGTCAGTTAGGTCACCTTCATTCTACGGAAGACCCTAAACGGAGACAAGTCAAATATTTTGCCTAATGTCACATAGCTGTAAGGATGGATTAGGATTGCCTAATGTCACATAGCTGGTAAGGATGGATTAGGACTCAAACCCCAGTGAGAGGAGACTCCAAAGTCCACGACCTTATGTACTTCCCTTTACTACCACTTAACTTCATCTAATTTAAAAAAGATATAAGCATTTATTAGTCACCTATCCATCAGGAGCTATTTAAGATATAATGTGTATGTATATGTGTGTGTGTGTGTGTGTGTGTGTATATATATATATATATATATATATATATATATATATATATATATATTGTTCATAAGGCATTGGAGGTCTATTGAAAAGATAAGACCTGTGCTTATTCTGAGATAACAAAGCTGAGGGTTTTAAGTGACAGGTGAGTGGAGCAGGCAGTTTAAAGGAGGGAGAAATCACAACAGACCAGTCCTTGATTGCCCGAGGCACAGAAGGGAAAGGGGGCACAGACAGTAGGATGTGTGATTCTGTGGAGACCCTAGAGCAAGATTCTTTCACAATGTTTCTTAGTCATTTGTTTTCAACCCCGATTAGAAATGTTACACAATGAAGAGATGGTTTTCTAGCTGCAAATTCTTTTAACTTTTGTTTATCGTGAAAGGTTTTAATTTCATCTTCCATCCTGAAGCTTAATTTCGCCGGATACACGATTCTTGGTTGGAGCCCATAAGTGGAAGAAACGATTTATAGTAGAGGGGATGGAGAGAGAGAAGGGGAGGGGAGGGGAGGGGAGGGGAGGGGGGACAGTGGAGAATGGGATAGACAGCAGAATACATCAGTCACTAGAAAGGCAATTTGTAAATCAATGGAAATGTAACTGATGTGACACAGCAATCTGTATACGGGTAAAAATGGGAGTTCATAACCCACTTGAATCAATCTGTGAAATATGGTATATTAAGAACTATGTAATGTTTTGAACAACCAACAATAAAATAAAAAAAAAAGATAATACGAAAATTAAAAAAAAAGAAATGTTACACAATGAGATTAGCCCAAAAGTTCTATCTGAAAGTCTTACCATCATGTGCTCTGAAGAGAAAAAGCTCTTTTCATTATCATCTGTTGTCAAAGGTTAAATCGGGTGGGAGACAGATTTATCTTTGTCTTTTGCTTATTGGGAGTAAATGGCTTTGCATTTAATGTGAAGTTGAAAAGCTTCATTGGGATTTGCAGGCAACCCTGCGGCATTCAAGGTAGGCTGACACTGGCTTCTCCATTCTGTATATCCTAGATGCTGCAGGGAATGTCCCACAAGATCCTTCCTTTCAAACATTCTTCATTGATTTGTACCAGCAGGATGGTACTCAGTGGTGGTGAAATCATACTCCTATAAATGATCTGGTCTTCCAAACTGACCTGGTGGTTTTATTTTTCCTATATGTAGACCCACAGAAAATTAAAGATGCTTTAAAAACAATAGAAAAGAAGTGCCAGGTGGTTACCTTCCTATTCCTCAATAGTAAAATAGGACCAAGAGGACCCGTGGGTGCTGCGGGAACATCCCCACATTCCTCTCTCCTTCCAGTTCCCTTGCAGGGGTGTACAGGTGTATCACTCACAACAGAACATGTGGAAGCATATTCTCAGGAGGTTGAGAACAGAGCAGCTTGAGATAAGAGGCAAGAAGGAGAGAAGAAAACCCTTCTGGGTGCAGGAACTGTCCCTAACCCTTAGAGGCATCTTCATGGGCTTGTCTTATAACTCCATTGTCATGGAAGAGTTCTTTTAATCAGTGCATCACCCAGGGCCAGAAGAGTCTCTTCTTCCAGTCAAGGCAAGTGACTTGGGCAATAGAGAAGACAGCTTGATGAGTCACAGGCATTGTTTAAAGATCAAAAATAATTCTGATTTATCGAGTAGTGAGGACCAGAAAGTACCAGAGCAGCTAGGGCAATGGGAGAGCTGGAACAGGTTCAGGTGTCCATCCTCGGCAAGGGGCACCATTTGAACAAGTTGAAGAAGAGATGAAGGGACTGTAGCCTGGGAATCCTGGTTAGCAGAGATGCAGAATGCCTGACACCTGTGCTCCTACAGAGGCCTCCCGGTGATCAATGAATGGGCAGACAGAAGAATTCCACAGAGAGAGATCTTGCCAGGTGTGAAGGGATTTGCATGTCAAGAAGGAGTTGGGTGAGATTTTTGTATATGACTAAGGGGTGTCAGCTTTATGTGTAGGAATAGGCTGCTGGAGGGCCTAGAAACCACCATCCCTGGAGAATGTTTTTGCCCCAGTGCAGTGAGACAGATAGGGGCTCATGCCCTTTGGTGGACTATGTGATCTTGGACAAGAAGCTATCCCCTCTGAGCCTCATGTCTATAAAATATCACCTATTTTACCTACTTAATATGAATGATACACAACAATGTTTTAAAATATTTATTATTATTATTATTATTATTATTATTTTTTTTTTTTTTTAGTTTTCGGTGGACACAACATCTCTGTTGGTATGTGGTGCTGAGGATCGAACCCCAGGCCGCATGCATGCCAGGCGAGCGCGCTACTGCTTGAGCCACATCCCCAGCCCCCACAACAATGTTTTTAAAGAGTCTGTCACATAGTAGCTATCTCTATATAGGTGCCAACTATTTTTACTATATTCCTGGAGCCATAGCATTCCCTACTCCTGGTATTGCTCCTGATTGTCTCAGTATCAAGGATTGTGGTGAAATACACGTATATTCATTCAGAGAGACTTTGTCTTGAGACTCTGTCCTCAGTGTTTTTTTTTTTTCCTCTGGTCTCCTGAGCATGAGTTCCAAGTCCAAACAGCAGTCTTTCCAAACCCACGGGTGCAGTAGTAAGACCAGCTTGTCACTCTTGGTGACTCTACTTCTCTTTCTCCAAGGCTCTGTGACACCTGCCCTCTTGGGAAGCCATGTCCACTTTATCTTTAATCGCTCCTTGTCAGGGCAACTTGTCAGCCAAGGCTGCTTTCTGTCACTTGATGCCACATCTCTTCCTGGTTCATTCTGTTGGTTGGAGACATTCATTTAATTGAGAGCCTGATTTTACAGAGAACACTGCTACAGACACTGATTCACTGTGGGAGGTCTGGCAGGGCTTCCTGCCTCCATGTCCTGGCACACCGGCCCAGGGTGCCAGTAGGCTTCGGCATGGCCACAGCTGGGTGGATGGGGAAGGTGAGGATGCTAGCCCCGGAGCTTCCAGCTGAGCGTTGCTGGGCTGCAAGAGCTTTGCCTTCCTTGGTGGAAGATCCTGCACAGAGCATCATTTCAGGGTCCTATCTGTTTCCAACAGAGTCTTAACATGGAGGAGGATGAAGACTTGCTGTGCTTTTTTTCAGGTCTGGGTGCCAGTTTAGATCTTCAATGTTCTGCCACATATGACTTCCCATTTGATCTTGACAACAGCCCTAGGAGGACAAAGGGGACAATTTGTAGCATGTCATCATCGAGGATCCCTCTTTTGGAAATGAATAAAGTGAGATTTAGAAAGATCACACACCTGTCAGTGAGAAAGGTGTTGGTGTTTTGTTTGTTTGTTTTTAACCACAGTGTAGACTCCGTGTAACAGCCAAGTCATTTCAGGGCTATCGGTAGAGAGAGCTCTCCTTCCAAAAGGCTCTGAGAGAAGTCAGGTTATCTCTGTCTGGCCAGTTCCTGGCCCTTGATTCTCCTGTGCATCTCTCCAGAGGTCTGCATTCTGCTTATTCACCTTCTGTCCCAGCCTCACCTATGTGTCCTTCTCACAGAAGCGTTGGTTTTCAGGTCCTTTTTAAAGGCCTTTTTCTTTCCTCCTGTCCCCAGCCTCCTTGTAGGGATGCCTGAGTGCTCTTTCCATTTACTGTTCAATGGAGCCAAACCTCTGTCTGTCCCTTTGGAATTAATTATTATCATCCATTAATAATTAACCTCTACGACGAGCGCTACTCATAGGCATTTCACCCAAATGCAGAAAAGGCCAAAGTCTGGCTATGACAGGGATCTCTCACATGCTGAAGCATAATAGTGGGGCTTAGGAAGAAGCCCTGAAACTATTTCCTTTCTGGTTCACTCACTTGAGCATCTGCCTGAGGATCCTGCAGTTTCCCTTTGTGCATGGCCAGTCCCATGAAGCTAGAACAAGAAAGCTGGGTATGACTGACATTCCACAAAGATGACAATGAGCTTCATAAGCATTTCTGAGGAGGCTTCATTTCAAGTGTGGCTTCTGGAGCCAACTACCTGGGTCTGGTCCTACTCTGTGAACATGGGCTAGTTTGTCAACTACTTCCTGTGTCTACTTTTGCATCTGAAAAATGAGGGGATGGTTATAGGTATCCCAAGTGGGTGTTGTCAGGACTTAATGGGCTGGCGGGTGATAAATCTTACCTACAGCACCTGATAGTAAGTGCTCAATAAATGATGAAATCATTATTATTCTCAGTGGTATTGGTGATGGTTAAGTCCACTGTCAAGGTTACATAATTGGGGAAGCATTTTTAAAGCTTTTTCTTAGTAATATAGCCCTCTTGTAACCTTGTAATACCTAGCAAGAGGCAAACATTTTAGCTTGGTTCTTTCTTGGTGATGGAAGAGAAAAGGGAAATTGTTCTAGTTGGGTGTTAGGGATCAAACGATATGAACTGAAGGGACTCATGTGATTATTTTTCTCTCACTGAAATAGATTGTGAGACTTATTTTGCTTCCTAGACCTTGCTGAAGAGTCTGAAAATGGAAACGATAATGCAGGCTTCTCAGAGGTGTGGAAAGAATAAAATGAGATTAAGATAACCAACACTTCCTCCCAAGGAGCCCAGGCCATTGTGCTCTTACTGTGTGCTCTTTTTACATGGTTTATGTGCATTAAATGATTTTATTCTTACAAAATAGTTTACCCTTATAGTCCCATGCCCAGAGGAGGAAGCTGACCCATAGAAGTTATTTTGCCAAAGATATCTAGCTTGAAAATAGTAGGCACAGGGTTTAGACCTAAATCTGGGTCCTGGCTTAGAATTTGAATACGATAATAGAAAGGAAATAACAAGGGGTTACATACTAAACCCCATTCATTGTTTAGTTCTTTTTTCTTCCACTTTTCTCCCTGCTTATTATCTTTTGGCTGTCAAAGATCAGAAAACTGAGACCTGTCCCAGGGTGCTATATCAATAAGAGTAAATTATCAATGTATTAATAAGAGTAATAAGTATATTAATAAGAGTAAAAATTTTTGAAATTCTGATTTTGGGGAATAGGATGAGACTGAGTGAGGCATCCTCTCCTTCCCTTCTTAGTCTCCCACTCTGGGCAACGGGTATGGTCAGGAAGAATTGTGCTGGTGCCTTGGGTAGTATGTAGGGGCAGAGAGCCCTGCTGGACCCCCTTCTAGGACAAATCACTATGGGTACAGTGTTCTGTTAATTCTGACTCTCAACTAAATAAATGTCCCCAACAGACTGAATCAGGGTTTCAGGCTATCTCATTCTACCACCACACACTCAATGTGCAAAAATCATGGATCCTCTTCTCCAAAAACTCATGATTTTTTTTTAAAAAGAAATGTATGCAAATGATTTTAAAAACATGAAACAGGAAGATGCTGCAAAAAGTAAGTCTCCCTCCCAATCCAATTCCCAGAGACAAATTTATAGTTCCTTGTGCTTCTTTTCAAAGATATTTTATGCTTATATGAACATGTATAATAATTCTCCCCATCCCTCCCCATTTTTATACAATGATAATGTAATTCTGTTCTGTTTCTTGCTGATTTCATTTAATGATATGACTTGGAGGGCCTTCAGGTCAAAGCCAGAAGCAATATCTCATTTTAAAGGCTGCATAATATTCCATTATAAAGATGTGCCATGTGTTTTTGATGGTCATTTAGGTTGTTTCTGATTTTTTACTAAGGATTCAGTAAATATCTTTGTATCAAAGTGTTTATATCCATTCAATTCAATCTCTTGTGCAAGTAAAACTTGCACACACATGTTGTATAACTTTCTGTCAATACAAGATATTGGCCAGAAGGAGAAAGACAAAAGAAGCATCATGGGAATGCAGAGGCCTATTCAGTGCACAGGTGCATGGATGGATGCTGCTCATGAGATTGATTCATATGGCACATTTGTTTGGCTTTTGACAGGTTGTTTATAAGAATAATGACATCCGTCTGGAGCTGTCTCGTCTGGCACGGATTGGGGACACAAAAATGAAAATCTATGGTGAAGTTGTGTTCAAGTGTGAGAATGTGGCCACACTGGACCCCATCAACTTTGAGACCCCAGAGGCTTACATCAGCTTGCCCAAATGGAACACCAAACGAATGGGCTCTATCTCCTTTGACTTCCGTACCACTGAGCCCAATGGCCTGATCCTCTTCACTCATGGGAAGCCCCAAGAGAGGAAGGATGCTCGGAGCCAAAAGAACACAAAAGTTGACTTCTTTGCTGTGGAACTTCTCGATGGCAACCTGTACTTGCTGCTCGATATGGGCTCAGGCACCATCAAAGTGAAAGCCACCCAGAAGAAAGCCAATGATGGGGAATGGTACCATGTGGATATTCAGCGCGATGGCAGATCAGGTAGGGAAAAGCCAGGGTGTGTGACTGAGGGTAGAGGGCAGCTGTAGCACTGCAGTTCTTCCTGGCTTTATTTATTTATTTTTTAATTTTAATTTTTGCATTTGCAGGGTTGTTGATTTTTTTTGTCTCTTCTCTTTAATGGTTGTGGTAACATTGTTTTTGAACAAAACACCTTCCTCATGGATGCTACACATTCTCCAGCTCATCTCCCTTGCTCTGTGCGATCCTTTCAGGGACAACTCTAAGACCCTGGAACTAAGGATAGTTTTACAAATAGCATCACCCCTCCCCCCAAAGCAACTGTCATGTCACTGGTACAGCATTCCCCCCTTTTCTTCTCCTTCTTTTTCTCATCACCATGGAAACCAAGTGTGACATCACAGATGCTGCATTATGGGATTATTCTGTAGGATATGCCTCACTGTGCAAGAGTTTATGCAAAGATCCGCCCTGCAATAATTGGCAAGAGTCACGTTGCAGGGAGAAATTATGACAAGAAAGGAAAAGGCAAATTGATTTTTCCTGAAGTCATGTTCAATTTAAAGCCTTCCTTTGGTGTGAAAGCCTGTATTTTACCCTTTGCTCAGACCTCACTAAGTCTCTCTTCCTCTTCCTAACCTTTTACATTTGGTTTAAATGGCTTTGTTTGTTTCTGCAGCCGCAGATCAAACAAGGTAGCCCCAGGCACTACATTGTCAATCTGGAACAGTAACAAAGGGAGTGGGGGCTGGGGGGGGGCACTATAGAGAGTCTGGGGTTTTCAAATGACTGAACAGTCTGCCTAGCTTTCTAGGGACCCTGTGGCAATGAAGGTCACATTCTGTGCTATTGGAAAACCAAAGAGCAGTAATTAGAGCATTTGAATTTCAGACTCATTTTCTGATTTCCCATTTAGGTAGTATATACTCCAGAGGGATGTGGCTACATTTTCCACATTTATAGGGATTCATCCTCCTGTGCACATAAGAACAAGTCTTCATTTGGATATTTTCTCTCCAGGTTACACTTGGCGAGCAAGAGGAAGTAATAGGATCCCCAATATATGGAAGCTAGAAATGGCTGAGTTTTGGTAGATGCTTTTCTGTACAATTCTAGAGGTAAAGGGATGGCAGAGATAAGCAACATTACCCTTAGGAGGAACAGGATGGGCTCTGTACAGAGGGCAGATGGGTGGCAGATTGCAGCCCTGCATGTTTTATTGCCCAGTAGGAACCTCTATTGATTGTCTAAAATCTGATCGGAACCAAGAGGCTTCAAATTAAATGTGCTTGTTAAGCAAGAATGAACAGTTTGTGCTTTTTAAAGAGAAAAAGACACACAAAAATAATTTTCTTTGGAGGCTAAATCAATCCCTCTCTCATGTTGATCAATAATAAGTGAGCATGGTACAGCTAAAATTGTCTCAAAATTATTATTTTATTATTTAAATTTTTATTCTAATTTGTTATATATGACATCAGAATGCATTACAATTCATATTACCAAAATTATTTTTAAAAATTCTTTTAAAAACCCACTGCTATTGGATAAGGTCATATGTGAAGATGGGTCATGGTGGATGAGTTCTGTGTGTGACTAACCTTGACACAGCTTCAAAATTACCTACTTGTGTCACATAGGCCTGAACACATCAAATTGCCATGTGTTTATTTCTGTTTATTTCCAACACTAATTGCTGTTTCAAATAGGATAGCTTTTTTTTTTTTTTTTTTTTAGCTAGGAACATCACAGTGGGCCCATCTTTGAAAAATATATTTGGATTTTAGAAGCCTTAAATTTTTTACTTGGCAACTTACACTATTGAGTGATTCTTTGAATCTGATGCATTTGATCAAAGAATATGAAAACTTACTAAGTAAACAAATAATCATCCTAAGAAAACCGTGTAACTTAACACTTTTATATGGCCTGTTAAATGTCATTTCTTCACGAAGATGTTTCCTAGTAGGCTCTTTTCAGTTACAAACCTATGTGAAAGTGAATATTTACAAAAACAATATGGACCTCCCTGAGCATTCTGCAGAATATGACTAGGTAATTTAGAAAAACTTATATGATAGTATATTCACATATTTATATATGTACACATATATGTGTGTGTGTGTGTGTGTGTATATATATATATATATATATATATATATATATATATATATATAATATCTTATAGTCTCCATTGGGGAAGTGAGTCTTAAAAACTGACAAGTACATTCAAAAGAGTTCTGGCAGCATACTCAGAGGACAGATTTTCCCCAGCATGTACTTAAGGCATGAAATTTTAAATGGATTCTAGTACTTATTTGGCAATAGATGTTCCTCCCTTTTTGCTGGTGATCAGATTATATTTATAGGCATGTGGAAGATAAAAAAAGGAAACTGTGCAAGAGAATGTAGTAAGAGATACAAACTTCAACTTCCTTATTTGTAACATAGAGAGAATAATATATCCTAGTTCACAATATTTTTTTCGGGGTCAAGTCCAAAAAAAAAAAAAGTACATAAATAGGCTGAGGGTGTAGCTCAGTGGTAGAGCATAGCACGTGCTTTAGCCTGTGCCAGGATCTGGGTTTTGTCCCCTCAAATAAATGAATAAAAAAAAAATAAAAACAAAAGCACAAAAAATACTTAAATTGATAACCAGGACATTATAAAGTCAAGGCACAGCAGGAAACCTCTAGGATAGAGGTGGGGAACAGATTGTCAGCTTACCCTGCCCACGAGGCCCCTCAGTGTCCTTTCCATTCTACTGTGGCGTTGACTTTGTAATTTTGAGCACATTTCACGTTCTTGATCTCATTTGATCTTCTGAGCCTTCAGGATATACCCTTCTTAGCTGAGGGAATTGAGACTCAGACAGAGGAGACTGATGTCAGTAAAGGCTGACTGATGGATGCTACCAGAAATTTTGAAAAAAAAATATATATATATATTTTTTCAAAATTTCTGGTAGCATTTTTAGATATCGCCCTACATTTTCTTGATTTTACAGTTCAGGAAATTAAGAGGTAAAGGGTTCAATGACTATCTTAGGGTCAGAAAACCATTTAGGACTAACAAATTCCCAGGTCAGGCACTAGTTATACCTTCTAAAATCTCATTTGATGGTGGCCATAATCCAGCCCTTGCCTGGGTCTGCCTATGTCCCTGGCCTCAACTCCTGCTCCCTCCCTGTTACCTCCTCCTCTCCTATCATACTCCTTCCTGCCTCAGGCCCTTTGTGTGTGTCATTCTATCTGCCTTCCATGATCTCTACCCCTGGACTTTCTCAATACTAGTTTCGGCTGTCACCCACCTAGGTAGGCCTTAAATTAGAACACATGGGCTGCTACCCTGTACCCATTTTACTCTCTTCATAGCACCTGCCATTAGTTATTTTCTCTTGTGTACTGGACTACTTTTTGTGTGTCTGTGTTCTGTAGTATCAACTCCAAAGAGAAAAAGGCTATGAAGGACAGGCTCATCTCTGTGCCTAGAACTATACAGACGCAGAAGAGATGCCTGACATATCTGTATAACATGAATAAAGAAACATGTTCCAGTTAAAAATTACCAGTGGCAATGTCCCAAATATTCACTGGCTAGGGTGGTAGTTGAGGCCAGTCTAGAGTGTATCACTGCATGGAGGGGGAGGCAGAGAGGAAGTCCCATCCTTTGGGGGATGGGGAGCCGGTGAAGAGGATTCAGGCAAACACAGAGCCCTTATTCTATTCCAGGGCCTATGAAACGCTTTCCTATAAGGATTAACTTAGTTAACCATCACATCAACCTGTGAGGTGGGGAAAATCACTCTCCCATTTACAGGGGAAACTGAAGCACAGGAAGATCCCTTCTTCAAGGTTCTACAGCTCATGTGTGGTAAAAGCAGGGGTTTTAACTCAGGCAGGAACTCTTTTGCCCTCACCTGATGATGATGATTGATGATGATGATTCTTCTACCTTTCAGCCAAGCCAGTTAGGAAGTGAAAAGATCTACTAGAGGTTAGGCGGTGGGATTTTTTCTGGTCTCCCTGGAGGCCTGGTTGTCTTAGGTGGCAGGGATGGGAACCAAATGACACCATCCTGCAGCATGCTGTTCCGTCGCTTGCGTGGCTTTCTCTCGGTCAGATAGTGATGGTCTGAGAACCCACCTATTGGGCTCCTCTCATTTGGCTAATCTCCTAGCGTGCTCACCTGAGATGCACAAAGCACCTTTAACTCACTCCGGATGTCTTCCTACCCAGGTACCATATCAGTGAACAGCAGGCGCACGCCATTCACCGCCAGTGGGGAGAGCGAGATCCTGGACCTGGAGGGAGACATGTACCTGGGCGGGCTGCCGGAGAACCGTGCTGGCCTCATCCTCCCCACGGAGCTCTGGACCGCCATGCTCAACTACGGCTACGTGGGCTGCATCCGCGACCTGTTCATCGACGGGCGCAGCAAGAACATCCGGCAGCTGGCGGAGATGCAGAACGCCGCGGGCGTCAAGTCCTCCTGTTCACGGATGAGCGCCAAGCAGTGTGACAGCTACCCCTGCAAGAACAACGCTGTGTGCAAGGACGGCTGGAACCGCTTCATCTGCGACTGCACAGGCACGGGCTACTGGGGAAGAACCTGCGAAAGGGGTGAGTCAGCCTTCGCAGGTGGCATGCTCCAGTCCAAGTGGAAATGGGTGTTATAGGTGTATCCCTGGACAGCCCAAGCCTTTGTTCCACCTGAACTCTTCTTCCAAATAGGAATTTTTGGGTTCACTGGTTTCCAGAACACACCATTCTAGTTCTGAGTGCCTAGCATCATTTGGCCAGAGTTAGGTAGAAGAAAGAAAAACTTTAAAATAGATATTATTATACTCATATGTTTTTGATTCGGTATCTTCTCTTTAGAGAGGATGAATCGTTCTTCTTTGAGATTCCAGGAGAGCCAGTCTGCTGGCTGTTTCATTTATTCTGTGTTTCCTGAATAGTTTCTACATGCTAACTCCTGGGCTAGGCTTTAAAAACAGAATATCGAACAAGATGGATATATGCCTATCCTTACAGAGCTTGCTGCCTAGTGGTATTAAATAACCAATGATAAACATGGTGGGTTTCATAAGAGGTGGTGCGATGGATGGGTAGCAAACACAGAACTCTGGGGCCAGACTAGATGAGAAGTTTGACCTTTATGGAGTCATGTGAACCTCATGAAGGAAATAAGTATCTCTGAGACTTGATTGTCTCATTTGTAAAATGGTGATATTTAGGCACCACCTCACCAGATATCAATGATGATCTGACTTAATAGGTTCCTAAAATACGGTATGCATTTAACAACCACTAGTGACTCTTTGAAGATTGTAGTTATTATATCAGCTTTGTTATTATTGTCAACTTTATTGAAGCAAAGTACAGAAAGTTCCAGAGACCCTTGTAAGAACACTCAATGTACTATAGGGATCCAGATAAAACTTGTTCAAAGAAAAAAAATACCTAAGATAAGAGGTGAAATATGAATAGCAGCTGCCTTGGCAGAGAAGTGGCAGGAAGGAGTGTGATCTAAACAGGACAGATATAAGAGACATGGTGGTATTGAAGAACTGAACAAAGTCCACAGTGGATTCCAGGCTTTCTTCCTTTGAAAACAAAGTCCATAATGAAAAGGGGACCCAGAGAGGTGGCTAAAGAGGTAAAGCCAACCCTTTAGAACAGGCCAGAATACTACAGGGAGTCCCTTCTGCTTACACTTAAGTATCTTCCATATGCACAGAATACAGTTTGGGCAAGAAGCAGAGATAAAGGTTAGCAAAGGAATGACATCTAGCCAAGGAGGTTCAGTTTATAGACCACATTCAGACTGTAACTTGGTCTCTTATTTTTATATGCCCCAAAACACAAAATCAAGTTGGCTATCCATGGGCTGACAGCTTCTATATTATATGAAAGTATACTTTACATAGTTACCAAATATTTGCTGAAAACATAGCTCTAGGTCTTTAAGGATATGGCATCTATAACAGACATAGCTCCTACCTTCAGTGAGCTTTTGCATGTAGCTGAGATATCTACACAAGAAGCAGTAAGACAATAATTCAAGGCAGCATCTTAGGCTGTGTTGGTGAACAAGCAGGAGTTCATGAAGATTAAGAAGAGAAGAATTCTTTGAGGACCCACGGGGTCTTCCTTCTAAAGACCACCAGTGACCAGAAATTGTCCAAGTATCAGAAGTCTGGTAGTCGGGATGATCCTGGTTGGTGTTTCCAAGGAGTGGTTTCTATGAGGTCAACTGTGTTAGTAGTTAACATGTATTTCAAGAGATGGCAAACTTTATTTTTTTAAATATAATTAGACCAAAAACAGATACAGGACCTTGGGATGAAGTGGAAGCCTAGAACTTTCTTATAGTTTATGGAATTTAAATGCAGATTCACTACTTTGTCAAAGCAGCAACAACCAGAACATGAGCCGAGATGAGGAGGCAGCCATCTGGAATAGAAATAGGCCATATGGGCCTCATAAGTCTGTCAAGTACCTGGACTCTTTCCAAATATCTTTGTAGGGTAGCATACCCTGGTGCTGGTTTGGGAAGATAGAAAGGTCATTTGACCTCTGAATGTATGAGACTTTTGATGTGAGCCTAGGTATTGTGGTTATTCCACCATCTATGGAAGTGGTGTGAGAAGCAAAGGTCACTCAGACATCTCACTTATTTCTCTTGTATCTCTGCTAGTCAGAGGACTTGTTGTTGTTGGAGGCAGGGAGGAGCAGCGACATTAATGGCCATGTAAGGTGTTTCTATAATATGCCAAGGGCAAATTAATGGGAGTTCATCCAAAATTTGCCAAGTACAATGAAAGTCACTGTTCCTTTTACGTTGTCACTTCTGACTAGTCATTAAAGGGCAGCTGATTGGGGATATATGAGGGACAATTATTCTTGGTACAGTGAAGCCAAGAGTCATCCATTCTGGCCAAACGAGAAAGAGCTTAGCAAATTTAAGATGTTTGATCTATATATCGCTCAAATCCCAGACGGTTTGGCTGATTGTTTTGTTCCCCCACTAATTGTTTTTTGCCCCTGTATTATTCCTGACACCATGTTCAGAATGAATCAGTGGAGTGTAAAAATGATAGGACTCCACTCTGCTAGCAAAGAAAATAGAGCTTCCCAATGACATTGTTTTGCTCTTATTGAAACTCATTCCTTAGTGGAGATTTCCGTGGTGGAGACTGAGCATCTTTTACTCATTTTTTAATATGGATAAAGACACTTATTGAGGCCCTAATATATTCTAGGCACTATGTTCAGCGCTGGAAATACAAAACAACAAACAAATAACAACTACAAAAAAAATCGATACTGTTCCTATTTGTTGTTCAGGGGTGTTTGTGCCTCTTAGAGAAACAAAGAAAATATTCAACATGTGGTAGATGTTATGGTGGGGGTCTCTAGGGAAGATGTAGGGCAAAAGGTGGAGTGGCCACTTTTACATAGGGTGTTGATGTTAGGGAGAAGGGGATCCAAGGTTTCTTGGCTCCTATTTCCACAAAGCTATATGACCTTTTCCTTCTTTAGGTCTTCAGTAGTCACTACGGGCATTTCTGGTGAGTGGTACAGGAAGTGTTTGGCATCCTCTTTTTATCCTTTGGATGAAGGGATGCTTTCCCACCTACCATAACATCAACGTAGTCACTTTGTTTACCATTGTCTGCTTTTTTTTTATCCAAGAAGCTTCAAACTTCTTTAGTACTAATTGTGATGAGTTTAGGAAAATGCCCAATACTGTGTGCCCTGCAGAGTTGAAAATTTTGGAGTTCATGGGTTAAAACTGGTTTTCAGAAGTGGGCATGGCTCAGGTCAGATCGAGATGAAAATTGCTCAAGGACTTAAACAAGATTAATCTAAGGAACAACTCTCAGATCAAAGTTGTCAGCCAAAGATAAAAGAATAAAACTAGGAAATAACACTGGTATTTGGACTAGGATTAATTAGCATGAGTATCTTTCTATTCCGGTAAAACTGAATGACTTTTTGCTTCTTCCCTCCTAAGAGTGCTTTTTCTGCCTATGAAGATGAACAACTCCATATATTCTATTTCTGTGTTTATGTACATTTTTAACACTTTTATTATTACAATGTAGTTACTTATGATGGTTGTGTTCGTTTTGACATAGTCATATTTGTATAAAATGTAATTTGCTCCATTTCAGTGCCCTGTGCCACCTATTTCTCTCTCTTCCTGCATTCACCTATTCTCCTTCCTTTACTCTATTGGTCTTCCTTTTATTTCTTTATCTATTTTTAATTCATGCTTCATATATATACATAAAGGTGGGATTCACTGGGGTATATTTATACATTCACAGCATAGTTTTGTCAAATTCATTTTGCATCTCTTCCCTTTCCTGTTCCTCCTCCCTCCCCTTCACTCTCCTTCTACTCCACTCATCTTCTCTCTGTCTTTCTGGTATCGGATCCCCTTCACCCACGTGTTTTTCCCTTTGCTCTAACTTCCATGTGAGAGAGAAAACATTAGACCCTCCATTTTTCGAGGCTGGCCTATTTCACAGAGCATGATGTTTTTTATTTTCACCCATTTTCCAGCAATTGCCAACAACTTTAAATCTTGACATCTGAAAAATGGACTTGATATTGTATTCAGATTCTTTTTAGTGTGACCTAAGAAGATGTAGAGGTCTCTACCCATCCTGATCAATTAGTTCTATAGCTACTATGGTGTCCTTTTCATGGTGATGTGGAAAGTAACCCCGTGATCTAAAAAGCAAAATTCTGTTATAACTACTTAATGCTAATTAGTTGAGTTGAAATGCTTTAATCTTCTGGAAGACCACCTGCTAGTCTGTGCAGTTCTGTTGTTCGGAAGGCATTGTTGAGTTTGTTGTTACTCTTTTCTGGACATTTTCCTTCTCGAGGAAGTACAATCAACTTGACAGGAGACAACATAAGCATATTATCCTTGGCAATGTAGCCAAATTGTTTAGTCCAATTAGTGAGAGTCCCCATAGGGGAAGTGTAATGCTTGATTCATTTGTGGACCATCAAGCTTAAATTAGAAGTTACTTCAGATTTTATACTCTTCCCTGTATGACTTTTTCTAAATGTATGTGGCATTAATTTGGCAAGAAAGTAAATAGGACTCAGTACAAGTCCATCCTTATGTCAAAAAAGAAAAAGAAAACCCCATAGTACAAGGGTTATAGGCAGAATGGGACAATGGTTAATAGCATGCATGGCATTTGGAGTTAGACCTTGATTCCTATTTTACTTCGTAGCAAGATGATGTACAATAAGTACATATTCTAAGTCTGAATTCTCTAATCTGTACAATGGAAGTACTATACTTACTCCATCTAAAGTATTCCTTGATGACAAACTATAGACTGAACTATGGCTAACAGTATCAAGGAAGTAGATTTACTGGATGATTACCTGGAAAATTTCAATCAAATGAACAGAGAAGCAGAGCAGCTGTACAAACCCCAGGGCACTCTTTGAGATCCTCCAACTTCTAGTTCCAGATTTTTTTTTTTCACTTAAAGTTAGCATGTTCCAAATAGAGAGCCCATTTGGTTCAGTTTGGTTCCTCTGTCTATTACTACACCAGAGATGGAAGCTCATAGGTGCATATTTGTGAGTTGGAACCACCCTCTGCCTACTTCCTGAGGATGTTAGTTTGAATGAGAAGAGCTATCTCAAGGTAAGCACAGTGGCTGGCATACAGTAGTACAGTGATAGTCTCTCTTATTGAGGAGGCTTTTTCAGGTGTTTCTTGTTCATGCAGGGCAAGTATTCATGGTAGGTCCAAGAGAACAGATGAAGTTCAATTTTTCCAAGTTCTTTAGAAAGAGGTGAGAAGTCTGATTCTCTTGAAAGATGCCTGTACAATGGAACAGCTTAGATCCTTGTTGCAACAAAAACGATGCCTTATATTTTATTTATTTATTTTTAATCTGAATTCTCCCTTGAATTCAAATGATTCCCTGACTTAAAGCCTAGGGAATCAGTTGAATCACCAGCACTTGTAGGCCATCGCAGAAAATGTGTATCACTGTGTTCCTTGAAGGCATCAGCCTTTGCCTTCATTTTCTCAAAAAATACATTCTGTAAAAGAAGTATATACACATATTACATACAAATATATATTACATAGAAATATTATATATAGTATTTGGAAAATATAGGAAAGTAGGAAGAATGGGAAAATTACCAAAAGCTCAACACAATTATTAACCATATAACCAAATATAGTCATATTTATGTATGACTATAATCTTGCTATGGGTACAATTGTGTGTTCTACTTTTTCCATTGAATACCATGTTGCAATCTACAATTTTCCTGCCTCAGTGTTCTGTGTGGTTTGCACACACACATATGTACACACATGCATGTATACATTTAAGTGTATAAAATCTTACTACTTCCTCAGTGCTCTTCTATGGTTAGGGTCCAGGGTACCCTGACCCATCAGGCAAATCTTATTGTGTATACCCAGCCAAATGGAATTACTTCATATTTTTTCATTCTACCTTTATTTTTTTAACCACCCCTGATGTCTGCTAAAAAAATTAATATCTGGAATCTTGGAAATTGGGTGCTTTTCCGAACATTAATTTACAGGAGCAAGAAAATATGGCAATGAGGACAAACCAGCTTTTTTCTGGGTCTCCATTGACCTGACATATAACACCAACTAAAAACTAAGAAAGCAGGTATTTTGAGTTTACTCAATAGAAAGGGAGTGAAGACTGACAGTTCCCCTCCCTGCTTAGGGACTCCATGTCAGCTATCCCCTGAGATTGTGGTTGTATGCCTGAGGCCGTGGCAGAAGATTCTGCCTCAAAAGGGTGAGACACTATTCTTACTGAGGCTGGACTGTGTTATTTGGATGTCAGACATATGCCATGTGTATGTCATAACTTCAAAAAATAGCAGGATTAGCATATATCATTGATGTCACCTGTACTTAATTTTCATTTTGATAGGTAGAGAATTGGAAGCTATGAGAAGTTATCATGAGTTCAATGTGGAGTAACTGTTGAATGGTTAGAACTCATGATTTTTGATTCCTATTTCATTGTATTTCCTGTTATATTTAGTCAGCTTCCTTTTCATATATACAAAGTTTGGATTTTAAGATGATTTTTATATACATACTTGCACTGTGTTATTAAACATTGGAGGGCCCAGGGCTCTGTTTTGGGTCTGTTCTATATAAGCACAGTTTCTTTGGTCCCCTTATTGTCAAAGGTCATCTATATGTCGGTGACTCTCAACTGGAATTCCAGATTTCTATATTGTCTATTTGACATCTCTGTTTGGATATCTGATAGGTGTCTTAGTCAAATCAGTGAAAAATAGAAACCTTGAGTTCTTCCCTGTAGCTTTTTTTTTTTTTTTTTTTTGTCTCACCAAGTCCAGACAATTCCTCATGTAAACCCATCCTCTATCTGTCTACTTCTCTCTGCTACTATCATTCTAGGTCGAACCACACTGATCTTTCCTTTGGATAACTAGAGAGCATGCAGTATGATTATGAAAAATTTTAATTCATTTTGTGCTTTCCTTAGAGTATTAAAATTAAAGCATTATAATTTCTGTACATGCAATACACTCCTACTCTAAGTAGCTTTCATTTTAGTAACATTTATTCGACAAAACCTGTAGGAAATCAAACTGTGGTGGTTCTTTGGGTCTTTAGCATACAATTCCAGAGAGATTTCTAGCTCTTTACTATCAGGCTTGATGCACTAAGTCCTGAGGATGTACCTTTGTAGAGAACATGTTTCCTGTTCCCCATGAGCTCACAGTCTAGTAGAGAGATGGAGAACTAATCTGCAAACTGTAATGCTACCTACCAAGGACAATGATTCATGGAATAATTATAGGAAACAAATAACAATTAGAAAGTAGATACAAAAACATGACATACTACTTTAGGACTGGTTCTGGATTGACTTGGTTCACAGCAACTCACTGGTGTAGAAGCAATAGGAGTCCTGAACTCCAAGGTCAAATATAATAATACTGATTGCTTTTACTGGTCTCAGTGTCATTGAGGAGGGAATCTGCTTTATGACTGTGCTCCTACCTGCCAGGGATATCCAGGTGCTTTTTATTTAGCTCTGTGACCTTGAGATAGTTATTTGGATCCTCTAGCCTCTCTGTTCTGCAAGAATAAAATGAGACAATTGAGTTTCATGCTCTCTCAGGGCCCTTCAACTCTCAAACTCAAATGTCATCAGCTTGGCAATGTCTTCCCTTTTCCCGAGTAGAGGGATAAAGGTGAGTGAAGGGCAGGACAGGAATGGGAGTCCTTGCTTCTTGAATCTGAAGAACTGTCTGAGTCAGGAAGTGCAATGAGGTTTTCACCTCTCTGATTCTTTCTCCTAAGGAAATGAATGCCTCTTATATTGGGTTCACTTTAGGCCATGATAACATAAGACTTAATTGATGGATTAATGGATAGAACCTTGGCTTTCTTCAGAGGATTAAAAGCCGGTCTCCTTTGTGACTCATTGCTTACCTTTTTTTTTAAATTTATATATATATATATATATATATATATATATATATATATATATATTTATTTATTTATTTTTGCAATACTGGGGATTGAACCCAGGGGCTCTCTACCATCAAGATACAGCCTGAGTTGTTTTTTTAAAATTTTTTAAAAAAAATATTAAGGCAGGATCTTGCTAAGTTGGCGAGGGTCTCATTAAATGGCCTCAAACTTTCTCTTGCCTCAGCCTTCTGAGTCTCTGGGATTATAGGCATATATCACTACATCTGGCCTGTTTTTTTTTTTTTTTTTTTTGTTGTTGTTTTTTTGGTAAATAATGACATGTTATCTGAGAAAGGTGCTTCTCAAGAAATGGGCAATTTGGGCAATTCATCAACATCAACATATCTCCTTTTTCTTACCTATTTTTGCTCAAATCATATAAATGTATTCCTAAGTGCTCAGACTCAGCTTTTTTTTTTCCTCTTCCAATTGTGCAAGTTTCCCTTTGCACAGTCTTAGGATTGAATGATTGAATGAGTTGTTCCACCCAATCAGAGTCTGAGATATCCCTGTTACTCTGAAGGAGAGGGAAGTATATTCTAGTTATTCCAGAGTCAGAACTCTCGGGGTCTTGACAGAGTAGGGACTTTGAAAATCTTTGAAAAAGCTGCACCTAGGCCTGCATTTAGTCTGTGACTGTGAGGGTCTGCCGCTTGGTGCAGTTCACGACTACCACTTATGAACCCTGGCACACCTGCTCCTCTGCCTGCCTCAGCCTGCTCTGTGTGGTGCTGTCAAATGCAGGGGTACAGTGGCTGTTCACAGTGCCATTCTGTACCTTTATTACCACATTCGCTAAAAGCGACTTAACTGCCAACAGACATCTACCCATTATAGTGCAATAAATTGAGAGCTGCTAAATTATGAGAAACCAGTGCTTTGAAATGCAACACCAGGGGATTGTCACAGGCTTTTCTAGCATCTCTGACATCGTGTTTCTTTTCACAGTTAGATGAACCCTTCTTTGCTCCGAATTGGATTAAAAGGAAAGGAAAGTTAAGAGACCTTCCATTTATTGAGAGAAATTATGTGCCTATTCTGTGTTAGGTTCTTGATAGACACCGGGTTCATGTAACCCTCACATTCTCCCTGCAGGTTGCATATTTTAGTTGAAGAAATTCAGAGTCAAATTCTTTCCAAAGTAGACCGACCGAGTGCTATGTGCCAGGAGTCCTGTTGAAGACTCAGGATACAAAGGCATCAATTGTGATTCTCTTCACAAATGTCTCATTATGTTCTGAAATCCAGGGAAAGAGGAGCACAAATGGAGGGAGAAATATCTGGGAAAGCATCACAGATTGTGGGGCACTAGCTGAGGCTTAGGAAAGGAGCAGGAATCTCTTCTCCAGATAGAACAGTCAGGGACAAAGAGTATCCCATTCAGGAGGAAAAGATATTCCAACAGAAGGCCAATAGAAAGATCAGTGTAAAAGTTAGTTCAGTTTTTATCAGTGCTAATTCAGAAGTGAGAGAAAGGAGCCCTAACCAAGGTAAGGACAATGGAGGTTGGATTTGGGGACACTTCTAATAATATAAAAGGAGCAATGTCAATAAGACTTAGTAACCAATAATTCACAGCAGAAGGGTGGACACAGTGGGGGAGAACAAGGGTTAGCATGGAGGCCCTGTTGTTTCACTCACCTATCTTGAGTCATTGGAGATTCTTGGAAGGAGAGAGGAGAAGTGGGGTGACCATCAAGGAGAGGCTACAAGGAGTGAGACCCATACCTGCTTTGGTGCTGCTTTGAATGTGTGGCTTATTCTCTCTGTATGCCTCAGTTTCCATTTTTATTACTGAGATTATTGACAGAGTCTGTTTAATTGTCTTGTTGGAAGTCTCTGTTATAGGGTCAAAGTACATAGGTGCACATGTATAAATTAAATGAAAGTGCCCCCTTTCTGACTCTAGAGCTTAGTCATTCAAGAATTAAAAAGATAATGCTGTAATATTTCTCCCTGCCCCCCATTTTTCTTCTGTTGTAGAAATGGCCCAGATATGATTTCTAGGTTTCAGCACATAAAACACTTAAATACAAGTGAGTAGGTGATTCCTTAGGGCACAGGAGAGCATGCTTTTTACCATATTCCAAATGGCTTGGGTATGAGTCCAGACATGATCTGCTACAGACTCAGGATTTTAAAGAACTGTTAAAATGTTCTATTCTAACTGTGATGATCTCAGCCAAGCTTTGACCCACCTTTGGTGGAAAAGTGAGTTGTTGCTTACCTCTTCCTTTTGAAAAAAAGTGGTCAGATTTGAGATTAAACTGAAAAATCCATTCTTGAGAGCTAAGCAAATCACACTTCTGATTTTTCCCTACTTGAGTCTCTCCTTTGGGTTTTATAGCATTGACACCAATACTGAGGACAGTGTGTGTGAGTTTTGCATCGATCACATGTGTGTGGTTTCCCTTCCAGTTTCTGGAATGTCTGTTCCTTGTGTTTTATCATAGGTTCTGGGTCATTAAGGGGAAGAAACAGCAGACGTGTAATACGCATAGGTGGAAACTCCAAAAGCCAAGACTTAAAACTCCCTTGACCAAAAGAAAACCAAGCAGAGTATAAAATGTCATAGAATTATTTATCTTGCCAGTAGAACAAAGGCTGAGATGATATCTAGCAAAACTGCCCAGACCTCAAATTTTAGATGAAGAAACTGAGATCTCCAGGTAGAAATGAGTGGCCCAAAGAATAGCAGATAATGTTCTTAGCCCTCATTTTATTTATGTACATTCAGATTTTTGTAAGAAAGAGCAATATCTGGGGCTGGGGATATAGCTCAGTTGATAGAGTGCCTGCCTCGTGTGCACAAGGCCCTGGGTTCAATTGGGGATTGAACCACACACACACACACACACGCACGCGCGCACACACACACACACACACACACACAATAAATAAATAAATACATAAATACATAAATAAAAGAAAGCAATATCTGTGCATATTTGGGGAAGATATGTTTATGTTCCCGTGATTTCCTAAGGAGTGTAATCATGGCATTATGGCAAGAACATTCAATCAATCTCTAGTAATTTGATGGTAAATTTTATTTGAAACATGGGCAAATGATGTAGAGATAAGACATGCAAAGGCAACAGATATGTATACGTTTCTCTTCTTTGTCTTTCATGGCTCACCCCATCTTACCCCAGGAACAGTTGGGAAGCCCAGTCCAACAGAGAGGATTTTTGGAGTGACAAGTGCATTTGGGACTTGAGGCTGGAAACCTTGCATATGAACGATTCTTCAAGGGCCCCATCTGTGGGGTGTTGGATAGCTATTTCCCTGGCAAGTGGATGCCATCTTTCTTGGAGATCATTTCATGCTTCTTAACATATTTAACCTTTATAGCAAGGCACTCTCATCAAAATGACAAACCCCAACAGAGCCTTGTAAGAGGCCAGTAAATCAGAAACCTTATGGAATCTGTGGGATTAACATGTTCCCCTTCTCCGTTCCCCCAGGGAAGAAGAGTTCTGTGCCTTTCAGATTTTAATCTTCTCCACAGGCCCCTTGTCTAAAATGTCCTGCTGTGGCCCACTGGTATTTAAATATTGTTTTTTTTTTTTATCGTTGCCCAGGGCCACATACTGACAGTAGCTAAGGCTGGCACATTCTTTATCTCCATCAGCCGATATTGTAAAGGAAAGAAGAGTGCTCTGATGTTTGTTGGGTTGAATTCTTTTCACCCCTGAAGACATCCTTTCTGGGTCTGAAGATAGTGGCTGACTCTTAATGTCACCATCCCCATGGTAGCAGGATGCTACTCTAAGTGACCTCATCTCCAGCTGGCTGTCTGCTACCCCTGCTCCTGTTGCTGGGTTCTACAATAATACTTCATTTACAAAGAATCTAGCATCTCAGCCACTGTGAGATAGAGCTCCCTCCTGTGGAAATCCGCAAAGTTAAGAACAATGTTAAGAGTAGAAGAGGGAGGAGAAAAGGTGGATAAGAAACAGTTCTGATAGCTGTACAGGTGATGAAAACCCTTCTAAGGGTTGGAAGGAAATCAATCCTTTTATCAGAGTTGCGGTTAATATTTATAAGTTGGAAAGGACCTATAGCAGTTGAGTCTAACTCAATATCTAAAGCCTACACACCTCCTTGACAAAATTCCTGAATTGCTTTGTTTTAGTCTGCTTTTGTTGCTGTGATCTAAAAATGTATCAAACAATTTTAGAGGCGGAAACATTGCCTTGGTACTCGCAGTTTCAGAGGTCCCAGTCCATAGATGGCCAGTTATTGCTCTGGGCCTAAAGTGAGGCAGAACAGCATGGCGGAGAGGTGTGGAGGAGGAAAGCTGCTCAGGAAATGGCAAGTAGTGAGCAGAGAGACAGCTCTGCTCACCAGGGACAAAATATAAACCCCAATGGCCTGCCACCAGTGACCTGCCTCTTACAGCCACCCCCTATCTGCCTATAGTTACCACCTAGTTAATTCCCATTGGTGGATCAATGAACTGATTAGTCTAAGACTCTCATAACCCCATCATTTCACTTTTGAACTTTCTTGCATTTTCTTACACACTAGATTTTGGGGGACACCTATACTAAAACCATAATGTCATTGTATGAACTCTCTGGGAACATTTACTTGTTTCCATATATTGTACTAAGAACTTAGATGTAGTTAGCTTATTTATTTAATGCAATGAGATAGATAATGTTTTCATTCTTAACTTACATTTGAGGAATTGGGGTCAAAGATAGGCTAATACGCTCAAGGTCACCCAGGCTTTTCTAGGTGTTCCACTCCTGAGACCACTCTCTCATGGACAGTATTCTCTGCTGGTCCCAGTGACAATGATGCTCACCTTTCTGCGAAGGAGAACAATAAATCTTCCTTTTATCATGAACTATAGTCTTATAATGCTTTCTTTTGGCCTTGGGATCCACATAGAACTTTTCTAGGTTCTTCTTTGGCATGAACGCTGGAGATATTCAGACCAGATTCAGCTTAAATGCTTTTTACAACAGAATTCAGTTACTTAAGGATATCTATCATTTGCTCACTGAAATGTTGTGAGTCGTTCTCAGGATAAACATCATTAGATTTTTCAATCAGTCCTCACCTGTTACACTTTTGAGCTCCTTAATAATCCAGTCATCTTTGGTGGGAGTGGGGAAGGGACCCATGCATTCACTGAATGGAAGGGTGGCTTCTAGTTCAGGGGCCTTTGTGGAGCAGGCCCTATTACTCAGGCAACAGGGATGCATTATTAAAGCATTCACACAGATGATTATCAGACACTGTAACATATATGGATATGGGTTTGTGTGGCCAGTAGAATTCACTGCCATATTTATGGGAGCAGTGTTTTGGGCCGATTTCTTAACCTGAAAATATGCCTTGGGCCACAGTAGATCATATTGTATTTACTACCTAGCCTTATTTCTCAAAATAGTCCCAGGTTGAATGTGGTTAAATCACTTATTTCAATAGCAAAGTTGAATTTATTTCTGACCATAGGAACATCTCAGGATATTGATAGATCAGAAAATTGAGGTGATTGACAGTTAGGACTAGTCAGGGCCTTAATAAGTTATCTATGTCAGGGCTGATAATTTACAAAGAAAGAACTGAAGTTCAGAGTGGTTTTATAACTTGCTAAGAGTCACAGGGGAAGTAAGTAGCCATGATGGGACTTAATGACTCAGTATTTTGAGTCCTGGACCAGGATTCTCTATCCTGAAGCAATATTGGGAGCTACTCTTGTTTTGTGCATGTGGGCCTCTCTTCCTGTGTAGCTGACCATGAGATGTGAGTAGTGCAGCTCGGAATCCTTCAGCACAAGCTTTGTAGGTTCTTGTGACTTTTTTTTTTTTTTTTTACATGTAATAGTCTCTTTATTTACTGCAAATAAGCTAGGCAATTAATTCACAGTTAGCGACTTATGGTCTGGAAAATCTCATTACGAAAACCTTACATTATCAACACATCTGTTTAAAAAGAGATGCTTAAAGAAGTGGTCTGAACACCCAGATTCCTGATCATCCTCACAAAAGGAAATCACAAAAGGCAGACCTAGGAGTAGTGAAGTGGTTGTACTGAAGGTTCTGATGCTTCTGAAATTCATATCTAAGGGAGTATAAAAGGGAATTCATATTTATTGAGTGTGTACTATGTGCCGGGTATAATTTTGTCCTTAAGATGCACAACTTCGAGGCAGTAAGAACTGGATTTGGATCTTAATATTTTTTTTAGTGTTCTTGGATGTGTTTTTAACTCCTCTGAACCTCAATTTTCTGATGCATCAAAGAAGTCTTTATGGGATTGTTATGAAGCTTAAGTAAGATGATTCTATTAAAAAAAAATCTTGGCACAAGGCCTGTATCTTTGTTAGCGTTTAGTGCATGGGGAGTGTTATGTTTTGGTTATGAGGTGTCCCCCCAGACACTCATGTGTTTGACAATGCAAGAACATTCAGAGGTGAAATTATTAGATTATGAGAGCCGTAACCTCATTAGTGGATTAATCCATTTGATGGATTAATCAGATGGACAACTGCTTGGTAACTGTAGGCAGGGGCATTGAGGCTGGAGGAGATAGGTCCAAGGCCACACATGTTGTCCCTGGGTCCTTTCTGGCTCTCTCTGCTCCCCAACTGCCATGAGCTGAGCAGCTCTCCTCCCCCATACCCTCCTGCTGTGATGTCCTTCCTCACCTCAGGCCTGAAGCAGTAGAGTCAGCTGACCATGGACAGAAACCTCTGCAACAGTGAGCCCCAAATAAACTTTCCTCTCCTGCATTGTTCTTGTCGGGTATTTTGGTCACAGCAATGAAAAGCTGATGAACACAGGGAATATTATCATTTCCTCATTTAATTTTTAGAACAAGCTTATAAAGTTGGTGGTATCATTCATACCTTTAGATAATGAAACCAGATGAAACCAGGGATTAAAAAGATTAAATAACTTGCCATAGTCACAAGGTTAATGAATACTAGAGGCAGGATTTTTTTTAAGCCAGTCTCTCAGATTTTTTAATCATACTTTTCCATTCCTTAAAATTGAGGGCCTAGGAGGTGGGCTTAGATACATTGTGGGGAGGAGGAGGAAGAGCCAAGAGAAGTAGAGATGGACTTTGTTGTTTATCTGCCAATTAGGACTTGCAGAGGACAAATATGAGGGATAAGCCAAGTTGGACTTGAACTAAATTTGGACTAAATTCAAAATTTAGAAAAATAAATAAAGATCTTCCACATTCTGTTATCTAGGTGCAGCTCCTCACTGGAATAGAAGAAATCTGAAGTTCCATGGGGTTCAGGGGGGAAAAGCCTGAAATGGTGTGAAATGAGTACAGTTTGGGCCTAAAAGACATTTTTTTCTTTTTCACAATTTACCCAGAGCTGCAACTTACCCATAGCCATACCCAAGTGTATAAGGTCACCTGCATGTACACACACCCTCTTCAGCCATAAACCTGTAACCTAATGTTCAGTTCCCTTGTCTGTCTCCTAAGCATGCACCCCCAGTGCCAAAGACAGGAAGAGCTCCATCTGTGTTTTGGGGGAGGAAATAAAGGAAGGATTATTGAAAGCCTAAATTAATAGGAATAAGTCTAAAATGTACTATTCTTAAGTCAGAACTCTGGCTTATTTTCTGATAAATTCAGAGCAACTTGGTGCCTGCTACACATTTGAGCCCCCTACCCTCACCTGCAACAAAAGGTCAGGAAGTTCTGGTGGGCAGGGGTGGGGATGTGCCTGGGTAAGAATCACAAAGGCCTAGCCTCTTGACCCTGTGGCAACTATTCCTGTAACCCAGTGTCAGCTGCAGAGAAGCAAGATTCTATGTTGCTTACAGGGAGAAGATGGGCAGGCAGGAGAAGAATGAAGCTCAGATAGAAGGAGGAGCAGGTGGGCACTTCTGTCCCTTGAAATGACAGTGTGATCTTATAGCTTTTCGTGTGAGAGGAGCTCTCAATGAGGATTCCCTTCAGCTTCTGCCTACTACCTTATCTTTCCCTCTCTTTCCTTTTCTTTGTCTCCTATTTCTTCATTATTTCTTCCTGATTAACCCCACCTACTCCTTTCTTCATTCTCTATTCATCTTCTAGATCTCAGCAGCAATAATGTCTATCTACCTTTTAATAGGCTCTTCCCTCCCATAGGAATGAAATTGACCTTTATTTATTCAAAATGATTGGCCTGGGGCTGTGGGTTGCCAAACAGTGCAAGGTGGCTGGTGCTAGCAACTACCTAGATAAGTGGCATCTAGAAGAAGGGGCCCATGGTCTGCCCTGGAAGCTATCACCTGTTGAATTGTGATGAATGAGAAATGGTCTTGGCAAAGGGGGAAAAATAACTGTAAAAGCAGGTGGCTAAAATAAAACCCAGAAATGCCCTGAAATATCAGCCCCTACCTAGGAAATGCCTTGGCAGCTGCAAAGGAGCCACTCTCTGCCTAATGTGGGGTTTACCCCTTGGGCATTCTGCAAATGGAGAAGGATAGTGAGATGACCGAGGGATGTGTCCTTCAGCTGATGCTGAGTGGAATTACTTCTTTGTCAATTTCTTTCCCTCTTTCATCCTCTCTCCCCAAGTCTCTGACTTCTTCCTCACCTTTCTTGCACCATCCTTCTTTTCTTTCCCATGATCCCTTCCAAACACTAATTTTAACTTCTTTTCTATGGAGAATATGTATGACCCCTTCTGTTGCTTTTCACAACAGAGAGGCATTCCTGGGGGCTTTGATGGAGCAATTGATCTAATGAATCTTGACTTTGGTAGGGCTGTTATTCTGTCTTCATAAAATACTACTCAATAAACCAATCTCTAGGTTATAGCTTTGTTGGGAGTGTTTACCACCATTGGGAAGAAACCTCATAAAGAATTGTCGTTAGTGGGTTATTACCAACACTATAGGGCATGGATCTCCATTTTAAAAAATGAACATTGATTTTATGATTAGACCAGTAAACCATGTTCACTGTAGAAAATTTAGAATATAGGGAAATTTATAATTTGACTCTTTAACCAACCCTAATGGAGCATCTATTTCAAGGCAGACAAAAACAAATAAATAAAATTGAATATTATTATACCAAATAGAAAACAGTAATTATTAACATATTGGTGTGTTTTATTGTTTTATTCCTTTGAGCAGTCTCTCTCTGTGTTTGTGTGTGTGTGTATGTGCACATTAAAATGTCATTTTGTAAGTAATTTTTGATCCTGACTTTTTTCAGTTTCTGATTTTTTTCAGAAATTATCTCATAATTACATAATTATAGCATGATTTCAATTCAGCAGCATATGACCTTTGTCTCAAATCATAGAGAAAAATCTTCAAAAATATGATTTTAATGACTTCAAAACAGCTCGATTTGCCAGCTGTTTCTCAGTAATGTTACTAACGAGCTATCCCAAAACTTAGTGGCTTATCGCAAATAGTATTTACATTTTATAGTCATAGATCTGCGGATAGGTTGGGATGTCGGGGTTCCAAGCTGCGAAGTGACTGGAAGAAGCTCAAGATTCCATGTTACAGTCAGGTCTGCTTGGTGGTCTCTGTATTATCCCTCAACTAGAAGCTACTCAAGGAATATTCCTCTCTTGGCAAATGGTTAGACTGCAAGAAAGAATGTGGAGGCATTCGATACTTCCCGAGACCTTATTCTGTATCTCACACATTGTCACTTATGTTCTCATCCCCTTGGGTGAAGCAAATCACGTGGCCAGTCCAACACGGGTGGAAGGAGTACGAAGTCATATGCAAAGGATTCAGGTATATAATTCAAAAACAGGAAGATGTGAAAACTGTGAAGAAGAATTCTGTGTAACACAGGAGCCTGCCTGATTTTTTTTTCTTGTTACCACTAATAGAGGACCAGCTATTGATCCTTTCTCTAACCTCTAATGTGCTTCCACTTTGATAGATATCACAAGACCACTTTTCAAATCACATAGGATTTCCGAGAACATTGTTCTCATGGCTTTCTCTGCTCTCTTTCTATTGATACTTCAACTTACCACTCTGTAGGAGTTTGATTTCTCAGGTATTTCCTAGACCCGATAAGAAACTAGCTATAGTTTGAATGCAGAGAATGCTTATGGCCATTATTTTAGAAAAGCTAGGGCTGGGGATGTGGCTCAAGCGGTAGCGTGCTCGCCTAGTGTGTGTGCGGCCCGGGTTCGATCCTCAGCACCACATACCAACAAAGATGTTGTGTCCGCCGAGAACTAAGAAAAAAAAAATAAATATTAAAATTCTCTCTCTCTCTCTGTCCCCCTCTCTCTCACTCTCTGTTTAAAAAAAAAAAAAAAAAAAAGAAAAGCTAAAGAGATGAAGCCTCAGACCTAAGGGTCAGAAGGTCATCATCTTCAGAATCTAGAGATTTGACGCTGGATTGAGGGTTGTCGTACAAAACACAACAGAGAGGACCAAGAGAGAGATCTTTGGGGTAAGGCACTTGCACACCTTGATTCTCCAGGAGCAATAGGGAATGACTACATCCAGTGTTCTTTAAAAATTCAGCATCACTGGAATTCACTTGCAGTCCATACTGGTTTACTCTTCAAAGTCTGGAATTCTTTCCTACTTGAGATTTTTATCAGAGCTTCCTGGCATTCAGGCTTTATTCTATTTTGTTCTTAACCCTTAAGGTCCTCTTTCTCTACATGGACCTCTGAATTTTGTTTCTTTGGTATCAATACCTCTGCATTTAGTTGACATTTTTTAATCCATGCCCTATTTCCCAAACAAGATCACATGTTTAGGAAAGCTAAGGCCACGCCCGCTTTACTCTTTTCTGTCCAGTGTCTTAAATACAGAAGGTGCTTGATACATGTTTGCTAATAGTGATATGGTCAGAGTTCTGGTATGCTTGATCATTTCATCAAAAGACTACCAAATTCTTCTTTTTGAACCCATAAATTCTCCCTCTCATGCATATCTTTTTATATATATATATTTATATTTCAGGCTTATAGCCAAAATTTCTTGCAGAAAATGTATCCATTTAAAAGATAATTTTCTAACAGAGTTTGCCGATATCAAAGCATCAGTCAATGCTAGAAAAGGCAGTTTACAATGATTCAGAAGTAACAAAGACTAATTGAATTGATTAGACTTAAAATTGTATATTCTTTCTTTTTAAAAATACCTTTGTTTTATTTTTATGTGTTGCTGAGGATCGAACCCAGTGAGCCACGCATGCGAGGCAAGTGCTCTCCCTCTAAGCCACAATTGCAGCCAAATTTTATATTCTCTCTTAAAGGGAAAATTTTTCTGGTGAAAATTTTTTCAGTAGCTTATTGCCCTAGGTCAATAGTGTTGCATGAGTGCCTGGTGAGAGAGGGTTCAGGAAAGAAGGAATTGATTTGGGGGTTTTGTGGTTGGAAGAGTGTTGTGAAAAAAACAACTCTAGTTGTGAATAAAGCTGATATTATAGACTGTTAGTCAAAAACCATCTGCTACCACTATCATTTACTTCTATTCAACAAATATTTGTTGTGACCCTATCTCATAATAGGCACTGATATGATATAAGACTGAATGATACAAGGATAAACAGATCTTCAGTCTTCAGGGTGCTCAAGATCACCCTAAGGGGAATAAGCCTCCAGGAGGATGGATTGCATGACAAGCCCATTCAACCAAGATCCTCACCCTAATTTTTTTTCCATACTAGGGATTGAATCTGGGGATACTTTTGCCAGCTAGCCATATCCCCAGCCCTTTTAATTTTTTGTTATTGTTGTTCATTTTGAAACAAAGTCTCACTACATTGATCAAGGCCTTGCTAAATAAATTGCTCATGCTTGACTTGAACTTGTGATCCCCTTACCTCAGCCTTCCAAGTTGTTATGATTACAAGCATGAGCCACCACATCCAGCCAAGATCCCTTCTTATTGCTGCATGAAAGACCTTGTTTAGGATTCAAGATTGATGGGAGGTGGAAGAGAAGAGGTGAAGAGAATAGGCCAGACCTCAGTCAGAACAGAACTTTAATGTCCCAGAAACAATGGACTTCGTATGACTTTTCTTTAAAGAGGCAGAAAGACTTCTAATGGGACTGGATCAGGGTTTTAGTATGAAAAGAAAAGTCAAGTTTAAAGGAAAGCAAGCACACATATGTGAATCTGCATCCTCAATGAATGGCCAACATATCACAACATATCACACCCTAACATACTTTCCAGCTTACTAGTCTCTGTACTGCCATTTCTTGACTGAAGATAAAATCAGTTTCCCATGTAAGATCAAAATGAAGGTCAAAGGGCCAAACTTTCAAAGGCATATATTAAAGTGCTCTTATGTGTGATGCTGTTCTTCACCCTATTATTTAAAATAATATTCATTCAAATATCAGTTGGTACTGACCATATGCCAGATACTGAGCTAGCACTTGGTGGGTTCAATGGTGAGCGAAATTGATCCATCCTTGGCCCTGTGAGTTTCAAGTCTAGTGATAGGGCAAGCACACACACCAAACCATCACCGATGGATCAGAGGAACCAGAGTCTAAAAGAATGAGGCTTGAGATGACATGTAGTGGGGGCAGGGATGGAAGCAACCCTCCAGGCAGGAGGTTGTGGCAGAGCCCAAGGATGCAAAGGGGTATGGCAAGTTAGAATCCAGGAGCAGAAGGTGCTCAGTAAGGCTGGAGCACAGAGGGGATGCAGAATGAGAGAAGGTGAAGGGGACAGAGGACCTGGCCATGAGTCCCCTGCTGGTAGAGTGTGGTACACTTAGAATTCACCCTAAGGGTAATGGCAGACTGATGAACAGGAAAGGGACATGGTCAGATTTATTTTTTAGGCATTACTGTGGCTATCGGATGTACAGGGGAGGATAGGAATTGATGCTAAAGACTCTCCAGGAAAAGAGTTGATAATGAACTAGATGTGGACTAGGACGGTGATTATAGATGTGAAGGAAAGAAGGTGCATTTGAGATAGATGTAGAAGATCTCATATTTATAGTATTAGAGATGTCAAAAACAAATCCAGACTTAGCAAGGAGAGAGTTTTTTTTTTTTTTTAAGGATGATTGCAGGAGAATTATAGGTATAAGAGCAATAGGAAGGCATGCTATGAGAGCGATGTCTACAAGCATCTAAAAATTCAAACAGGAAAAAATGGTATTTATTTTATAGGGTAAAGAAGGAGGCTGGCAGAGTTGAACAGCATTTTTACAGGAGGAGAGGAGTTGGACAAGGCAAGGGAAATAACTGTTGGGATATTGTAGGAAAAGGGTCTTATTATGGTGGGCTGATTCCCAAGAAGAACTGCTAAGGTGAACATAGTCCTTATTTTTGTGTATGCTCAGTCTTGGGAGCAAAAGAACAGGGGCTCTCTGTAGGAATGACTGAAGTTTGGTCAAGATGAAGCAGCAGGTAAGAAAGGAACAATTGTGAGCATGGGGTTAGAGAGCATAATTTGTGATGACCTAATTGGTGACTTCAAAGGGACAAAGCATGGAGGGAGACACTTCTCAATGTATCATGAATCCCTGCTCTCCTCTCTCTAGTGATTAGTCCATGTCTTTAGTTCATATTAAGGCTTGATATTAGAGGCTGCAAAGTTTGCTCACACCCTTGAGTTCATGTGCTCTCTTAACACTTGCAGAGGTCTATTAGAGTTGAATCAGATTCTGTCTCCCAATCAACCTTCTTTTACAATGAGGATAACTTAGTGGAGCTTAGTGGAGAGGGAAATGGACTTATCCAAGATATCACAGTTAGGTGATAAGAAAATGTAACCAGAACCCCAGACTTCTACCATCCACTCTGGGAATGAGTCCTCTTGATATGGCTTGAATTCTTATGACATTTCAGGATAGCTTTCCAGATTCCTCCCATGGAGCAAGCTTGGGGGCTTCCACCCTCCCTTCCTTGGTATAGCTATTCACATGGACACTAGACACACTTGCCCATGTTTTCTTACACTAGGGGCTACCAGATAATAACTTCAAATATAACAATTTTTTTTTTTAGTTTTCTTTCCCATCATTCTGCTTAGCTTGGCCATCTTGGGGTTCAGGATGTTGACAAGTCTGTGTAGGGTGAAGGATGGATTGCAGGCTCTGGGGGCAGGTAGAATTTTTTCAGAATCCTCCATCTGCCATTCACCAACTTTTTCATTTAGGTCAGATCAGTTAAGTTCTCTGAGCCTTATTGTTCTCTTCTCTACAGTTGGATAATTATAATTGTTTCACTTGATCTGTGCAATATTATATGGGGTTATAATAATATTAGCTACCACTTTATCAGGCAGGAACCAAGTGCCAGGCATTGTACAGAATGTTTTACTAACATTAGCTCACTTAATCCTACTGTCACAACCCAGAGATGCACATCATAATATTAACCTCACTTTAAAATGCCTGGGAGTTCTCAGCCCTAATAATAATGATGACTGCCATTCATACAGACATTCATTTATTTACACATTTATTTTACTCACTTATTAAGTACCATCTCTCTTCGGGCCATTCTTCTAGGTGCCAGGGACACAGGAAAAATAAAGAGGATGCGGCTTCTTGCCCTCATGGAGCTAAAATCTAGTGGAATGAAATAGAAAATAAGTAGAATCCATTTAAACATTTAATACTAAATATGTAAACACACATATACACATTTATAACTCACTGATTTTATAGAGTAATGTGTATACTATAAAATTATTATAAATATACATATATGTGTATAAAATCATATAAGATAGGTGCTCTAGAGAAAAATAAAACAAAGAAAGGGGATGAGGAAGCACCAGGGCCCTGCTGTGCAATGGTAGGAGGAGGTTATGGGTGTGCCTGTTGATTGAACATCTATTTTATCATTTTGGAAGAGAGTGTGCCTGGTGGATTAGAGGGACCATTAAGCTAATTTGCTTTTAGACAAAGTTTTGTTGATAGATCCCCCTTCCTTCCCTTATTCCTCAATGTGTCAAGCATCTGTGATATTGGCAACGCTATTTACTGGGGATACAAAAGATGAAATTTTCTTTTATCTACTTCTCTCCCTGTCCTTCTACCTAGTTAAGTCTCAATTTGTGCCACAAAAGGTGAAGACACATACAAATAAATAGGAAGTAGTCCTGTGTCTTAATTACTTTGCTCAGGTTGCCCAGATCTGCTGGAGTGGTTTGGGATCCAGAAGCTGAACTTCCCTGTGGCACCCAGGGGTCCAAGTGTAGTTGCCAAGTGCACTGCAGGAAGTCCTGATGGAACAGGTGCTAAGGGGCCTTCACTTGGACCTGTGGGATGAGCCCTCCAAGTCTGCTCAGCTCAGTCAGAGGCCTCTCAGCAGGGCTGCCACAGCCTGTGCTCCTCAGAGCAACTGCTGGGAGCCCTAGTTCATGCCACAGTTAGGCACTTGAGGTGCAGCTGAGCTGCATCCAGGGAGAGCTTTGATGCCCAGGCCCACCTCCCATCCCACCCGGGGCAGGAACCAGAAAGAGTTTACCGGGAAGCAGCAGGAAAAAGAGGGGGGTGGGGATGGGAACATTTTCAAATTAATTTCAGAAATCCAGTCTTAGCTCTGAACGACAGCTGTGGGTTTAATCACTGAAACTCTTTCCATTCGAGAGCAGCATGTGTCCCCTGAGGAAGGGGGACATTATCAAGCAGTTAAGTCGTTAGAAGCTGCTTAGGGGCTGGTAAGCAGTCTGCAGGGGATGGGAGGATGGATCACTGGTGGCAGTGACCCCAGTGTAGCAGCTACTACTTGCCACTGTCCCATCCTGTCCCCACCAGTCCCTGGAGATTTCTCTGGCATGTCTATTACTAAAAGGGGTGGGAGGGATGCTCATGGGAAGCTAATGGGGCCAAGAAAACCCACGCATCAACACGGACGTGGAGAAGCCAATGGACTTTGATTTTTAAGGTGTGGGAATTTAGGAGAGAACTGCTGTTTTCCATCTGTTACCCCAGCAGCAGCATAACACGTCCCAGCAGTCACAGTACATGCTTATGTAGCCCCTTCCAACTCCCCAAACATGCACCTTAATTCACTCTGTTTATTGAGCTTCCACTGTGTACCCCAAATTGTGCTAAGCACAGGAATGAAGCCCAGGCTCCAAAGGCAGAGTCCTCCCCTTGAATGGAAAAGATTGAGTGGAGTATCTGATGAACCCAGACCTGGTCCCCAGTGATACCAGCTCATCTCTTGGAGGAGTAGGACTTGGGGATTTTCTCTGGTGAGCCTCCCAGGGGACCTCAGCTGGAGTGAAACTCCACCCGCTCCTCCCTCCACTCACCTCTCAGGCTCTGCCTTGGGGAAGCGGTGTCTGTCCTCGATTTCCTTCTAGGTGTTGCCCCCCATCACTTCAGAAGGGCCAGTGACATTGACCAGGAGGCTTTATATTGCCCGCCATTCTTCAATTCTGTATCTGCCCTGACCTATTTTAGGAGAAGGCATCAAACGTAGAAAGGGAGTCTAGAAACATAACCAGAAGAAATAATCCCTGCCTCGTTCTTTCTCCTCCCTTAGGGTTTCCTCCACCTTTAACTTTTGTTTTCTCTGTTTTATTGTTTTTCATTTTAACACTTTGGGTGGGCTTTTAAACCGGAGCCAGAGCACACAGGCATGAGATCAGGAGCATAACGAGAAGGCAGACGGTGGAGGAACTGCGGAGACAGTAACATGCAGGGTGGAATCGGCAGTGCTTCATGGGGCTAATGGGCCCCTGGAAGAGGGGAGAACACTGCAGCCATAAAGTGCAAACCCTGTCGACTGTGAATACAGATTAGAACGAAAGGATGCGCAGCAGCATGGCCGCTTATTAAGCTTTTGCCAGAGCCGGCTGTGAACGCCAAGCTGACACTCTGCTCCCAAGACCCCACTGGAAGTCAGAGGCTTTCCATCACAGATCCTCACCTCTTCCATCCACATCTGGAGTGGCACAGTAGTTGTTGCTCTCTCTCATTCTTTTCCCTCTGCCTGGACCCTTTCTTTCCCAGTTTTCCTCCTGCATCAATAAGGAATGCCACCTCCAAAAAGTGGCAGGATAATCCAAGAATAATAGCCTTGGCAAATAAGGACACTTTCTTCTGTGCTAGGAGGTTCAGGGATGGCTAATAATATGTTCTGTTTTTCACTCCACCATCCATAGCCTCTTGACTTTAATCCTCAGGTTTGTTGTTTCATGGTTGCATTGTGGCTTCTGCATATCCAGGCATCACACTCTCATTCCAAGCTGAAAGAAGAGGATGATAAAAAACAAACAAAATAACAAACCAACTTCTTCTATAGAAGCTTTGAAAATCCTCCACAAAAAACATCTTATGAGACCATCTAACACCAGTCATTGAAAGATGGCATGCAGTCTTCCATGCCTGGTTTGAACCAATCATGCTTTATTATCTATGGGTGGTGTAGGGAGTTACTTTCTTTGAGAACAGGGCTCTCCATTCCTACCTTGTTGGGAAAGAACTGGAAGCAAGGGGAATAAGTAATGGACAATGGCTATTATTCTTCTTTGAGGTCCTCCTCTGCCTATCTTTGGTGTCGTGGAGTCTCTTAATTTGGGGGTAGACAGGGGAAGGAATATCTCCTTATGTAAATATTTTTGATGTCCCTCTTTAGTTGCTGATATTCCATTCCTCTTCATGACCTCAGTCTATGGGTTAGAATTCCAGATTGGGAAGGTTTCTTGGTTGCATTTCCAATAGAAGCAATTTGGTTTTGTGGCTATATTTGAAGGTATCATTGGGCTGCAGCCATACTGACTCCATTTATGTGAATGAACTTCACTTGATGTTTTGGGGCTTAAGAACCCTGATAGTCCCTCATTCTTTGCTTCTAACAGGTAGTGATGAAGAACTTGCTTCCTTCTATATCTCTCTTTTATTTTTCCATCCCAGGACTTTTTCAACTTAATGTATTTTCTTCTTCTGTCAAATAGTAATAAAATTCTTCTAAAACCCAAGTTCACTACCAAGGCCAATATCTGCACTTTGAAGATATATGGTATACTATGCATATTGGACATACAGGATATCTCTTTAATTTGCAAGGGAGTTTGTACATGGATGAATCATTAGTGCTTTACTACTGCTGTCTCCATGTCCTTCACACGAAGCTGCTGTGAATAGTTTCCATCAGCACCTGAGTCGTCCTCATGGATAAGGAGGACTGGTGAACAGCCCCACCTGTCTTTGCACATTGGTTTCCAGGAGGCCCTGTGTCAAAACATACAGACCAATCTCATTAGCTCTTACTTTCTAATTAGCTGTGATAATTTTCTTCTCCAAGATTGTATCCTATATTTTAGTTTATATTTTTTTTTCCTGACTATGTCTTTCTTTTTCTTAGTAAGTTTTTTTTCTTCCGTTTTTTTTTTTTTCTAATTTAAACCACTTTATTGAGGTATGGCTGATATACAAAAACGGTACATTCTGAATGCACACAACTTGATGAACCTGGTGATCAGTATACATTGGTGAAACCATCATACATCTGTACTGTAACCTATCTGTCGACTCCAAAAGTTTCCTCTTTTCATCTTATTTATTATTATTATTGTGAGCAGTAAATTTTTAGTATACCAATGCAGTATTGTTAACTATAGGCCTGCTCTGTGCAGGGGATCTCTTGGATTTATTCATCTTTACAACTGAAAATTTGTACCTTTGACTTCGTTCCTTTTTCTGAAAAAACAAATAGTTTCAATGCTGATTTATCTCATCTACTCACAGATTTATCACTAGTTTAGGGGAAGTTGATCTTGCTGTAGCCTTTCTGCCCTGAGTTCAAATTAAAGGTTTGTTTTGGGAACTGGCTACTCTGGCAAAGTTCTTGAAATGCTGGTAGTCTGGGAGCCCTGACCTTGACCTCCACCGCAGTTGCCCTTGGATGTGGTGCTGCCTCTGCTCAACAAATCAAGTTGTCCACAGGGCTGATTGTCTCTGTGTGCTATTTCCTGTGAGAATTCTCCCCAAGGGGCTTCCTACAGGAACTGGTGGCATCTGTGACTGTTCACTCCCAAGTCTCCATCCAGAATGGCCCAGAGTGTCTGAAGGCCTGGCATTCTTGACCAAGATGCTGTCGGGGGGAACACACGCTCTCTCCCAATTTGGCTCTGCAGGCAGTCCCATAAATTGCCACAGTCCCATAAATTGCTTCACATCAGGTCTGACTGCTTCTTCACTGCTTGCCCCCAAGAGCTTCCATTAGGCCCTAAATAATAATAATGAGGAAATTCAACCCAGAACTATTTCAGGGCTGTACAAGGTAATGACTATAAATAAGGAAGAATGAGCTGTATCACCTGCTGCACGAGGGTTGTATGAATAGCTTGTGTTGCTTAAACATTAGTTAAGCAACATTAAATTTAAAGGGTGTTTCCATTAGCCAAAGGTGTGTAGTTTGTGATGCAGATTGATGATTGCAGGTTTGACCAGATAGTCTTGCTGGGGTGAGGGTGTGGAGACATATTGATCACGAATTCCTAACCTCTGTGGAATTCAGACCATAACGACAGCCCGTCTTTACTGTATAATACTACTGTTACTCCACTTTGCAGGTAATGAAAGTTTATAGGCAAATGAAAGTTTAGGCTCCTCTTTATAATAATTTATCACCGTAACTGCCTACAAATAGACTCGAAAGGATAAGAATGCTCTTCTTTCAACTGTAACTCCTTAATTTTCTTCTTCTTGCAAATAAACAGCTTAGTAAAATAAACTCAAAGAATAACCATTAACCAATTGTTTAAAGTCTAATATCCCTTTTATTATCAACCAGAATCACTTCTTTATTTGAGCTTTATTTAGTTTATTGCTTCCATTATTGCCTGATGGAGGAGGAGAAATCTTATATGGGCTGATTTATGCGGGACAGTGATTTTAAGACTGTAGGCATCCAAATAAAAAATATTAGGATTTGAATCCCTGCTTTCTCATTTGATTAGTTGGGTCACCTTTCATAAATGATTATAGCTTCTCAAACCTCAGTTTCTCTTTCCAATAAATAAAATTTATTTACCATGTTCCCAGTCATTATCACAGACAGGGGAAGACGGGTTTCTCATAGCATTTTGCCCTAAGTGGTGTTCATGTGACAATATTTTTTTTCTTGAGTTGGTCTAAATGATGTCAAGTCATTGAAGGTTGGTGTTTAATCTGCATCCTGTCACTTGCCTGTTATTCTCTGCTGCCCACACCAGCTTCCTGGGTGATATCTACTTACATGAAGTCAACATTTGTCTATATGACTGGCTCCAAATTCTATTTCTATAGCCAGAATCTCTTGTGAATCTCAGACACACACACAAAAAAAATGTTTACTTGGCATTTTTAATTAAATATTTCATAGTAAACTCCATAAGTTCCAAAGAGAACTCTCATACCAAGGCATCAACATTGGGTATCAGGAACCCTTCTTATTCAAATGTAGTTTGGTGAGACCAAAGAACAAAGTGCATGGGTGGAGGAGAGATTGGAGACAGGATGAGAGAGACCAAGTGTGAGACTGAGGGACCTTGAACCCCAAGTGGGATGTGCATATCTGTATTCTAAAAGCAATGGAGGAATCCTTCAATGCTTGCTAAGGTTCCTTAGCAAGGGTGTAACATGGTCAGACTTGAGTGTTGTCAAGATTGCTCTGAATTCCACATAGGGGATGGATCGAAGACAACATTAGTGGACTGAGGCAAAGCCAGAAGAAAGCTATTGAAGACATCTTAGCTTTGGAAAAGGTCATTCCAATCTGGGCAATGAATCTGAGTCACTAGGAATTGAAACCTCAGAGTTGGAAAGGCTTTCATATACATTGGTAAAATTTTCCTTTCTGGCAAAGTAACAGAAACTCCAGCAATGTCTAAGCTGGCCCAGGGTCACTAGGCTGGTAGGTGGCAAACCTCAAACTGGCTTTCTATAGTCCTGAGATAGAATGTTATAGATTTGCCTTAGAGAAATTTCAAATTGCCTGTGTTTCATACATTTTTTATGTGATAGCTTCATTGAGAGGAACATCTTGAAGAGCTTCATTCAGCAATGCTCTTTTTCCATTTTATAGACATGGTCTGTTAGACTTGCCGAGGTGGTGACTTTTCTGAAGTCACGCAATTAATTGGTGGCAAAGTGTTATTTCATGAACTCAATTTCATAATATCAATTTGCACATGTTCAGAGGTGAGCCCCATCTCGAGGACAGTTTATGTCCTTGTATGCTGCTGTGACTGCACAGGGTCCTGCAGTTTGCATGAACATACAGGCAGAGATATGGAAGCATCAAACAGAAAAGGCTGACTGGTGAAGTAGAATGTCCATGCGACATCCATGATGACTTCATAGATGCAGCCTGGCCAGCTGCTGTGCACTCGGGACCCTGCTTTTGATTAGCACTCTTAGCCACCACACTAAGAATGGCTTTGTCCCCCAGGCAAGGATTCAACATTAGCCTGGCTGCAAAACCCTGGTGTGTAAAATCATAATGTCCATTTACTAATGTACAATAGGAAATAAAATCTCGGGAGACCTGAGCTCTTTTGTCAGCATGACTTGCTCTCACATGCACTTATCTTTTTTGCAGAGAAGCTAAATTATAATCATAAAGTTGCTCTGGCGAGGTTGGAATCAGAGAAAAGGAGAAAGGAGTGCAGGTCATGGTGAACACTTTTCCCGAGTCTCATAATAGCTTGTTGTCAATAGAGTGCTGACCATTCTTTACAGGGAGCTTGTCAATAGCGCCCGAACACTAAGTGTGCTGGTCCGGTGCTGCCTCCTGCAGGGGGAGAAAGCCCATCAAAGCTGGCTGTTCTGGCTCTCCTGGCGGCCCTTCTATCTCCCACTGTGGACCAGTTTCCTTTCTGATGGGCACATCACTTCTTTAGCTACAGCAAGAACCTCCATCATATTATCACCGAGTTTGTAAGATTGGGAACCATTCAGTTCCTTTGATCTACATTGTCTTAACTCTACATTAGCCTCCCCCCAATCACATTTCTTTTATACTTGTTCTCCAGGCATCATTTGGTTTTGCCTCTTGTCCCAGTCTACAATGGGTACATGGTCATGCACAATTTTTATCCTATATGCTAGAAGGATCAATTTGCCTATCTATATTCAGAGCCAGATGGTCAATCAGTAGCTCCAATTTACATTTCAACAATTACTCATCTTTTGTGCACCTAACATTTGTTTTCTTTTTTTTTTTTTTTGTTTTGTTTTTTGGCATGAAAAAATACTTATTTATTTATTTATTTTAAAAAAATTATTTATTTTACATGAGCTCTATTATTATTATTATTATTATTATTATTATTATTATTATTGCCTTACAATTCTTAATACACCTTTATACCACAATTTATCATATCTCTGTGTACAAGATATGTTGACACCGAATTCACATCTTCATACATGTATTTTGTATAATGATGAGGGTTTCTAACATTTGTTTTTATTTCAAAACACACATTCCTGGAAAATAAACATTGAAAGAGGCCAGGCTAGATTCCACTCACAGTTCCAAAATTTCTTTAGCCTTTCTGAACTGCAGTCTTCTCCCTATAAGTTGCTATAACCACCTTACTGGGATTGTAGGCTTAAGCCAAATTAAATACACTAATTTGTTTAACATATATAGTAAGTACTCAATAAGTGTCAGTTTATTCCTACTTAAACTAGGAGACTGGTTTATGGAAGAGAGATTAAATACATTCTGGAAAAGGACTGGTATTTACAGCCTCTAATTCTGACAGAATTAGCAGCAGAAACCGCAGGGCTTGGCATGTTAGTGCAAATGAAAGGATGCCCAACGCTCATACGATCAAAAGCTGCTAATGTCCTCTGAGCTGTAAGCTGATTTTTGCCCACATTTACTAAGGTTGGTTTCTAATGAGGTCAGAGATGACACAGATTGGTGGCCTCATCCCTTTTGCCCTAGCATTCCCAGGAGATGAGGTTGTATCTGCTGTGTTGCTCTGAGAACACGCAAGGGTCTTTATGATTTTCACAAAGGCTGGCTCTGCCTGGAACATGTGACTCTATGTGTTGACCTTTCGTAGGGTGGTTGTTACAATGGAGCCACTCTGGGGACAAAACCTCAGAAGCTTGTTAACCTTAGGACGATGGCAGATTGTTGACCTTACAAGCCCACTCCGGATGTCTTGATGTGTCAATGTGGGAGTCTGTCAGCACAGGGAGAATTCACAATACCCTAAGCTGTTATACCAGATGACTTTATTGAAAAAGAGAACTGGGGAAGTCCTCTCCGTTGAAGGTCAGTGGGGAATGTGAACTAAGCAGTGCTGTGTACAGGAGAGGTGCAGGTGCACCCACTTTTACAGATGCAGGGCTCTTCAGGTGCCATCTCAGGTGGTCCTCATCTCCACCATCTTTGTATTGAATATTCTGGAAAAAAAAGGAAGTGACTGATCATGTTCTCTGAGAGTAATGCCTTTCAACACACTTTTCAAAAGGTGTTGATGTGACTGTCATCAGGATTGTAGGGAAAAGCAAACTGAGGGTGGGTCTTGATGTCAACACAAAGCCGGGGCAATGGCTGGTGTTGGTGTGTGTCATGAGGCCCAGATGTGAAAATCTGGTTATGCTTTTGCTTTTAAGGTAAGCAACCAGTGAGCTGTGTGACGATCTTAAGTTTGTTTCTGATCTTCCAAAACTTGTAAATGGCAGATCTGGGACCAGGGGCTGAGTTCAGGACTCTACACTCCACCCTCTTGCCTCTCTGGTCAGTGTTGTGTGGACTTCAGAGACTGATAGACTCAATCCCAAACCTTTATGTGAGTGTAGGTCAATGTCTGAACTTCCCTAAGCTTCAATTCTCTGTTGGTGATGGGAGGCTCATAAGTTAAAATAATATTTCTTATGCATAGGAAATTGAAATAATATGTATAAGTAGAGCATTCAATAATTTTTAGTTTCTTTATATTTTCTTTGCAAGCAAACCAAGGAATAGTGAGTGTTAGTGATCTATGGAGACTGTATGGTGGTTAGATGGTAAGAGAAAAGAGCAAGTGTTAACCAAATTTTCTCTTCTCAGTTTTATGTACTTTGGTAGTATTTACAGAGCCTGGTGCAGGAAATTCTCCTAATTTGATTTTGGAGAAGTCAGTTCTTTTTTTTTTCATAATTATTTCTTATTTGAACTCAGAGCCCTCTTCTTTCTTTCTCTCATCTTTAAACTGGAAGTTTTTGTTTATCTGTTTATTTCTGGTGAGTTCTGTAGAACATGGCATTGCATTCAGGCTCAATTGTATTTTTAGATACTCTTTCACTTCCCATGTGATAATTATTCTCTTAGCTGCAACTTCTCAGAAATCTGAAACTTGCTTTTCTCACACCTTCAGCCCCTCTTAATTTGCAGATTCTCCCTTTCACCTACAGATCTTTTTTACCTCCTCAGTTTCCCTTCTTGTCCATTTCTGTTACCCTGTGCCATGATCTAAAACCTTGTGCAGGGTGGAACTTTCTCCCAGAACATTTTGAAGCCGGTCACTTATCTATGATAAGTGCACTTATTCAAGCCATTTGGCTTTTGTTTGACCTGGTAAGAGAGCCCCTGGGTTCTGGTGAAGTGATTAAGTAAAGCACATATTCCGAGGAAGATGTGGATGTCGAGGGGGTTATACATCTTATCTTCCATTCCCATTTTTTCCAGTTCAATTCCATATAACAGATGTCAAGTGAGCACCCACTCTGGGCATGTGCTAGGTTCAAGGAATACATACCTAAATAAGACAAAGCTCTTATCTTTACAGAGCTCTCAAGTATGATCCTGTCACTCCAAGGGGAGTAGAGAGCTTTGGGGCAGATCAACTGGGATATAAGTTGAGAAATGGAGTCTGAGTAGGAGCTATCCTTTGGAAGGAGCTGGAGGAAGAGGGGAGCATTTGGGGAAAATAGAGTAATGTATTCTAAGACCAATCCAAGAAAGGGCACAGTATACTGGGGAAAGAGCATGGCCAGGGGCTGAGTTCAAAGGCGGGAGAGAGGGATAGGAAGGGTGAGCATGGATGTGATAAATAAGTTAGGGATTTCATCCTAAGACAGTGAGAAGCTATTGAAAGGTTTAAATGAAGCATCGGTGTGATGTAAAATTTCTTTTTAAATAACGCACCCGACTGGTGTCCAGAGATAATAAGAGAAAGACACTTCCCTAAGGAGCCAACTAAAATCAAGGTGGCTGAGATAGAAATAAGTGTGAAGGGTTTAGAGATGGCAACACAGGCTGATGATTCGGCTCTATGGGGTGAAGTAAGGAGGGGATCAAGTACCAATGTGTGTACTGTTCTCTAAGAGAATTAATCTGATTAGCTACTTTGAGCTACGATATGAAAATAGAAATGCTATGCCTGGAGCAAACTTAACTAGGAATTAACAACCGCCCTTTTCATATTCACCTCCAGCAATGCTCCTGCTGGGAATATCTGACACCACCTAGAACCACACCTGGGAACCAGGTGGGCAGAGCCTGATTCCAGCTCAGCTCTGGCTCTCCTTACCTAGGACAGCATGGGAGGCCTGCCTGCCCAGTTCAGAAGTGCTCTTCCTCTGCTACAGTTGGATTCTCTTTTCTCACAAAACACTAAATGAGAGAGTCTGGCCACATTCTGTTGATTTCCCTTAGAAACTTAGAGAGGGGGAGACCAATAATTTCCTGAGGAAGTGAACCAATTAGTCGTCAAATGGGCTGAGCAGCAACTTCTTCCTGGCTGTACTGTGGGCCTCCTGATGGATGAACATGGGCCCTGTGGTAAAGAGATGGCTCTAGAAATGCACAGAGACTATTGATTCCAAGTTGACAAATGAAAAACAAATCCAATCTATCCAGCCAATCAGTACTCATCATTTTGTTCCAAAACATGCCCATTGATTGCCCAACATGATTATTTAAAAAAAGCTTTTATGTTTATTTCACCTTCAGTGCCCTTCACCCAAGGCCCTAGATTTCTCCTAATTTCATTTTCAATTAAGTCTTGATTAATTAAAATGAGTCCATTCCCTGGATTGACTTAGACACTTGTAGTTTTACTTGTGTGTTTGAGGCATAGTTGGTTGTAGTTCAGGATGCACAAAGTAGATGGGGCATTTTAACAAGAGTTTTCAAACCGGAAGCCAAGACCATGGAAAAATCAGAGCCAGTGGCTTGTTTCACTCATTCATTTACAATCCCAATGTGATGGCCTCTCAATCCTCTGGAAATGCAGAGGTGCTCTGGAAAGGTTACTTGTCTAAGGAGGAAGAAACACCTGACCTTTATCCTTCTGGAGTTTCTCTCTTCCTACTTCCTATTTCTTAGACCCAGAGGCTTCTGCAGAAACTGCAAAAATATGGCTGCCTGACATGGAGCTCCTACCTGTTCATTTTCCAGTGGATGTTGAAAGAGCACTATTTCTGGGGATCTTCTGTTATATCCTGTGTTTGCAGGTGTGAGACTGTTACAGTTTGGATGTAAGGTGTCCCAAAAAAAATCTCACATGTGAGACAATGCAAGAAGGTTCAGAGGAGAAGTGATTGGTTTTTAAAAATCTTAACCCAATCGGTGAATTAATCTCCTGATAGGGATTAACTGAGTGGTAACTGAAGTAGTAGGGTGTGGCCGGAGGAGGTGGGCATTGGGGCATGGCTTTAGGGTGTATATTTGTATCTGGAAAGTGGAGATCTCTCTCTGTGCTTCCTGATCACTATGTGAGCTGCTTTCCTCTGCCACACTCTTCTGCCATGATGTTCCTGCCTCACCTGGAGCCCTGAGGAATGGAGCTTGCTGCCTATGGATGGAGACCTCTGAACCTGTGAGCCTCTAAATAAACCTTTCCTACTCTACATTTGTGCTGGTCGGGTCCTTTAGTCACGGCAGCAAAAAAAGCTGAATAAAATAGAAACCCTCCAGCCCTCTTCTCTGTCCAAAAATTAGGCTTTATTACTGATCTATAGTCACTTCTTCCTCAAAAATTGTCCCTCCCATTCATTAAGAACAGAACCTTTGTAAATGGATCTGTGGTATTCCTGTTTGAAATATGAAAAAGTTTCCATGAAGCTAGCTCCTTTGAATTGCACCCTCTCTACCTAGCCCACACCCATCCATTACCCTGCAGAATAGTCACAGGTCAATGCTGAAGGTCGGGTCCCTCTTTGGTGAAGGTAGGATTTATCCCCTATTGCTCTAAGCTTTTCCCTCTGCTCGTCCCTCTGTGTAATCTCGGGAGCAGGTGGCATCATGCCCGGGGGTTTGTGTGTATTTATTCTCTGCCAACCCAAATGGGCTCTTGTGTATTGGGATGTGACCTACATTTTAGATGGCCCACAAAGTTGTTCGTGCAGAGTGACACCTTTAGCCCCAAACATTTGCAGAGTGGATACAGCTAATACATTTCTGGTTCCATAAATGAGCCAACCTTTCCTTACCCTGAGAAGGGTTTATCACAGGAACCTCAAATCTGCAGAATTATCATGTATAAGGTGTGGCTGACCTTGCCATGATTACTGTCTGGTAGGATGCTGGAGGAAAGACCACCGACCTGGCAGGTTGGGGTGAGGTGACTTGTGTCTTTTCTGAATTTACAAAAAATAATATGCTGATCTGATATGATTAAATTTAAAATGTTAAGATAATTAAGAAGCTATATAAAAATAAGGCCTTGAGGTATCTAGAGAAGTGAGCCAACGAGGAGCAACCTTTTAACCTGCCTAACCCACTCTATAGCTTTCCACCAAGGAAGAACATAGACCACACCCCTAACCTCACCATCTCTGATATTAAAAATGGTGAGCAGGCTGGGCCTAATCATTAGGAAATTTGTGTAAGCAAAACCCCAAAGAAGCATTTCAGTTGCTTGATGCATTCTCTTATTCCTTCTTATCAGTCAAAGCCAAGAATTTTAGCAACTGGGCCTCCTTCCTAGGCCTTCTGAGGGCATGGTTCCCAGAACTCAGGCACCCAGCGCTGGCCCTTGCTTTGATTTCTCTTTGATAGCTCATTACTCAAAGACCCCAGGGGAACAGTTTTCCAGAATCCTACCGTGACAATTCTACAGTATTGAAAATATATTAAGCCTGCATTAAGAGTGAGAAACATAATTCCTCTGGGGTGGGGGAGTTTTGTCCTGTGGCTTAGCTTGAGGAGAGATCGAAAGAGCTGTTGGGCTCTCTGAAGCCTCTTAAAAATTAGAAATCCTCAGCTTTATCATACCAGTTGTGCACCAGGATTTTCTGTTTTCCCCTTCATTCTTTGCAATTTCACAGTAAGTGTCTACACTGGTTTCTATGGCCCCCAAAGAATTTGCAAAAAGGAATTTGGAAGATGCTTTAGTTAATCTGAAGAGTTGGGGTGGGAGGGTGCAGATTCAGCTCCCCTGCACAGTTTCCACTGCACACTGAGCAAAGAAAGAACAGCACATGTTTTCACCTGGAGATCACTCCCCTTTTCAGGTAGTTCCAGGTTCCCTCCACATGGTGATGCACAGTTGCGGCTAAACTAGCTTAAGGAGGGGTCCAGCTGCACCCTTCTGCTTTTTCTTCCTCCCCATCCTTCCCTGTGCCTCCCTCCTCTTCCCTTCCTTATTTCCTCTAGGATGCATCTCCCATTGTACTGTTTTTGCAACAAGTGCTAATCCGAAATCACAGTTATTAGACCACAGTAAGTGCCCAAAGTGGGGGACGTGGCCTTGAGTGTGTCATTAAGTCCTGGATGCTGCTCCTAGTTAAGAGATCTCCTTCCTCTTCCATCACTGCTGGATGCTTCTTGGAGAATGTCTGCCTGCACTGAAGGGGACAGAAGGGGGAAGTGAGTGAAGGACATCAGAGTGAGTCTTCTTCATGAATGAGCACTTGCCAGTGTGGCCCTGGAACTGCAAGCACCTCTGAGTACTTGTTAGAAATGCACACTCTGGGCCCATCTGACTACTCAACTACATTTTGTAGTCTAATAAGACTGCCAGGCAGTCCACGTGTATGTCATCTCTGCAGAAACTGAAGTCACCAGCAGCAAATGATGGAGTATTTGTGACAAAGCTTAGAAATTATGTGTGTGTGTGTGTGTGTGTGTGTGTGTGTGTGTGTGTGTGAGTGATTGCTAAACTTGGGTAGAGTGCCAGGCAAATATGGCGCCCTCTTTAGGATTTTACAGGAAGAGAAATACTGAATAAATATTACTGTTTAGGGCTTATGGGATTTTTAAACATCTTTTGGAAGGAGAGATGTCATGCCAACACTTGGAATATGAATAAGCATAGAGGTGGGAAGGGTGTCCTAGGTTGGGGAAACAGGGGGAACAGAGGCCCAAAACCCAGCGGCGGGGGTTCATGTTGGGCCGTTCATGTTGCCTGGAATGTGGAGCATGAGCAGAGTCATCACTAGAATCACCTGGCAGTCTTCTCAAACTACAAAATGCAGCTGATAGGCTCAGAGTGTGCATTTTTTAAAAGTACTCAGACATGGTCGCTATTGCTGGGCCCACACAGGCAATGTCCCCATCCATGAAGAAGCTTCATCCTGATGTCCTTTCCTCACTTCCTACTTCTGTCCCCGTTGGGGCAGGCACACTCTCTCCAAGAAGCAGCCAGCAGGGCTGGAGATGTAGCTCAGAGGTAAAGCACTTGCCTAGCATGTGCAAGGTCCTGGGTCCTATCCCCAGTACACTATAATCTTGGTTTTGAGGAGGACATTAAATAGATAAAAGGAAGCAACCAGTAATGGTGGGAGTGTGGGCAGATCCCCTGGAGGAATGGGAGACCAGGGTTAGTTCAAGTAGGAGTTGTAATCCTGGTCAGTTAGAGCTTTATTCTCAGGACACTGGGAAGTTGTTGAGGGGCTTTTCTGAGCAGAAGGTGGGCAACAAGAGGATGTCCTGACTGTCACTCATGGACTGGCTACACTGACTCAGCCTGGGAAGGAAGCAGAGCTTGCCATAGGCCGAGGCAGATGTGGCACTCTGTTGCTCCCAACATGACACTTCTGCTTATTTACCATCCAGGACCCCAGACGCCAATTCAGAAACCATACATGCATATATTACTCTCTCCTGAAAGGACCATAAGCCAAGGAGAAACAGGGGACTCTAATTTGGGTGATGGTGTCCAAGTGAATTGCCTCCAAATCCAGTTGATCATAAAAATCATTCCCATACAATAAACAACTATGAGTTCCAGGTACTTTTGTAGATACTGGGGATACACAGTGAGCACAACAGCAAAAAGAAATTCTGCATTTCTCGAACTTACCTTTGGAGTTAGGGGTTAAGGAACTTACATTGATTTTCATCCTTATGTTCTTAATTTCGTGGACACTGGCACTGCTTAGGTTGGCTATTTAGAGAGTCAGCTTTCTTCCTTTGTGGCTTAAGCTGTTGTCACCTTTATCATAAGATATGTTATCTGAAAAGGCTTTTAAGAAAATCTGATCTATTTTCTCTCACCCCTGTGGATGTAGGGGGAAAAAAAGCAAAACAAAACTTGCCATTACCCAATAGCAATATTTTTTTGGATGCTCTCAGTGAATAGTGATGAAATAGTATCTAAAGTCTGAAAGCTTATTTTGTGCCAGAGTTCTAAATGTCATATGTGATCCCGTCAATTCTCACAAACCTTATTAGAAAATAATTATCATCGTTTTACACATGGAAAAAATGGAAGCTTAGATTGGTGCATACCTTATCCAGGCTTTAACAGGCAGAGCTGAGGGCCAAATAAGAACAATTCAGCCTATGTGGCCCATAGACCCTGGGGAAGCACTTCATACACTAGTCCCCTCAATAGAGGAGGCCAGAAGAAACCTTTTCAGACAATGAGATCTAGAAATGTGACCTCCACTGCTTACTACTCTTCTTTGACTGCCCAAGACTCAAAGAATACGATGTAGGAACAGCTGAAAGGTAAACTTAGGTACATTAGATTTCTAATGAGTTTATTTGAGCATTCAGTGATTCCTGAATCAGACTGCAAGAAAGTAAGTGGTTCATGAAAACTTTTATATGGTATTTGCAGAACCCTGATACAGAAAATATCTGTTTGGTTAAAATGGAAAGTCTATCTTTAGAGGTGAGTTTGTGATTATCTGATTAGTTGAGCTTAAATTTTGTGTTCCATGAGTTGAGCTTTCCTTTCTTAGGGAGGAACCCTGGGTGTTTTAAAATTCTGCATCAATTGGTCTCTACTTCTCTGCTCAACCCCAGTTCTAGGAATAGCCTGACCCACACCATGCTCTCTGTTCCTGGCCTCCCAAGCCTCATTTCGGTTCCTAGGGCTTGCTGTTTCTTTCTCCTTCAGAGCATTGTCCATCCTGTCCCCAATGCTTAGAGAGTTTTTTCTTTACCCACTTTTTTTTTTCCAACAGACACGCAGATCTCAATTCTAAGGTTACTTGCTCTGGAAAGTTCTCCCTAAATTCCCTAACCAGCTCATATCCTACTGCTATAGATTGAGTTATTTCCCATACTTCTCTCCATTGCAACACTTATGAAAATAGTAATTTTGTACTCATTAGTGCAGTGGTTTTCGAAGTGTGATCTCCCTCAACAGAAGTATTGCCATCGCCTGGGAACTCATTAGAAGAGCAAATTCTCCCATTCTACCCCGGATCTAAAGAACCAAAACTCCAGCAGTGGGTGGAGCCCAGCAGTTTATGTCTTACTAATTCATCCTGTTCTTCCAATGCATGTGCAAGTTCAGGAGCCTCTGTTTTAGTGACTGTCTTTCACTGATGCCTTTCCTTGCTCATAGGTTTTTGGTGCCATCAGGAAAGAGACTGCTTGTTCCTCACTTGATAGCTTCAATTCTTATCCAGTCCCTATTAGATATACAATTAACAGCCACTTAGTGGATAAATCAATGAGCTCACTTTTATTTTTAAAGTCTTTTCAAAGAGGTGGTATTTCCAAAAATTTTTTTTAAAAAAATAAGGCTCTGGGAATTCTAATGGCAGGTCCAGTGAATTTGTAGATTTTCTTTTGGAGAAAATGTCAACAATGTGACAGCTCTAGGTATAAACATCCTTGTTGAATAGATTCCATTATTTAATGGACAGAGTTCAGGAAACGTGGCAGAGCCCTACTAACCTGAAATAAACATGCAATGCTTCATCCTTACCCAGGCATTTATTGAGGACATTATCCTAGCTGCTTCTGGGGCAACCAAAATGAACACATCCTCAAAGAGTTTGTAATATTTGTATTTCTCCCTGCTTGTTTTCTGTATGTATGTGAACTTTTTATTTTGCATGTTTTTTAAGACATGATACGAAGACAATAATATATTCAAAAGAAAGATAATCATATGAATATAAAATATTTTCACTTGAAAATATCAATTACTTTATGCATTTGCATGTTTCTGGACATGGAAATTATCAGAGATGTTTCTCACAAGACTTCTCATAACAACAAAATAATATTAGGGGCATTCTATTTCTCATTGAATTATTTACCCAAAGCCATTTAGGGCTATTCTACACAATGTGTATGCATTTTTATGTGGGAAGTATAATATCTAAGAAAAAAAAACTATTTCCACATCTTTTAACACTTCTAAATGGTTCATTGTAAAATGAAAGTTTTGTTGTATTTGCTTTTTAAAATCATTGATTTCATTTCTCCCTCACTCCCACTTTGAAAAATTGCCTTTGTTCAGAAACACAAAGCAAAACAAAAAACAGCTGTACAAGGCAGCTGGTTTAGAATCAGGGTATTGAGGAACTTGGGGATTTGCACAATTAACAGCTATACATAGATTCAATTCCAGGATGAGAATGTTTAACGGTGTGCCACAGGCCTGATCCATGTGATAGACCGATTAAAATCTTATTTACATTTCTTCCGAGTTCTTACCAATCCTTTATTTCTTCTTTAATTTTTATTTGGTAGGTTATTGGATTTGGTTGAAGGGAAATGAGTTGTTAACAGGATATTCTCTCTTCCCAGTGGATGTTGCTTATATTTCACATTTACTCTGAATTTGAAAAATAGCTCTGTGGTCTCAGCAGAACTTGTTACTCCCATTTTGAACATGTCCCCTTCCACCTTTTTACTAATATGCTTGAATCTTAAGACCTATGGTCCAGATTTTTGTTATGATATTTGAAAAGGGATTTTATGTCCCAACATTCATTGGCAGTAGTTATGTATCTCCAATGAGCTAGGCAAAACTAGGCATTCAGGAAAGGTTCAATGCTTATCTTGAAAATACTCAAACTCCAAGTTTCACAAAGGGTGATCAATAAATGATTTGAGAAATTCTGTGGAATTCTAAGCACAACATGGTATCCTGAGTTGGATCCTGGAACAAAAATAGGTCAAGGGTGTAAAAATTGGTAAAATTGAAATATATTCTGGAATTTAGTTAATTGTATGTGCCATTGTTGATTTCTTGATTTTGACAAATGCACCATAGATTTTTGTAAAGACTTCATGGAAAGCTCCCATGTTCTTTGCTCTTCCTCATAGCCCTAGAAAACAGGTGAGGAATTAACTGACCATTGGGGAGTGAACTTGTCTTCAGTGGATTAAGGCTATGCAAAACAAACACGAACATGGCTTGTGAAATAGGCACTAGGGTTGAATTTGGAGAACTTGATACCTGCTCTTCCCTTTATAATTGTGTGGTCTGAGATCAGTTAATGTATCTGAGAATGAGGTTTTTCATTTACATGATGAACAGATTGTTTTGGTGTGCAGATAATGGGACTGCTCTTGTAGCAAATTTAAAATGAAGTAGTGCTATAAAAGTGCTGCAATCGTTCTGCTCTGGAAATATGGAACAGGTACTCAAAACCCATCCAACCATGCCCTACATGACTATTGACAGCTGAGAGTGCCACTTCCCAGACTTGAGTCTTTCACAACCTTTATCAAAGATGGCCCCAGGAGGCCTTGCCTGAGCAAATGGGCAAGCTTGTGCTTTATCCTCCTCTAGTGGCTGGTCCAAGCATTGCAGCATTTTCTTGGCCTTCAGCGTGCCTGCAAAGGGCAGCTCCAGACAACTCCCTTATGTATTTCAGTAACTCTGCTTTAAGTTCCACCTCCAGGGCAGTTCCATCCATTTTTCTTTCTTACTGTGCCACAAATGGCCTTATAACAACACTGTTCTGTTAAATGTGTCATTTTCTGAGAATGCTCCAATGCTTTTACCCTTACACCTCCAGGGTTTACTTTGTCACTCTGTCCTTTTCTGGTTTATTTCAGCATCCTTAGCATAAAGACTATGGTGGCAGGATGCAGAATCTTAGCTTTGCTGAAATGTGGCTGAGCGATGTCCCTAGCAAAGAGATATAGCCATGGATTTTCCCTTAAGGGAAAACCCCATCTAAAATACGGTTTCATCTTCTTTCATTTTGTTCTCTGTGTACCAGCAAAACAGCAGTGCTGACTCAGGAATGAGGAACCTTTCAGCAATTCATTTAGTGTCCCTAGCTTGGACCTTTTTCAGTTGGATGCAAAAGAAAACATTCTCACCCTGTTATGGTTTGGATGTGAGGTGTCCCCCAAAAGCTCATGTGTGAGACAATGCAAGAAGGTTCAGAGGAGAAATGATTGGGTTGTGAGAGTCTTAACCCAATCAGTCAATTAATCCTCTGGTGGGGATTAACTGAGTGGTAATTGAAGTGGTAGGTAGGATATGGCTGGAGGAGATGGTAATTGAGGTATGCTTTGGGGGTATATATTTGTATCTGGAGAGTAAAGTCTCTATCTGCTTCTTGATAATCATGATATGAGTTGCTTCTCTCTGCTACACTCTGCCACCAAGCTGTTCAGCCTCACCTGGAGCCTGAGAAATGGAGCCAGCCTTCTATGGACTAAGACCCCTGCAACCATGAACCCTCAAATAAACTTTTTCTCCTCTACAATTGTTCTGGTCTGGTCCTTTAGTCACAGCAGTGCAAAAGCTGACTAAAACACACCCTGACTTCATTCATACCACAGATGTGCATTGAGGTCCTGATGTTCCAGAGAAGATGGAGGAAGATGAGAATCGGGGCTACAAAAAATTACTAACTGGGGAGAGAGTGGAAATGCATTAAAACTTCTCATTAGCAAAGTCATCATGTCATGGTATTAGAGAGAACTGCTACTACTACTAGTAGTGATAATAATAATAATAACAGCAACAACAATAGACATTAAGTGAGCTCTAACTGTATATTGGCCTCTGATGAACTGCTATGTACACAATATATTTTTTGATTCGTCCAGCAATAATGCAAGATATTATTCTTCAAAGTATGTTCACAAATGAGGAGACTGCAGCTAGGAAAAATTAAATAACTTAACAAGGTATGGGAAGGAGAGGAAAAATTCTGTGGTTATGCAGAGATAGAACTGAATACTGTCACTCTGTAATCTTTTCTCATGACTATTCCTCATTCATGTCACACATCATTCTTCAATCTTTACATATAATTTCCCCCCTGGAGATTCTGGAATTGGCCTCATATTGCTTCTTTGCTCTAACTCTAAGGAGTCATTATTTCTTGATTATGGTTGGCATAGAAGATAAATCCTATTTTCCATCCAGTGAATGAATGTTTGTTAAGGGACGGAAGGAAAAAAATTCTCTGGCCTGAGATAACCAAAGGGAATCTTCACAGAAAGTGTAGAAATTCAACTCTGCCTTGGAATAATGATGTTGGGTGTGGATAAGCAAAGTCAATTTAATAGTGCCTTAGCTATTAGACTGTTTCTATCTGCCAGCTCTTGACAGTGTCTGCTGTCAATCCACTTAAATCTCATAGCATTTCTAGGAGATACATATCATTAGCCTTCCCATTTTACAGATGTAAACAGAGACACGGAGAGGTTTAGAAGCTTGTCATTTGTAAGAGAATAGGCATGTTTGTATTCTAAGTGTCTGGCATGCAATATCTGCTTAATATACATGTCTTCTTTTTTTGGTAAATAAAAGAGGAAAGCTTTTTGAGATTAACAATCTAAAAAAGCAATGACATAGAGAACATAGAGGGAGAAATGACACAGAGAAATGACCTAGAGGAAAACTGCCAATGATAATGTTGGTGATAAATGCATTTCTATAGGACAAGAATTGAATATATATTTGGAAAGGTGAGTTGGGTCAGACTAAGGAGTTTAGACTTGTCTCACTCTTGTTATCAGGACTCTAACTATGCCTCCATCAGACTTGCGTAAACCATGGCTGCTATGTTTTATTGGCCCACATAGTGAAGTCTTAAGTGTAGTTATTTACTGGTGGAATGCACTCTCACAAAATAAACCATCCCCAAGTTCTCATGAGCCCTTTGAATTAGCAAATGTGATATGTTTGTAGAGGTGGAAAGGGTTGGAATTTTCTGAGGGGGAAGTTAGCATGAGGAAGTGAGAGGTATCCTTTCTTGGAAAAACAGATTTTCAATATCTGCTTCTCACAAGATCTTGGTTATTGACAATGGTTTCTTTTGCTTTTTAAAGTGCTAATTACCAAACACAGCAGCTTAGATCACTATAATAACATATTTGGAATTTTCCAAGCAACTCATGTTTTCTGTGAATTGATGGTATTCCAACACACTTCATTATATCATCACCATTGAATGCCATATCCAAAAATTGGGGAAAGGAGAGAATCATAAAGACGATCTTCATTGAGTGTTCAGCCACATGGAAAGACAATATTGGTTCAAATCCCCCCTGTAATTACTTTTGCCCTCTATGTTTTACAATACTTATTCTTGAGAATTGGCTCTCTGAGAAAAATCTTCTGCGTCTGAAAATGGAATTAATCTAGGTAGTGTTGGTACTGCTGCTTCTGCTGCTGATACATTTGAGAAGAATGATTCCTGGCTACCAATGGGATGAGAGAGTGAAAGTTAAAAATCCATTAAAAACCAGGGGGAATTGCCCATGAAATAAGGTGGCTTTGTGAATGTGAAGATGGCTGTGATTTCCAGGGGGGGACTACACAGTAAATAAGCCTCTCCAAAGGTATTGAGCTTGTTTAACTGAATGACATTTTTTCACTCATAATGCTTTTATTTCTCATCTTGGCAGAGGAGACAATATCAGTTCTGAACAAAACTGAGGTTGAACTTTTACATTATTGTATTCTCCCATCTATAAATTTTTATCAGAGTGATAAAACTGGGAATAAAAACCTATCTGTTTGAAAAAAAATAATCATTCTGCTAATGAAAGAGACTGTGGCTGGTGGTAAAATATACATGGGGGCCTCATTGGAAGAATTAACCAGGATTAAGGGAGACTGGCTCTTCATGAGAGCTTCTCCCAGGAATATCTGTATAAACGTTAGACATGAGTGCTGGTGGGCGCTTTGTGGGCACCATTTGGTATAAACCCTGGAGAAAGAAGAGAAATAACATGACAGCATTTAGAATTTACTCAGACATTTTCATATGGTTATTTCATTGGAATCCTCTTAACAGTTCACATCAAGCAGGGAACTAACTTCACTTTACAGAGAGGGAAATTGAGGCTCAGATGGATTTGATTACTAGCCTCAAGCCCTGCAGAGAGAAGATGGAGCCACGTTTTAAATTCAGAACTGTCTCCCTCCAAAGACCATTCTGTTTATTGCTGAACTATAGATGAATAGTGATTCACAAAGTTCTGTTTGTCTCTTAGAAATGTGTTCTTGTTGCATATATGAATATGCCAGGAAAAAAAAACCCATTCTGTATGATTAAAATGCACTAGTAAAGTGTGTATGTGATGGTAGGGAGAGTGGGTTATTGTCCACACAGGATTGAATTTGTTTTCTCAGGAAACCATGATGTTGGTGGCTCCTGATTTTTTTTTTTTTTTTTTTTTTTTTAGTGTACAATACATCTTCCTGGCCCCACCACGCATTCAACGTGTGCTGCTCATTCATTGCATCCTTGCAGTTTTTTAAATTCAAAAGACATTCATTTTTACACCCAGCATAGGAGACAGATTTGGGAAAGGAAATGAACAAGAATAGATTCTAATAACATCTCTTAGGCTGAGGTTCCAAAAGCTCATGTGTAGGACAATGCAAGAAAGCTTAGAGGTGAAATGATTGGGTTAGGAGAGTCTTAACCTAATCGTGCATTCATCCCCCTGATAGGGACTACCTGGGTGGTAACTGCAGGCAGGTGGGGTGTGGCTGGAGGAGGTGGGTCGCTGGGTCTTTCTAGTGGAGTCTCCCTCTCTGCTTCCTGGTTCCATGTTCCCAGCTCTTTTCTCTACCACATTCTTCCACCCTGATGTTCTGCCTCAGCTCAGGCCCCAAGGATTAGAATCTGTCTATGGACGGAGACTTCTGAAACAGGGAGCCCCCAAATAAACTTTTCCTCTTCTAATGTGATGAAGAGACCTGAAAAGAACACCTACCATGTATTGAATTGAAGTCAGGCCTTGGATTCAGTCTCCAGCACTGCAAACAAAACAAACCAAAACAACTAACAGCAGCTCCTCCTCTTATAGATGTAACTTTGCCTCTCACAAAGGTACACAATTTCTTTGAGTCTCAGTTTTCTCATTTGTAAAATGTGACTTAAGGGCAGCACTGCATGTGTATTTTTGTAAGCATAAGTGAGGAAAGACCTGTAGCATCTTGTTCATTGGAGATGTGAACAGATGGTGCTAGAAGGTTAGATATGGGTCTCATCATGTCAAAGCTCATAGTCAAGGATGGAAAAGACAGACAAAGCCATTTCCTTAGGTGAAAAATGGGGGCAATGAATCCGCTAATCTAAAAGGATTTTTCTGAGGATTAAATGTAATAATGTATGGAGAGTACTTTGAACAGGGCCTAGCACATAGTAAGTGCTCAGTAAGTTTTAACTATATTAATAGTGATTAGTAAAGGCTCAGTAGTAGGCATATGCCAGTGTTATTGTTGCCCAGAAAAAAAAAAGATTCATTCATGGGCTAAGGCAGAGAAGACATCATAAAGCCAGTGACATCATTAAGCATGTGGAGGAACCTCCCACGCTGCTACATAAACAAGCTTAAGTGCAGTGTGTATAAAACCTGGGCTGAGAGTTGGTGATGGCAGGAGCGCTGGTATATGCTGGTCTAAGGGTAGAAGGGAATTCAATGTCACTTGCAGTGATTCGCAAAATTTACAAAAACATACCCTGGAAAGTGTGCATGAAAGATAACATCATCCGCTGTGCTGTTAATTCATTGTATGAATAGTGTCCTTCATCAGAAGCCTGAGCCCAAGTTTAGGTGTAAAATTCTGTGAGGTTTCCTTTTAAAGAAAGCTAAAATGGAACAAAAGCAGACCTCAAATCCTGCTCCATCAGTATCCAGCTGGTTCTAAGAACGGCACTATTTCTGAGTTTTCATTTCCAAAGTCTTCAAAAGAAGTGATAATTACATATTTTTTAGTATTTTGTAAACATTTTAGATAATAGGCATTAAGTAGTTGGCATTTTGGAAGCTTCTAAAAAATTTATTGATGCATTTATAATTACAAGTAAGATTTATATGTACACATATGACTTATGTGACATGTAATATGTAATACCTAACAAAGTTACATATTTGCATAATGTATGTAATGTAAATATAATTATAGCTCAGTATCAAGCACTGTCCTAAGAGCCCTGTGGTTACTATCTCCTTAAATCCTCTCAATAAATATGTGGGTACATATAAATATTATCTTATTTCGCAAAGAAGGAAATTAGAGAAGCTTAGTGCATGGCTGTCACATGGTGGTGTAATGATTGATGGAAAGACGCCAACAGGCCCAGTCAGAGGATGAAAAGTATCTTTAATGGCAAAGAATGCACAATCACACAGAGATGACGTAGTAGATAGGTTTTAAAGCAGCCTGCTCCCAGAGTGAGGTGCAGCTTCCCAGCCCTCCCAATATTTCCAGTGGGGCATGCAGCTGGGGGCATCACATGCCTGGAGGAAGGAGTTTACTAAGTTCCTGAAGCTCCCTTTGTGCTTCCCAAGGTGGGAATATCTATTGACATTATTCTCACTACATTTGACTGTTCTGGAAATCTTGGCCACCTGCCAGCAGGCCTGCCCACCAGTTGTAAGTAAACAGTGCAAAGGAACCCCAGTGCATTTCTGATGGTTGACTGTGACACTAGATGACAAGCACAGTTCCCCAGGAGCATTCCTTGTGAGCACTGGCTTTAGGTATATCCAAAGTGCCCTGCTACAGAGTACTCAAAAACACCCAAGATAACACAGAAAGTCCCTGGAACAGTTGGAACCCAAACATGGACTAAATGCTTCTGAAGAACACGCCATATAGAGTTAATATGTGATTGTGCATATAATTTGCAAATGAGTTAAGAAGAGAGGGAGAAGTTCCTTCCAAAGTAGCAGAAGTTAGATACTCTATTGGAAAGTTATTGGTTGCATGATGCTGTTAGCAACAGGATGAAAGGAGTTAGAGAAGAGAAATCCAAGGGCTGGAATGACTGTGGAGGAGGGAGCACTTGCCAGGTCTGTAGTGATTCTTCCCAGGAGGCTCTCCACATCTTCTGATGGACCACCAGGTCTCCTGGGGTTCCCGCTGATGTGTTCTGGCTGTCACCTAGTCAGTGGCCCACCTATCAGACTGCAAAGCAAGTGGGAAACATCTTTTAAAAACGTTTTTCATTTTGAAAAATGAGCTATATGTGACATGATTTGGATAAAATGAACTACCTATGAACTTCTTGAACTACCATGTTCATCTACTTATAGTCCCCACCCCGCCCAGGCCCCACAGAGAATAACAGTTGCTAAGCTGATTATAAGAATTTGCTCACTTTGCCACAGTGATTACTGATGAGGAGGAATGTTGAATAGAAGTAGTAAGAAGCATATTAACAGGAATTAAGTGTTCCTTTTCTGAACATAGAGAATTAAGAGAAAACACCTGTGGTTGGAATAAAAACCAAAGGCAGTGGATAAGATCAGACTCCCAAGGGTTTTCCTGAGGAATGTGCCATTATACCTCCCTGGGCTAGCCACCATCCATCGTCCCTGATCACATGGTTCTGCAAAGGGCCCCTGCTTTAACCAATGGCTGAGGGGAGGGTTCAATGCCTGGGAGTCATAGGTGCAAGCTTTTTACGACACCCAAACTGGGAATTAGATGAGATTTGTTTTGCTAGTGAAGGAGGTGAGTGGAAGAATTATTTGACTCATAGCCAGGCAGACCACCAGAGAGAGGGAGCTGCATTTGTGCTATGGTCCCCGAGGAGAAAGTGGAACAAATCTTACCTTTTCCAGTATTTCTCTTCTCTCTTTGTTTGCCTGGTGTGGTTTTAACTGTTCTTGAAGATTCCAAAAATGGCTCATCTTGGAAACTGTCTTCGTCAGGCAGCCTCCATAGTTTCCAGACTTGTCCTTGGATAGATGCCACATATTACGAGTTTTCGATGAGTCTGTGTCTCTTACTAGAGTCAGCGTGAGACTGTGAGCAATGGTTTACTCATCTTTGTGCTACTGCTTTCTAGTAAAGTGAATTTGATAGAAGTGTTTTCAACAAATTTTGAATAAATATTGAAAGACAAATATATATTATCTGTAAATTCATTTTATGCATGTGTATATCTATCTCTCTATATGTATATATAGAGAGATAGATATATATAAACATATGTTATTATCTTTATTCCATCCACTGATTCTCTGGACAAGGCCACCTGCCTTCTCCTGGTTGTAGTCTACTCACACAGACTGATTGCTTTGCAAATTGAGGTGTTCTCTGAGCTTCTCTGTGGTCATGATAAAAAGAACTTCCAGGGGCTGGGGATGTGGCTCAAGCGGTAGCGCGCTCGCCTGGTATGCGTGCGGCCCGGGTTCGATCCTCAGCACCACATACAAACAAAGATGTTGTGTCCGCCGAGAACTAAAAAATAAAATATTAAAAATTCTCTCTCTCTCTCTCTCTCTCTCTCTCTCTCTCTCTCTCTCTCTCCTCTCTCACTCTCTATTAAAAAAAAAAAAGAACTTCCACTGCCTGTGACTGTGCCCAGGAGCTATTAGACTGAAATACTGAGCATTAAAGGAGATAGTGGATGGGAGGCTCAGGACCAAGCCCATCAAGCAGTCTTCGGTTTGAGTTGGTGCCAGAGGTAACTCCAGTGAGATGAAACTTAGCCTAGATTTTGAGGCATTCTTCCCTAGCTAAAGATGCCATCTTAGCATAGAGATTTGGTCATCATGGATGCTCCTTGGCAAACACCCGATGATGTAGGAGCTCCAGTCCTCTTCACCCTGAGCAGCTTCTGAGGAAGAAACATAAAGGGAAAGATAAGCAATAGGAAGGGAGAAAGGGTACCAGGTTTCTGACTTATTTATAACCATAAACCTCCATGAAATAAGCCATTTGCAGGAGGAAACTATTTACAATAGTCTACCTAATTATTTTGCAAAAAAAAAAAATGAACTGTTTTTAGAGTGCTTTTTAAAATTGTTCCCACAGCTTAGTCCTCTTGACAGACACCACTATGTCAATAGTATTCAGCTTGAGATGTACGTCTAGAAGATGAGTCTCCAGAAGTTGATTATTCACGGTAACAAAATTGAATTAGATGTGATGGATCAACTTCTTGAACTCTCATGTTCCCTTCACCGAATTCTTCTTTGGGCCCTGTACGTAGCCACAGAATCACACGTCACAGAACCCACACTGCAGTCGAGGGGCGCGGACCAACCAACTCAAATTGGTGAGTTCAGGCTGTAGCACATATTTTCTTGGAAAGAACACCAGCTTTGCAGTCAGGTTGACCCACTTAGGTTTGAAATTCAGGCTGTCACTTATTATCATATTGCCACAAGCAGGTTCTTGAACTCTCTTAATGATTCTCCTCATCTTTAAAATGGGATTTGTAATTTATCCTACAGTTTCCATGATGGTTAACTGAGGAAGCTCTCACTGGATGTCAGGGTCCTCAACATTCAGGTTGTGCTTATCCTTCAATGTAATGTTTCAACATCTTTCATTTTCTCATAGTGTCTTATGCTGGGTAACAAAAATTACCACAGACGTAGCTGATTGAAAACAACACACATTTACACCTCATTATTTCTGTAGATGGTCATTTTAGGCCCGACTTAGTAGATTCTTAGTTTCAAGGCTTCACAAGGCTGCAGTCAGGGATGTGATTACATCTGAAACTCAGGATATTTTTCTAAGCACATGTAGCTGTTGGCAGGATTCAATTCCTTTTGGTTGTAGGACTGAGACTCTCAGCTACCTGCAATTCTTTGATAAGTAGCTCTTTCCATTGGTGACTCACAATATAGCAGCTTGTTTCTTCAAAGCCAGCAATAAGAAAGTACATTTATATTTATTAATGAAATCACAAGACTAGTGTTTTAGTCAGCTTTTTTGCTACTGCTACTAAAAGATCAGACCAGAACAATTTTAAAGGAGGAAAAGTTTATTTGAGGGTTCACAGTTTCAGAGGTCTTGGTCCATAGAAGGCCGATTCCATTTCTCAAGGCCCAAGGTGAGGCAGAACATCATGGCAGAAGAGTGTGGCAGAGGTGAACGGAAGCAGGGAGAGAGAGACTCCACTCTCCAGATACAAAATAAATATCCCAAAGCCATGCCCTCAATGGCCTACCTCCTCCAGCCACACCTTACCAGTCTTCAGTTCATCCCTCTCAAAGGATTAACTCACTGCTTGGGTTAAGGCTCTCACAACCCAATCCTTTCTTCTCTGAACCTTCTTGCATTGTCTCACATGTGAGCTTTTGGGGGACACCTCATATCCAAACCATAACAAGTAGTATCCCACCACCTGTACCATATTATATTGGTGGGAACACAAGTTACAGGTGCTGCCCATCCTTCAGGGGAGGGGATTACCTGGAGGTGAGGAGGAACATTGGGGTCACCCTCGGATTCATTCACTCTCAAAGTACAAGGGCTTTGACACAAGTTACAGAGTGTCCTTCTGTCTGTGTTGGTTGTTGATAGTGTCAGTAGAATTAGTTTCATCTTTTCAAAGAAATCAGAGATGTCAAGCACATGGGAAAATGTGGGTTATCTCTGCATTGCTTATTACCAGGGTCAATGAAGATAATGGAAACTGTTCTTTAGTTTGTCCTGTGGGTCCAGGCGCAGTCTCAGGATGCTTTGAAAGATAATACACCACCAAAAGAGTTGGAAAGTATTATAAACCCTATTTGCCCCCCTTTAACTATAATAATACATCCTGGTGGGTAAGCAACATGGGTAGAAAGGAATAGAAAGGAGCTGCCTGCAGCCCTGTGTCAGGGGTCCTTAGCATACAGATGTACTTACTAAGGACAACAATCATGTGTGTGGAACTAATAGGAAATCCCACAGATAAAAATCTACACTTTATTCCCTAACAGGAAAAACCAAGGAATATACTATAAACAACTAGATGAAAATGCATTAGAAAACAAATATGTTTAAAAAGAATAAAGAAGTCCAGTTTGGATAATACAGAAATTGTTAACACAGCAACCAAGAGAGACTACCTGAGTTTGGATCCCTTGGGAAGAAGAGCTGTAGCTATAAATGTTTCTCTGTCAATACTTGCTTTTCTTTTCGATCCTTTTCACATGCTGAGAATTCCCTGATGATGCTTCATGATTATGAGTGAATTATTAGGTATGCTATTAGGATTATCATTCCCTAAGCCTTAAACATGAGTGTGTGACCATCCTTAGGCTCAATTTAAGCCAGAGAAAAACAAAATTCATGTACAAGAAAAAGTCCTTATGAGATGGTAGAGATATATTGTTGATCTAAGGCTCAATTGTTTTAATAAGAGGTCCCCGGTCAGGGATTATCAGGGAACAAGATTATATAATAGGTACAATTTTAGTAAAACCCTGTTCTAAGACAGGAATTGCTGCAGGATTAGAAACAAGGAAAGAATATTTCACTGCAGAAATACAGAAGAGAGAGATCCACCCATCGTTTGTTCCTAGGTATAAGTACATGCAAATAGATCCTTGTGGAAGGAAACTACCGAAAGTATCTTTTTTTACTGTTAAAGGTCTGGCACAGTGTTGGGTATATAGTGCAGAGTAAACATGCTAAAAAAAACTTTCATATTTCTGGAATTGACTTTGGGCACTAAAATGTCAATATTTGTTTAGCTATAGACATTTCCAGGGGAATATGCATTAATTGCCAGAAAACCCCCAACGAATCAGTCTTGTTACAACTATGACCTTACATTATTCCTGGTGGCTGTGGATGACTTCCAGGCTTATTCTATAACATATACATATGAAAGCTTTGTGTGAAAAAAAATCACTGGTTGGTTTTACTTCCAAAGCTATAATTTTGAGTAGTTTTCCTTGTGTTGTAATTGTAAAATAATAGGAGACATCATTGGATATGTGTTCATATATCATCTCAAAAATGTATAAAGTGATATTGAGATAATGTTACAAAAATGTATTTCAAGTAGTACATAGTCTTTTGAAACATGGAAAAGATGATAAACAGTCATTATGTTGGTTTCTGGGGCTGTTCTAACAAAATGCCACAGACTGGGTGGCTTAAAGCATCATAAATTTGTTATGTCATAGTTCTGGAGGCTAGAGGTCCAAAATCAAGGCATAGGCAGAGCCATGTGCACTCTGAGGTTTTAGAGGAGGGTCCTTTATAGGTTTTTCTACACCAAATGGTGGTTGGGAGTCCTTGGCCTTCCTTCCTTGAGTGGCAAATGCATCCCTCTGACCTCTACTTCCATCCCCACTTCTCAGTTTTCTCTCCATGAGAGGCCATACTACTATGATGTATTTTCTAACACCACTACTGACACTGCTTTTTTTCTTTAACACCTGTCAGTTCTCTGACACCAGCTCACTGTCCTATGGTTTAATTCAATTCTAACACTAATCACCTGGAATTAGCATCAGACTCTAGAGGTTAAAAGCTGCATTCCACAAGCATTTCCCACTTCAGGTGCCAATCACAACTTCTGACAACCAGTTTATAAATCAGGGTCCCATGGCCTATTCTTGAGGCCTAGTAATTTATTAGAATGGATTATAGGACTCAGGATAACACTTTGGCCACCTCCATAAGTTTATTATAAAGGATACAACTTGGAATCACCTTGTTGGAAGAGATGTAAGGCACCCCCCTCCCACTCCATCTTCCTAGTACCTGTGCATTCACCAACCTGGGAACTCTCTAAACCCTGTCATTCAAATTTTAAAGAAAGTTCTACTACATAGACATGAATGAGTGGCTGACTAGTGGTTCAACTTGGCAGGAGCAGAGGCATGTTTAGAGAGACAGGGATTCAGGGCTGTGGCTACACAGGTTTTGGCCTATTAGTCTCCATTGTCTGAGAATAAAGAAATTTTATCGCCATTTTCACTACTAAATGCAAACAGGTTCGATATCAGGGTAGTGTGCGTAAGTGTGTCACTGAGGGATCTGTGCATTTTAGATTTAGAACAATAACCTTGTTGAGTGACAGTCTTTGACACTGGCTATTATAAAAACCACATTGTAATTTGGATTGTGTTAGGCCATATTTTATAGATGAGTAAACCCAGGCTTATCCTAGGTCACACAGCCCTGGTAAATTTTGGTCCTGGGAACTGAACCCGTGTCTGGCTGGTTCCAGAGCACATGTTGTTAACCTCCATGGTACAGCCTGTGGAGGGCTTCTGAGGGGAATTGACACTCTGATACTAAGGGCTTTGCTATGATTCCATTCGAAGGGAGTTCTCCATGTTGTCTTGGACTTCATGTCTATTCTTAGGGCGCTTTCTTTCTTTTTTTTTTTTAATTTTATTTTTTAGTTTTTGGTTCTTCATTATTATCCATGACAGATTCCATTTTGTTAAAATTATACAATCATAGGATATATTTTATATTATTTGGATCCCATTCTTGTGGGTGGGCACAATGGTGCGGTTCACTTAGGTAATTTCATATGTGTACAAGGGAAAATTATATTAGATTTACTTGACTGTCTTTCCTATTCCTCTCTCCCCTCCCTTCCTTTCATTCCCCTTTGTCTAATATACCTAACTTTCAAAAGTCTGATAGTAATGTCCGTGAACTTGGCAAGTTGATGGAAATATATCTTGGAGCAAAGATGCAAAGCAGTCTCCTGCTTCTCCGTTCCTATATGTAGAAATTGGCAAATTTTCTGACTGGGGGCATAGTGGTCAATTGATTAATTAGATATGAGCATTTGAGAATAAAAATATGTTCTAAAGAGCTTTAGATTATTACTTTAAATAACAAATGTCCTAATCAAATGGGAAATGAGTGATTAGATAAATAATAGAAATCAGGCTAAGTCTAAGTTCAGTGCATTTTATGATATTTTATTAGAAAAGGAAATTGCAAAGAATATATTTGTAAAGAAGGGACAAAGTAAGGCAAGGTCATATGGATACACAGGGAGTGGTGGAGGGAGGGAATATCTGATAATAGAAGAGCACAAATTTGGGGGCATGCTGTTGTGAGTAGCTCTTTTGAATCCTGGCAAATCCCCTTTACCTTGATAAACATCATAACTTCCTCTTTTGTTGTTAAAAGCAATGCTACTTTGCAACCAGAGCACTGCCATTTCACAGAGGGCTCTTTAACAGAACCCTCCTGTGGATCCATGCTATTGTTAAAGTTTCGATTATTCCAGTCTCCAGGGTTTTATAAATGCTTTGTACCACTTAAGGAGGGCCATGCTTGCTAATTGTGCTGAACACCTTCAGAGGTGGCATCAAGGATCAAGACAGGAGGGTCCAAGCTCTAATGGGCTTGATTGTGGTCTCTGGAGGGAAACCACCTCTTGAAAGCTTCTGGGAGATAGCTCTTGGGAAGTGTGGTGGAAAGATTTAATGCTGCTCTTTGAGGAATCAATGTCTAAACTTTTCAGAACCTCTGGGCTCCTTGGAGAGATTCTTAGTGTTTCCCCAGTGGGTACAATCTAATGTCATTGCATAAACTTATCTCTCCCCTAAAAGGGGTCCCTGCTATACGATGAAAGCCACAAAGCCTGGCCACAGGGATAGGGCAAGCACGCATGGGGCAATAAAGGGACAATGGCTGCTGAGATGCACAAGTGAGATGCCCTTCTCAAAGTACAGGGAGAGAGGACATCCAGGGAGCAACAGTGGTCAGAACTGGGGAGGAACTGGGTCTGTTTTAGAAAGAGAGCTTTGACGAAAGAGTGGATTCCTGGCATTGGGGAGCATCCTGCAGATAGCCAATGAGTGTGCACAGAATAGAAAATGTATGTGTCTTTACATTATATCAAGGAAAATGTCCAAGTTTGGTTAAAGTTTGGCTTTAATACCCACTACTATTTACTTATTTTCCTTATTTGTAGAGAGACATAAGTGCTGAGGCTCAGATCCCTTGGAGGGCAAGAGTATCTACTGACAATTTGTTGGTATTTATTTTCGTGGTTAACTTCTATGGGTAAATGCAACTAGTTCTCGATTTATAGAACTAGAATAAATTTACTTTAAAATAAAAAAAATGTAAGGAAAAAAGAAGTGAGGCCATTTAAAGAGAAAGATGAAGTAAGTCATGATTCAATCAGGACATAGGCGGGGTGGGACCTATCCCATTGTACAATTGACCAAAGTTTGGAAAAACTGTTGTTAAAAAGGGGTCATGGTAGGATGTTGATTCTAATACTCAAGTTCCTAATCCTTCTCCTGTCGCTTATCATGAATGGCAGATATTTTTTTTCCAACAAATCATTCATGCTTTTCTCCTTCCTCATTTTATCTGCTTCTATTTCTTCAAAGTGGAAATGTTTTCTTCCAAGCACTCAAACCTGGCCATATACATAGTAGGTTCCCATAAATGTTCCCACAAATAACAGGACATGCCAATAAATCAGTTGTGACTCCTCAAAAGAAATTCCAATTATCTTGTAATAAGAGTCAAAATTAGGGCAATGACAATGATGAGAACCCATTCAAATGACACTTGAAAGTGAGAAATAACATATCAGATGGAGGTCAGTGCTTCTCAACATTAATCTGAACATGTGTCACGGGGAGACTTTGTTAGAATTCTGATTTTAGTTCAGTAGGTTAGAGGAGGGGTCAGGGAGTTTGCATTTGTAACTACTGGGGCTGCTGCTGGTTGGTGGGCTACATGTTGAGTTATTAAATTTTGGTGATATCAGAGAGGGGAAGACTCAATGTGAACCCCAGTGTCTTGTGCCACTATAAAATGTTGTTCAAAGTGAAATTTTTAAAAATATATATTTTTTAGTTGTAGACGAACACAATATCTTTATTTTATTTCTTTATTTTTATGTGGTGCTGAGGATCAAAACCAGTGCCTCACATGTGCTAGACAAATGCTCTACCACTGAGCCACAACTCCAGCCCCTCAAACTGAAATCTTAAATGAATTTTAAAGCTTTGGAAAAAAAAAAAATCTTTCTAAACATTCTAAGTCCAAGGAGACTCTTCCTGTATAATTCAGCATGTCTTCCATTCTCCAATCTCTTGTTTTACTTCTATAACTCATTTTTGGTGTATTTTTTCTTTTTTTTGTCATTCTTATTTCTCATAAACTTAGAGTTCTTATTGGCCCATAATAAACATTGAGCAGAAAAGGGCTCTGAAGCACCATAGAATTGCAGTCTTATTAGGATGAATTGTTTCACTTGAGGGATAAAGATGCATAAGGCCATATAGGAAGGGGCAAATCTGATCCACAAATCCAAGGCCTCTAACCCCCAGTGTCTTTGCCTTAACACTCATTGCCAGTCTGATGTTCTATGCCAATAACAGAATCCTGCACCTTTTAAAATCAATTCCCCTAGCTCTTTTAGATGACTGGAGAAAGTATCTGGGGATTCAAGCCCTGGAGTCACAGTGCAGGGACACCTGCTTCTCTCCTTCCTCTGCCTCCCCAGGAACATGGGGAGAGAGCATGAGTGCCAGCCAAGCCTGTGCAGGGAGCTGCCTACCAACCAGAACCCGGTAATTATCACTTTATCAAAGTGTGTGCTGAGGATGGGCAAATCTCTGACAGCAGAATAAAGGAATTAACACAGGATTCAGTTCCCTCCCTCCTCTGTGGTTATAAACCTTGCTTAGCTTTATCTTCTTTTTTTAAGTTCTTATTTTAAGTTTAGAAGCTTCGTCAGGAACCACAAATTAAGTTGTGCCCTCTAGTCTCTGCCAGCACATGTGCTGTTGCTAGGCTGTAATTATTGCCTGACACCCTTCTTGGTGTTGACGTCTTTGCCGGTCGGAAAAAAACAACACTCAGTGATTTATTTATTCTAGATTGGTCTTCTTCAATCAACTTTTAATAATTCCTGTGCTATTCTTTCTCATTTTCTCATTTGCATGCTTTATGTCTGCTAATAGTTCTTGGGAGGTTTTCCAAGAAATATGAAATTTGCTGTAACAGAGACAGATCGTACATTCAGGACTCAGACATCACACAGCATTATCATAGTAGTTCAAAGCTGAAGCTGAAACCTGAGCCTTGGAGGTGAAGAGGTCACTGAGATCAAGGACCTGGACTTGAGCTCCCTCGGGTGATATTTCTTTGTGTGCCTCTCGAAATGCATATACATTTACACACATATCTGTGTTAGAATTCTTGTGCACATGGAGTTCCATATGTCTGTTTGTATAAATGTACATGTGCATATGTATTTATAAATAATAAAATCAACATGCTTATTTTGAAAAGATTGGTCAGTATTTGAAAAGAAAGGAAAATGTCACTATTATTTGAAATTTATCAACTAGAAAGAACTGCAATTTATGCATTCAAGTATTAGTAAACATTTTCCTAAACGTAGGCAAGAGTACACTAATTTTTTTTCTATTTTGGATTTTAACCTAGTATTGTGTTATAAGCAATTACCTGCTTTGTGCAAAAATTTTGGTTCTTTAATTACATATATTCTTTCCTTTGATCATTAAAGTAATAGATGTTTACTGTAGAAAATTTAGTAAATACTAAATTTTTATTTATTTATTTTTTGGGGTATCAGGGATTGAACTCTGGGACACTCAGCCACTGAATCACATCTCCAGCCCAGTTTTGCATTTTATTAGAGACAGGGTCTCACTGAGTTGCTTAGTGCCTTGCTGTTGCTGAGGCTGGCTTTGAACTCGCCATCTTTCTGTCTCAGCTTCCCTAGCTGCTGGGATTACAGGTGTGCGCCACAGCTAATACCGAAAATTTTAAGAAAATGAATCCATAATTCCATTACTTATAGTTAAATAACTATTTTGGTTTAGTACATTTTCTTCATGAATAGTTACACAGACATAAATAAATGTACATGTGTATACATATATGTATATAAATGTCTGTAGATATGTATATCTATCCATATATAAATGGACTAAATAAAATTTAATAATTTCCAACAAAGCTGGATCATATTGTATTTACAATATTGTAATATTGTTTCTACTTAAATTTTATCATGAGCTTTGCCTGTGTTAATAAATGTTCTTCAAAATTATTTCAAGTGGCTTCATAATATAGAATTCATATAATGGAATTATATATGAATTGATAATCATAAAAATCTAAAAGCCCAAGCTAAATGAGCCTAAGAATTCATTCAGCTGCCCATAACCTGTGTCTGAACAAAGGGAATATTTTGTTTTAGAGGTATCATGGTTCCTTTCATATTATACAGCTCAAATATTCTCCTAAATAGATCCCAACCTACAAATATCTATTGTTATTAATATCTATCACATATCAAACTTTAAGTATTAAGCATCATGTACTTTAGTTAATATTCACAACCTCTCTTGAGGTGGATACTGGTATCTCCACCTTATAGTTGAGGAAACAGTTTACAGTAGAGGTTAAATAACCCATGATTAGTGAATGACTAAATTGAGACCCCAACTGTTGTCTAATTCCATCATCCTTGCCCCTAACCACTACAGTATACCCATTTAATATATCCACAGATTCATGTGTGCCTTTCCTGAATGTATTTCTTTTCAGCTATATACCTTCTGAATAACAAGATTCATAATCAATACTTTTATTACATATCTAATGTGTATTATGCACTATGCACACTTTTGTTTAAAAATACATGGAGTTAAAAACAAGGGGACATGGTTAAGAGCTTCTTGTAATCTCCTTAGAAGTGCAGTGCGTAAATATGTTCGAAGTATAATGAAAGAGTTAAGCATTCATGCAAGTTAGTAGAATTTGTCCCATAGTAGTACAGAAACAATGTCCAAATTAGTATAATGGCTCAGAGGAAGGAAATAGCATTGTGGAATGGGGTAACCTGAAATATTCTATGAGATCAATAAGTATCTCTGCACTGCATATCATAAAATATTTTTTATACAAAGAGATGTTCCTTCATTTTGGTATTTCCCAATTTATTAAGTAATTTTTATTTAACCTATTTAATATCTTTATTTCAAAATCTTTCTGTTTGGATAGTGGTTAGACAGCTAACATGCCAAGAACCGATATTATATATAATCACACACCTATACCAGACTTTGACAGATGACTATGTAAAATATACTCTGAAAATTATTTTATGGAATGTAGCCATGGGGCTGTTTTTTAAATAGTAGTTCTTAGGCATATGTAAATGCCATATTGGCTATGTTTGGATTGTGCCAATCACCCACCACACTCTTCCCACATTGTAACTCTGAATCTTGGGCCATTATGAAACTAGAATTCTACCTGACTCACATGCAACTGCTTTTCATCAGACTATCATACTGTCTTCAAATAAATACCTTCTTTGTGCCAATCCTTATATAATATGGATTCAGATATAATCCTTTTAATGGTCTCATAATTTTTTATAAACTCAGGAAGATAATCATATAGGAAGATATAGAATTTAGGGAAATTCATTCTGATAACTATGAGAAGAAATTTATAGGTCAGTGTGGCATTTTATTAATCCTTTATCATGTTATTACATATTTGGTTCAGGATCTAAAATGTGTACTGCCATGAGATCTGTGCAGTAATTATTTCTTTTTCTTTGAATAATTCCTCTCTAAAACAAAATGTTGCCCCACAGAGGTAATGATAATGTTATAAAGACAGTCTTATTCACTAGGATTTGAGACCTGTTTCAAAAAGGATTTTGCTGAGGGTTATGACCTGCTCTATGAAGGACTTGATAAGAAACTTTAAACTCTGGTGCTCAAAGGAACATCAGAACTTGTAAAATCCGGAGGTTCTCGGGGCTGGGGATGTGGCTCAGGTGGAGGCGCTGGCCTGGCATGCCTGCGGCCCGGGTTCGATCCTCAGCACCACATACAAAGATGTTGTGTCCACCAAAAACTAAAAAATAAATATTTAAAAAAAAATTCTCCCCCCCACCCCCTCTCTCTCTCTCTCTTTAAAAAAAATCCAGAGGTTCTCAAATTCCAGTCTGCATCAGAATCTACCTGAAGGATGTTAATACACAGCTTTCTGGGTCCTTCCCTTAGGATTTTTGACTTCGGTCTTGTGAGAATGTGAATTGTAATAGTCTTCCAGGTGATGCTGATGTTTCTGTCCTGAGAGCTGTACTTTGAGGCCTACAGGTTCATCTAGTATATGGCCTTCTTTTTACAGAAAAGAGAAATGATACTGAGAGAGTATCCATGTGAATGTATTAATCAAAGCCTGCTATTTTCCTACTAAAAGCCCTCAAGTGATTTCCTGCTGCACTTAGAACAAAACCCTAAATCTTTATTATCCAGAAGATTCTGCATGCTTGGTGCCATCCCTCCACATCAATAAGCCATAGAGGCTTATTGATCTTCCCTCCATTCAATGGACATGTTCCTATTTCAGCAGGAAAAATTACTAACACGTGCACACAGCATCACGTAAGGTGAGAAGGTTTGACTTACAGAGACTTTTAATCCCGTTTTTTAATGCATGCTTCTTTCTTGAGACTCCAGATGGCTAACATGAGCCTCGTGTGCTTGGTGTTTCCTTAGTGCACACTTCCATTGATGGGTCCATCTTGGTTTCTCCCCAGATTAGATCTGGCCGAGAATTTGACCCTCATTATAATAATTTATTGGTCATCAACATTCTAGCTATCATGCCAAGCATTTAACAAACATCACATTTAATCTTCATGAAGTCGATATAAAGTAGATATTATTCACATCTAATTTACAAATGAGAGTGATTTATGTTTCTTATGTTCTCATGACAGAAGCATCTAATGTACTGAGATATTATCTGTGAAGGTTGAGGTATCATCCCACAGCCTGTAGTATCTGGGTGAAAACAACAGGACCACTTCAAGTTGGATCTTACAAAAGAACAGTTATTCAGTGAAGTAAATTTTGGGCCAAAACACAATCATTGGTCAGATGCACAGATTATCTATCTTAAGGGTCAGAAAAAAAAATTGGAGCAATTGTTTCTTTCATCTTAAAGTGGGTCTGAAATATGACAAATTTTATACAAGCTAATTCTTCCAGTGTTTTATGTTCTCTTAAAGTATTTTACCAGAAAGTTTGAATATATTCTTAAATTTAGCCACTGAATATTGGTCCTTCCTCCCATCCTTTCTCTTCCTGCACCATTCTAATTTTCTCTCATTCAGGCACCAGTGCTTTTATTAGTTCTGTACATAGTTAGCTCCCACTTATAACACGCCTGGCATATTTCTTAAAAATATTGACACCCACTAGGTCCAAATATGAAACCTTTCAAGTGGAGAGACCACCTGTCAGGAAGACCCCTGGGTACTTCAAACAATGCAATCCACTTGCATGGAAACCAGCACATACCCCAAATCATCCTTTTCTATCATTTTTTTATTTCAAAGTCCAAATTTTGTTTTTGTTTTTGTTTTTGTTACCTCTTTTTAAAAATTGTTTTTAGTTATATACAACACCAGTATACATCCTAATATCATCACAAAAACTTGGAACACAACCTGTTCCAATTCAATTCCCACTTCCCTCTCTCCCTCCACTCCACGGATCCTTCTCCAATCCATTTACAGTTTACTTTTTCTTTTGTTTTTAATTAATGTCCTATGGATATACCCCCATGCCAGAACCCACAGTGCCACATCCATGCACGCACATAAGAAAGTTCTGTCATATTCATTCCATCGTTCTTCCCTTTTCTCCTCCATTCTTCCCCCTCTTCAATGTCCCTGCTGGATCTACTAATTCCATTTTGATGGAATTCCCTCTCCTTTTTTTCCCCTTTCTCTCTCTGTTTTTTTTATCCCCACCCCCCTTATTTTGGATTAGCCTCTGCATATCAGAAAGCATTTGACATTTGACTTTAACTGTATGTATGTTTAAATGTATGCTTCTAATAAAATTTCTAAGAAAGACACAACTGAATTGAGTTCAGCATTTAAAAATAAATCTATTTAAAGCAAGGAGGTTAAAAAATAAATAAATAAATAAATAAAAGCAAGGAGGTTTAATTTTTCCAGGAATGTAAGAATGATACCACTTTAGAAGATATATTAAATATAATATAAGATGATAATGATATTAAAAAGGAAGAAAAATGAAATCATTTAAGTTATGCAGAAATGATTGATAGTCAATGTATGTATTTTTATTCATTAAAAATCATAAGCTTAGATTGAGATAGAAATTTTATACCTTGAAAAGGGAAAGCTATCCAGAACCTATAACAAATATTATATTTATTAAAGTTAGGAACAAACAAGAATGAACACTGTAGTTGCTTCTGTTGATTTTCAAAAAGGAGAAACTAATAAATGAAACACCCCACCCACCCCCCCACCAAAAATCAAAAGTATAAGAATTGGTGAGGAATACAGGGAACTATCCTTTGTAAAAAGTCATGGGGTCTAAAGGATAACTATTAAATCCAAAAGTGTCTTTAGCACATTTGTTGGATAGAATATAAATATATAAACCCAATTAGTCTTTCTCTATAATTACAATTACCAATTAAAATACAGAATAGAAAAAAAATTACCGTATGCATTAGGTAAATATAAGGCAGCAAAGGATAAAATATTAAAGACTTTTATAGAAAAATGGCAAAAATATTGTTGAAAGTTATAAAATAAAGACCTGAATAAACCATCAACATCTATAAAATACAAGCATAGGTAGACTCACTAAAACTACAGTGCCAATTCTTCCTAAATTATTCTATAAATGTAATGCATTTCCATTCAAAATCTGAACAGGAGTTTCATGAAACCTAATCAAATCTTACTAATGAATCATACATAAATTCAAGGGGCCAAAAATAGCCAAAATAGTCCTAGAAAAATAAATAAAAGACTTGTTTTGCCAGAATGTATTTTAAGCCCCAAATATTTAAGATAGTGTGACATTGGTAGAAGGTAAGCACATGGACCTGTAGAGCAGAATTGACCCGAGTAGCTAGCCCATGCAATGTGACAATGGATACATGACCTGACATTATTACAAATCAATAGTTAATGAATAAACTAGTCAATAAATAGTGGCTGGGGTAAATGGTTGCCCATCTGAGAAAACATGAGAGTTCATCTTCATATCAAAGGCAAAAGTAAATTTAAGAATATAATAAATTTTATACGTAATCGCAAACTTTTAAAATTTTGAGAAAACAAATATGGACAGTTTTTTGACATGCAGGTGAGAAAGATTTCTTAAAAAGTGTCAGAAAGAAGAAAAATATTGGTAAATTTAATTAGAGTTAAATTTAAAACTTATATTCAAGGAAAGATATGACGTTTTAAACAAAGGAGAGGCCACAGATTGATAATATATTGGCATTACATGCAATGCACAAACAATTGGTATCATAAATTTTATAATAAATTCCTACCAATCAATAAGAGAAAGACAGATAACCCATATATGAATAAGTAAACAGCAGATGCCAACAACCACAATGGATGGTAAACATAAAAACACACACAGACACAATCATAATTTTGAGACCTCAAGTGCAAACAGCATTGAGATATTACTGCTGACCACCAGAGCAGCAGAAGTTAATAACTCTGGTGATATTGTAGTGTTGGCAAAGAGCGGGAGAAGTAGGAACCCTAATATCCTAAAAAATGGGAAAATAGACTGAGTCAAGGATTTGGAAAGCAATTTAACATTGAAGTCACTTGTAAAATTTGGTCTAGCAACTGCCTTCTATGCAAATGCTTTAGAGAAATGAGTAAGTGCACATTGAGATAGTCACTAGAATATATACTACTTGTAATGCTAAAAATTTGGTAAAATCTAAATTAACAAGAGAATGCATTAATTGTAGTATCTTTGTATAATTGAATATCATCTAACAGTGGAACCAAACAAACTACATTAATAAAATCTTAAAGCCATAGTCTCGAATGAAAACAGGAAATTATGGGATAATATGTACAAAATAATACTGTTCACATAAAGTTTGTAAACATGAAGAAAAATCCAAAATATTTTACATATAAAACCATATATGTTAAGAATAAAAAAAAAACATGATGGACATGATGAATGTTCCAGGAAATAGATTATTTCTAGAAAAGAAATATTTGTCTATGCCTGTAATATTTTATTCTTCAAAAAATACCTGAAACAAACATACCAGTATATTAGAGATTAATAAAAGTCAGATTACAAGTAGTTCACATAAGCTTATTGTATTGTTATTTCCACTTATTTTAATGTTTGAAACATTTCAAAATTACAAGCAATGCCCAGTTTTGCCAGTATGTGAACGTTGAAGGTTCAGCCAGATTAACTCACCAAGTCCTTCTACCCCCAGCTCTCAGACAGGCTGAAATTTATGACTCAGAAAGATTACACAGGACCACACTGCAAACCTCTTTAGGCTCTTTGGGGGGAAAAATGTCAAGATTGTCATTGTTAAATGCTGAAATTGCAATGGTCAACTACAGACAAACAAAATCAACTTAAAGAATAAAAATGAAAACAACATAGAAAATGTTTGATAGAGAATTCAGAATGACATAGAATCTTGTCATCTCTGCTAAACTCGGGCCAGAGATTGGCCTTTGCCTTCTTGAAGGACTATCTGTCTGTGTGAATAATGGCTGGCAGGAAAAAACATACAGGTTAACAGAAAACGAAACAAAACCTGTATACACTAAGGAAGAATTCTCCACACAATAGCTACACCTTCCCAACACACCCTCCTGTTCCTCAAACGGCTTTCCCCAACCTTGACCTTCTCCTTGCAAACCTCTCCTTAAGCAGTTACACACAGCTCTGCAAATGTTAGAGTGACATTTGGACTTGGCTTGTGTGATCAGCTCGCCTGCTAGTCTGGCCTTCCCCAGAGGCCTGCCAGGCTCCAGCAAGTCGGTATTAGCCTTGCCAGCCTCACCTCCCAGAGCTAGCAATAACATTTACCAGCTACAGTTTTCTCCATTTTCAAATATTTCCTCTGGCCCATGTGACCATGAGCATCTAGCTTCTCAATAGACTAAGACCTAACAAGAGTGGTTTAGAGAGAGGAGAGCCCTCCTTTAAGAACTTTTAACATTTACCTTTCATTAAAGATTTGACTTGTGTTTTAATCAGTCTTCCCCTCCAGGATTCTGATATGTTGGGGAAAAATTAATTACTAAAATCTCATACCTGGGGCCAGGGGGAGCACACCTTTGGCGATGCTCATGTCAGGGGAAACCGAAAAGGCTGCCTCTGGTTGGTAAAGAATTGAATCTGAGATTTTACACAAAGCTTTTTAGAATCCTTAAGAAATCAAGATTGACTGGGGAATTCTACAGTTATAACTCCTAACTGTAGATTTGCATTTTGGGGGCCTAGCTGTGCTGAATATGTGACAGGACCAGATCTGAGGACATTTAAGAATGATCTCTGCCACATGCATCTCCAGTGCCTGAATGAATGCATGAGGAAATGGACTGAGTATCCACCCAGAGGCCTCAGGAGTCACATGCTAATATTACCCTTGTTTTATCAGTAGGGAAACAGAGGCTCAAAGAAATTTCGTCTTGTCCAGTCACAAAGCAAGCAAATGGCAGGCCTCATGTACAGCCTGAGAATTTAATGGCTTTACTCTGATCTGTGCTTATAGAGTTATATGGTCAGCACACATAAAGAAAGTTAAAAAACAATCAGAATACAATAGAGTTCCAATTAATAGATGTTAATTAGGACAGAGGCGAAGAGCATCCCCATGAGGTCAATAGCACAGAAATGAATGCTGCAAGCAAGTTCCCCCGATGAGTATGGAATTCGCTAGGTTAAAGATGGAGGAGAGATGAGATTGGTATAGTCTTACAGCATTGTCTCCAAGATTCTTATCAACTACAGAGGAAAAGACAGTAAATTAAAAGTGAAGAAATCTGGAAGACACCAACTTAATCAAATAATTAGGAAAATATCAGCAGGAACAAGATACATCAACATCCTGATACAATGCTCTGAGGGACTCTCCAGGCACCTTTACTGTCCCCCAAAAAGCACAACCTTACTCCCATCACTAGAAAGTACAGGACACATCAAAACTCAGGATTGTTCATAAGAGTTCTCCTTAGAAGGACGTGAAAGACAAGACTGAGAAACTACCTACTATGGAGAAATAGCAACTAATGCAATGGAGACAGAGAAAGAACACTAGTGGAAAAATGGCAAAATTTGAAAAAGGTCTCAAGCGTATTTAAAATATTACATCAGTATGGACTTGCTATTATTAATAGTCACACTATGGTAATGTAAGAAATTAGTAGGGCAAGGATATGAAAGAATTCTTGGTGTAATTTTTTTTCAATTTTTCCATAATTATGTAAATTAAAAATAGCAAATTTTAAACAATAACCAGAACAATAACAACAAGAACAGAAAATGTTTTAGCTTTTTCACTGTTGTGACTATAAGACCTAACCAGAACAATTGTAGAGGAGGAAAAGTTTATTTGAGGGCTCACAGTTTCAGAGACTCAATTCATGGACGGCCAGGTCCATTCCTTCAGGCTCGAGATGAGGCAGAACATCATGGCGGAAAAGTGTGGCAGAGAGAAGGAACTCATATGATGATCAGAAAGCAGAGAGAGAGAGAGAGAGAGAGAGAGAGAGAGAGAGAGAGAGAGACACTCCACTCTCCAGATACTAAATATATACCCCAAAGGCATGCCCCCAATGCCCACATACATCAGCCATACCCTACCCACCTTCAGTCCCCACCCAGCTAATTCCATCACAGGATCAATTTACTGATTGGTTTAAGGTTCTCAGAGCTTAATTGTGTCTCCTCTAAACTTTGATGTATTGTCTCACACATGAGCTTTTGGGGGACACCTCACATCCAAACTATAATAGAATATATATTTTGCCCTCTAGTTTATTTGCAATGTCAAGAAAGGCAAACATGTAAACTAAAATAACATACACACACACAGAGTCATGCAGGCATTGTTGATAATAAATGTATTTACTGGTAGAAGGCCATGGAATTTGGGTAGCAAAGTCTTACCTGGGAAGAGAACCCAGGTAACCAGGTTCAGCTTCATGGAGAAGGTGATGCTCAAGGTCTTTTTGTCATCCACTATCTGTTTTATTGAGCACCTATTCTTGGCCACTCTTCGGGGAAATAGCTACATAGTAGTAAACCAAAAAAAAAAAAAAGAGGTATGTGTGCATGGAACTTATAGATGTAGGAGTCAGATAAACCCATGATGTAGGAGTCAGATAAACCCATGAACAACAACAACAACAAAAATCAGATAATTTAAATGCTTCCATGAAAATTAAATGAGCTGATGTGATAGAATATGCCTGGAGACGGAGGCAGTTAGACAAGGTAATTGAGAATTACCTTTCTAAGATGAGAGTTAAGTTATTTGGGGGAGGGCTTCCATGCAAAGTGCCAGCTCTGTAAAGTGAACAGGGAGCAGGTAACTCCCCTGAAGACCAGGTTGGCTGAATGCTCAAATACAGGAACAAATTGTGGGTTTGTGTTCAAGAAAACCAAAGAAGTTGAGCATCTGGGCTCTAGTGGACCAGGGAGAGTGGTGGGAAGTGAACGATGGAGTAGGGTTACTGGGTGGCTGCAAGCCAAACGTGAGTAAAATTGATATTGTTAATAATTACCTTAGAATCTCAAGTGAGAGGGGTTGGCTGGTCCCAACCTGGACAATATGAACGTCTAGAAAGGAAATGAATCCTGTAGGGTTTCGTCAGCCAGTCCAGGCTGGGTGCTTTAGGAAGGCTCAGGGCCAGGGAAGGAGTCTAACAAGGGAGAAGAGGGATCCTTTTGGCTACCATGGCAAGACCAAGGAAAGAGAGCAAAGAGCCAAGGTAGGGGAAGACAATTTTAGAAATCTTGTTAGAAGATAGAAGATGAGGTGCTAACTGTATAGACTTGAAAAGGAGAGAACGAGATGGATTCATTCTTTTCTGCAGGTAGAATCAATAAGCCTTGCTTATTCTTGGCAGATAGAGAACATTCTATACTAAGGAAGCAGTCTGACACACATCACAGGGGCAGGACACATTCCAAGAGCCAATAGAATATTTGCTGGCTAAAGTGAAGGGGTTCAGCAGGAGCACGTGGTCCAGCTTGACCAGCACCCAAGCATCTAAAACTTAGTTAGAATTCCATGCCTATGAAAATGACATGATTCAATTTGTTTAGGAAAATTGGCTCTAATCCAATGCTAAGAGGAAAATTTAAAAAAAAATGAAATGAAAAACAAAATACACTGAGAACAGAGACAGCTTTTGCTAGTTAGAAAAGTAAACAAGAAACCAGAAACATTTTGGGGGTGGCACAAGAAGGCGGGGGAGCTTTTTGCTGGAAACTGTCCACCCATTCATGAGCCATACCCTGAGCTGTCTGGTGGTTCAGACTACTTGATTATTGACTCAGGGACTGCTAAACAGGGTCCCTGAGTCCTTGAAACAGTTCCAAAGGACAAATTAGTGTCGTGCACCTTGGACTTGCCTCTTCTGCTCCAGTGCTGTTCTTGGCCCACTCGGTCCTAAGTTTTAGCCCTGTCCTTCTGGCCTGGCTGGTGTGCCTCACGTGTAATTTTGGCAAGCTAAACATGGCAATGGAGCCAGATATCTTGTTCCAAGCAGACTAACAAGCTCATCAGCTGTGGGCTGGTTGTAATATAATTTACAATACACTTTGCCAGCCCAATAAAACAACTTTCTGTTTGCAGAGAAGTAGAACCCTGACAAGAAGAAATGTTTATGGCTTCATTTGAGCTGTGTGCTCCATTGTTTCTGCAGCAGCAGCCTGCGTATGATGCCTCCTTGTCACCCGCCTGATAGTTATGACTTTGTCCTTGTGTTTGGCAAGCTAAGCACAAGAGTAAACTTTGCTTAATATCCATCCCAGGAAGCTATTGCCTTAGCCTGTGATGGCTGTTGCATGCATCTCCATGCTTTTAGGGCAAAGGAATAGAGACATAATAGTTGAATACTCTAAAGCTATGACTTGTATCTTGATGGAATTATCGGATGCCTAAATAAAGATCCTGTAAAATGATATCCATAGGCTTGAGAATGGACAATTTGAGAGATGCTACCCCTGTCAGTGCGGTCAAATGATTATCTTCTTAGTGCTGCTGCTTTTTCCCCTACAGTGTACTACTATAGCTATTTGTATTCATATTTTTAGGTTCATAGTGTTACTTTTTAGTAGCTATTACTCTGGGTGACTGTAGTTAACAATTAAAGCTACATAAGGTCAGAAATTTGTTTTATCCATTGCTAAATCGCTGGGGTCTATAACAGCCTAGAACACATGTAGTGTATATTCAAAAACTTTATGTTGAATGAACTCAAATATTGGCATAGTAAATATACTCTAATGATTGAAAATAAATACTACAAATAATGCAGCTTCCCCGCAAAAAGCATGTTTTATTGAGAGTTGGCTTGGAGATGATGAATTGATTATCAGCCCTGAGAAATAACACAGAATCCAATATTCATTTATAATAACAATCTAAAAGGTATAAAACTGTAGGGATTTCAATCCAAGGGGGCAGTTTCTAAGTTTGGTGACTCTAGATTCTACTGTGCATTAATGTAGTGTTATAACATTCCCTCCCATTAATTCTTCATTTCCTCTTAGCCACATCCACTTGAAGGGATAGATTTTATTTCATATGCTATGTGGCTTGCCTGCAAAAGCTGACACTGTCAAGATACCTTTGTATTTTCATTCCATAGCTAACTCTGTTTAAGAGGTATTGGCAATAGCATTTCTATAGTGTGTGTGTATGTGTGAGAGAGAGAGAGAGAGAGAGACAGAGACAGAGACAGAAAGGGAGAAAGCTCAGTGTTCTAAACCTGGTTACTCAATAAATGTTTAAGTATTATAATATGTATAGATTTATTATGTCATCCATTTCAGAACATCATTGATTTTAAATAATCTGAATTTGAAAATGGGCTAATTGAATACATTGTCTATGATGATTGTGAAAATAAATTTACAAAATAGCAGGTGGAAGAGCAAAGTTTTTAATATCTTCATAAAATTCAATTAATAGTATCAAACCAATATTACTCAGCTATTAAATAAAAGGTTGGGATGCAAGTGAATTTTAAATTTCTTTTTAACTCCTAATTTCTGTGTAGTTCAGAGCAAGGAATCTGACAACTTCTATTTTTTTTTCCTGTTAAAATCACAAGAGATTGATTTACTGAACATAGTCTGCCCATGCCTGCTATGTACCATGTTTAATGTCAAAATAAATATAGAAGGTCTAACCCTGCAGTCTATAATGATTGTAAAAGTAGATCCATTACGTAAAGAATTTGAGAACTAAAGAAAGGAAAATGTCTACCTGATATCTCCATTTAATCAAAATATACTTCATCATAAAGAGCAAGACTAACAAAGCTTTGCAATTGATCTTGTACAATTACATTGCATTTTGCAATTTGCAGCATTCTTTCAAGGATATTTTCTGATGTGATTTTTAAATGTTATTCAAGTTTATGATAAAAGGGCTCAGAGAACACATGGCTTTCCTGCAGTTGCACACCTGTGAGAGGTGGAATTGGAGATGAGCATAGGCCTCCCGACCTGGAGGTTCTCTCTCTCTTGACCAATACCACCTCTAACATGGAAGTGTTGTCACCATGTGGAAGCAGTGGGTCATTTCTAGACCTCAAAAATGCAAAATGCTCATGCATATACACACACTTAAAATGTATTACCATCAGGCATTATTTGGATAGTTTCATCTTCGTGAATCACGGTCCACCTTCTCACTAGACAGCTTTGCATCCCAGAATCCATTCTGTACTCTTCACCCTGCTGCACTTAGCTTCACAACCTGGAAGGTGGTCCTATGTGGATGATCAGCAGATTCTTTTTTCCTCTGTATTCCAGTTGGGATTGCCCAATGGGAATAATTGGGGTATGAGAAGGAAGGAGGAGAATAAGTCTGGGCATTTAATTTCCTGGTTCTCAACCTGTGGAAAGACTGCCAGCTGGCTTGCCCTAAATCCAAGGTCACTGCTTCTAAGAAGCACTCATTGAATTCTCCCTTTCACTCTCTCTTCCTCTCTTCTGTTTTCTGGTTATTGACCTTCCCCTTGGCCATCAGACTTGGAAGTGGTAAAGGTGTTTGCTTTTAATAGCCCTGAGTTCTGCATTACCCTTAGAAATGTCACTACTTCCTGCCTATGCTTTTTAAATATGACCATTTAAAAACCGTTATCAAGTGGCACAGTTTGAGTGACCCATCTGTTTCCTATTAGTACCTGGACTGTCTTGGTGTTGTTATTAATATAATGCTAGTTATGAATGAGGAAACTAAGTTTGAACAAGGTTTCACAGTTGAACAACAGACAGATCTGGGATTAGCCTTGGGTCTTTTTATATGCTTCCAGGGGACAGACACCCCCAGAATCATGTCATTACCTGTCCAAAAATTCTCTATGTGAATTGTCTAACCTCCTGACTGTGCTTATGAGGCCTTTTACAATGGCCCTCTATCTGTTCCTACAGTCTCAATTTCACCTCTCCAATCCATGTGATTTTTCCCTCAAAGAGCCCTTGGCAGTGACTGAAGACATTTTTGGTTGTCATGATAAAAGAGGGTGCTTACTGGCATCTGGGGGCCGAGGCCAGGGATACTGTTAAGCATCCCACAGTGCACAGTAACCTCCACAATGGTTACCTGGTTCAAATTGTCCAGGAATATCACTGTTGACAAAGGCTATTCTACTGGACCATGGAACTCTTTCTGTTCCTGGGATTGGCTGCACTGTAACTATGGTTCACCAGATTCTGTGCAAGCCTGTGCTTCACATGATTTAATTCCAGGCCTTGACAACTCTGTGCCTCTGCACATGCTGTCCCTTCAGCTGGAATGTCTTACCACTGCCTCTTTGTCTCTGTTTCTCATCCTTGAAATGAAAATTATAAACCCTTTCTAACAACTTTAGGCAAAGGTATAGATGCTGAGATAAATTCGCACAACACTGTGTTCATCTTTCAAATATAACAGTTTACCTATTTTATTCTATAACTTGCTAAATACTCACTAAAGGCAGCAACCATGTTACTTGTACCCCCTATTTTAGCTCAGCATCTGGCTAAGCAAAATGATTAGATGTTAATCATTTAAATGAGCAAATATTATTGCAAGTAGTGGATAGATCTCCAAAGTCTTGTGTTATGTTTAAATTACATAAGTTAGTCACATTTTTAAAATTGTATAATTTATATATTTTTTATTTAAGAAAAAGCTGCATGAATTCTTTGGTCAAATGAACATTCTCTGAAAAACACACACTTATAAACTAGGACTATTTCTCTCTCCCATATTCCTTTTGTTTCTCATTTGAATATTAAAAAGTATGGAAAAGTACATATCTACTTTTCTTAAAGTAAAAGATGTCAATCAACATTTTTGTCAACTCTGTAGAGTTCTCTAGTCTTTAGAAGGAGAAACCAGTATAACTGGATGTCTTGACAGTATTATGTGACATCATGACAGAATGTGAACAGTTAGCTCTCAACCTGGTCCATAAGAAGAAGGACAATGTCCCACAATTCTTGTGTTGATTCCCTGCAACTGTTGGCCACTGTTGGGTCTATTCAGAGCTGGAGATTTATGTTTCTCCTGCTGCTGCAAAGTACAGATTTAGAACCTGGCAGGCATCCCTGCATAGATTCTCACAATGTTCAAGATCAGCCCAGTTTGCGTGGAGAGGAAGCAATCTGTGTATTTTGGAAGCTTTTTCAGAATAAAACATTCTTAAGATGTGTGAGAAGCCAGTAGCTGCATGAGTAAGCATGAGATTGTCTTGAAATTACTAAAAGAGAAAAGGATGAGGAGAGTGGTTAGGCAGTGGTATCTTGTTCACAAGGGGACCATGAGTGTGCCTTCTCTCCATAGAAGATGGCTAAAGGACTGGTAAGAGTTTGGTTCTAGGAAAGACATCTGCCTGGTGAGCTATGAGCAAAATAAAGACAGGGAAGTCTACTTCATGAAAACTCAGAACTAATTGCTCATAGTAGAGGACCAATGCCAATGGGCCTCCTGCATTTGTTGATAACACACTGATTGTGTGGTCCAATAATTTTGTTATTCCTCTTTCCATTAGTGCCTTTCAATCTGGCTTTGTCCTTGAAGACTGAAGGAGATATAGGTGGTCTCACCTTCTAGTATGTGGAGGCAAGGAGAACCTCTATGCCATCAGTTCCCAACTGCCCTGTGAAGTTCACTTTCCATCTTGACCAGAACCTCATCACAACTAGGAGAATGTGTGCTTTTAGTATAACTAAACAGCTTAGAACTCTAAGTTTTTATTATCTTCTGTTTCTTTGGTATCCAGATGTACTACTTTGATTAAAGAAAGAAGTGGGAAGAGAGTGTAGGCACAATCCCTAGTCAGAAATATCCTTTTTCATGTTAAATTAAAAAAAGAGCATAGAAACCAAGTAATCATTAACCCTAAGTAAGCAAAGGGGCACAATCCACTGTTACAAATGTCAAGAAGTGGCAGCAAACCCAATGACTCTGAAGCCAAACCAAGAAAAATGACCAGGCATGATGAGGCTGATTGTTGGGGAAGTTTGTCCAGCTGATAAAAATGCCAAATATCTCTGAAACTTTTCATATGAAAAAAGCACATTCGCTAGATGTCTTTGACTGAACACAGTAGAAATGGCTATGCAAGGGAAATATATGTAACAGAAACAGACAATGAGACTGAAAGTCAAAAGAGAAGATACAAGGACTCTGTGGATCAGAAATCCTAATGTACCCACTCCATTTCCTTGGGTTGCACTCTTTAAATGGGTGGAGTGACCTCTGGTGATGGACACTTAACAAAGTTTCAGAAACATACCATCTGGGTAGCCGAGTGAAGGTTAGATGCAGCCTTGAAGGGGCTCTTTATCTCTCCCCTTTCTATCCTTCCCACATTTTCCCATCTTTCACACTAGAGATGAAAAGTACATGAAACCCAGGACTAAACCACTGAGATACAGAGGGAGCCAACAACTCATGGAAGTTGTATCTGTTAGAGACAGAACAGAACCACCTGAGTCTGAGCAAGAGAAAAGGCAGTAACATGACCATGCAAACACAAAACAACCAAAGAATAAGATAAAAATTTTAAAAAGGAAACTAGCTTAGAAATGTAAAAGATTTGATATAGAAAAAAAGGAGCAGAAAAATTTCCTCTGAGCTCTGTTGTATGTTGCATTTGTACTATAGAATAACTTCAGAAAATTGAATTAATGCCACAAAAATTCAAATAAAAAAAGCATAGAAACCAATGGAATTGGAAAAGGAAATTATAGACTAAAGGGTAAAATTATAGTCAAAACAATACTACTATATAAGTAAAATAATTGCAATAATTGTTGAAATAATTTTCAACAGGGGGTGGAGAAAATATGACTAAAAATTGAAATATGTGTAGGAGGAAAATGTGTTCATCACAGTGAATGCTGATATGAATTGTAATGCATTCTGTTGTCATAGGTAACAAATCAACATTTAAAAAAATTATAAAAAATTTTAAAAACATGAAAAAAAATCAAATAGATTAGATTCATCATAGAAAAATTAAGCGATATGGAGGTGTTATGGTTTAGATATGATGTATCCTCCAAAAGCTCATGCATGAGATGATGCAAGAAGGTTTAGAGGTAAAATGATTGGATTAAGAGAACCTTGACCCAATCAGTTCATTAACACCCTGATAGGAATTAATTGAGTAGTAACTGAAAGCAGGTCTAGTGTGGCTAGAGGAGGTGAGTCACTGGGGATGTGCTTTTGGAGAGTAGAGTCTCTCTGCTTCCTACTATGATTTCTTGAGCCACTTTCTTCCTCCACACTATTCCATCATGTTCTGCTTTATCTTGGGCTTCAAGGAATGGAGTTGGCCATCTATGGACTGAGACCTCTGAAACCTGAGCCCTCAAATAAACTTTTCCTCCTTCAAATTGTTCTTGTGAGGTCTTTTGGTCACAACTGTGAAAAAGCTGACTTAAACAGAAAAACAGACAAGATCATTGCATCCCAGAAATAACAAAACTAAATACTTTAAAAGAGAAATTGTCCAAAGTTATCAAACTGGAATTTTTTGTTAATATAAAGAACTGATTGGGAAGTTCAACATAGCATGCTAAGTTCTAAGAACACTTTATTCTAAGAACTTTCATAGTATGTCTACCCTGAGTTATATATTGATTATGTCTGTGGATTAAACTCCTATTCTTTAGGTGCATGGATAAAATTTACATCACTCATCACTGATGAGGTAGAATGCAGGTACTATATAATCTCAAGTTCAACAAAACAATGTCTATAAAATTCTGCATAAAATAAAATGTGTCAGGAATTGTGTGCCATCATAATGTAACCCAAATATAAACAGCAAAAGCAGACAAACACAAACATGCATTAACTTGGGCAAGGTAACACTAGTAGTGCCATTTTAAAAAGGTGTTACTGTAAAGTTCAAACATTTAAGGAACAAAACAAACTTATTTAGAAATGGAGAGACTGTGATTTAAAAACAAAAACTTGGTGAGAACAGTTATAAGATTTAAATTTACAACAAAAAATGAAAATTTTATACATTAATAATATAAAACAAAGTCTACCTGATGATAGATGTCCTCCAAATCACCTTAAACCTCAATCTTTCTCTAGGACTCATGGGATCCATTAGCTGATGTATTTATGATTAGGGTTTGTTATAGCAAAAGTTAAATAGATTAATCAGCAAAGGGAAAAGGCACATGGGGCAAAGGCTAAAAAATGCTAGGTACAATCTTCCAAGAGTCACCTCCAGTTGAGACATGAAGGATATGCCTAATTTCTTCAGCAATGTTATATGATACTATGCAAACTGTTGCCAGCCAGAGAAGCAGCTTTGGAGACCTGAGTTCTTGGTGAAGGTCAGTACATATGCATATAACGCTTACATGACTGACTTCAGTTACTAATGCTCCAGATCCCACAGGGCAAGCAGGTGTTTACCATAAATTACATTGTCAGTTATCAACTGTCTATATCCAGAGGTACAGTGTAAATCAAGGCCCTAGACACCCCATCAGGCATTAGTCAGAAAACTCTATGAACTATAATCCTAGGAGCTGGTGAAGGATCAGGTGTCAAAATAGACCCTTCTTGAGAAAGCATGCAGTTTGAACAATCCAAATTTGTTGAGTTAATTCTTTCTTACACAACATGTAATAGAGAGAACACCATCCAAATTCAGAGGTGAAGGAGAAAATGTGATAATGTACTCATTTTTCATAGTTTTAAATTAGGAGCATAGAGTTTGAATAATGGCATAAATCATTTCACACTTAACATTTTTTGTTAGTATCTTTTGTAAATTTTAATGAGTTTTCTTGGAAAGTAATATGACTTATTAAATTGTTTGAAAGTTTGATTTTTTAAAAATTGTGTTAACCTCATATAAAATTAAAGTTAAATTTTAAAAAGCACATATAGAATTTTCTTACCAAAGAGCTTGTATTTATTTACCCTGCTGTTTGTATGTATGCTCAGAAAAAAATATTTGGAAATAGGTTTCTTTACTGTGAGTGGCGGTTATTCATTGAGGGTATGATTTGGAAAGTTTAAGTTTCTTTTTCTTTACTTTTTCTTTAGATATGTCTATATCTCTTAGATTCTTTAAAACAGTGACTACGCTATTTAAAAAATAATAACCTTAATTTAAATTTTCTTTAAAAATATGAGAGGAAAATAAAATCATGGTTCTTGGAGACTAGTTTGAAATACTCTGGGAAGAGGGGATGCCATTTCCCAGGGAGCTCAAGCAATGTATAGATTAAAGAAACACACACTACGTTGATACTGTCATTTTCTTTGTCCCTGGATTATTTCTTATATAAAACAAGAATTCCAACAAAAACCCTTTCCATATTGAATTAATCACATGGTTCAACATTCCTGTGCCAAAATCCACTTGGGGGAACCTCTGACTGCTAATAGGAAGGAATATTTTCCCCTCTTGAAGCCATGGGTCTTTGAGGCTGGAGAACAATCAGGCAATACAAACAATCAGAAAATGAGAAAAATGTTAAGTGTTAAATATGTTTTCAAGTGTCACAATGATGAAGTAGTATTGTTATACACTTATGGAAAGAGAAATCAGCGTACTAGGACAAACGCAGATCATCGTCGCTTAGAGCTAAGAAAGATTTTAAGGAAAAAGATATGTATTCCAAAAAGACTTTTGGAATAAGGTAACTCTGGAATCGCTGGTCAAGGAGCTCAGCAGACCATCTTCTCCATAAAACAACTGTTTGATTGGTAAAAAAAAAAAAAAAATTGATCTCAACATACAAACACACACACACACACACACTCACACACACAGTTAAAGTCTAGGAAAATTAGACAAATAAAAAGTAAAGGAGTATTCATTGAAGTATTTATGGCATAAATCATTTTATGTCACACATATCTAAGTCTCATTAATAACAGAGCTGTGACATTTAAACTACAACTTGCTCCTGACATCTACTCCAATTCTGCTTTTTTAATAGAAGTTTTATTCCAGGTGAGTATAGCCAAGAAGATAATAACTCTCTGTCTGGTCTGCCAGTTTCCAGGGCTACAGTTATAGCCCAGAAGGGGCAGGTTGCTGGTGCCTCTCAAGTCCCCCAGCTCTATTCTGCAGAAGCAGCATTTTGGGTAGACACCCCTAAAAATACATGGGGCTCACTTGTCCTACCCCACCCCCATTCACTGAGACATTCTGAAATGCCAATGTTAGGGTTCCAGTTATTCCAGTCCCAGCTTACTCACAGGGTAGGAGGTGCTATGCCAGGAAGGGCAAGCTGAGAAGATTAGAGTCTACCATCTTCCCCCAGTGCCTACTAATACAAGGGGAACATCATTCAGAAGTGGGCCATTGTTTGTTCACTCAGATGGGGTACAATTGAGCAGAAGTTCTGCAAAGATGAGGAGGAAGATGAGCAGAAGATGAGGCTGTAAGAGGGGAGAGCTCCATACTGTGCCTCAGGGGAAAGACTTTCAGGAACAGTGTGTAGAGAAATTTATGGGAAAGGGCTTCTTGAAAACAAAAGATATCTTGGTGGCAAGCAATTCTGAATGAGCAAGTAATTCTATGATGCCATAGGCAATGAGAAAATGCCAAACCATCCAGACATTTAGTAAAGAGAATCCAGGGAAGGGCCCTCCTGTAATCACATTCATCCCTATGGGTCTAGAAAGTTGTGCACATTTGCTAGTGTGCACATACTCAGAAGTAATTAGAGCAGGACTTAGGGACGTATTTGAATGCACTCTCAAGTCACACAAAGATCTATCAGCTAGGGAAGAAAAGCCTCTTGGATTCAAGGGACTTAAGCATGACTTCTCAACAAGTGCTGACTGAACAACAAGCTCCTCTTAGGCTTTTCCTCAGAATCCAGGTTTAAAAATAAAATCATACCCATCCCTGGTGATCTGGAAGACTTCTTTTATTGAAGGCTGAATCTATGCAGAGTGACAGGGAAATAATTTTCAAGCTCCTAGTTTCTGGCTGACCATGAGAGAAAATCATTAATTCTCTGAAAGAAGCTTCCAGGTCACACATATCCAACTGATAAAAGGTAAAAATCTACCTGATTAAGGAGATGGAAGTCCATTATTTGGCCAGCAAGTGGTTCATACTTATTCAGGGGCAGCACCTAGGAAGGTAGGACCAAAAAGAGAAACAGGGAAATATCTGAGCAGGGACATAGGAACCTTCACACAAGCCACAGAATTAGCTCTGTCAGATCACTAAGTAAATAAACATATGAACAAACAAGAAATAGACTTGGTGGTGGTGAGAGTCAATATCCATAATTGTTATAATGTCTTAGGTAGAAAGTCTAATTTTCATCAAAAATTATATGATGTGCAAAGAAATAGGAAAGTGTGACCCATACACAGAAATATATGCAATAAAAACTATCTTTTAGGGAAGCTATATATTGGGCTTAACCGACAAATACTTTAATATAGCTATTATAAATGTTTTTCAAAGAACTAAGGGAAGCTATGCTTAAAGAATGAAAGGAAATAATGACTCATCAAATAAAGAATATTAATAAAAGATGGAATTATTCACAACGTATGTCTGTCTATCTTCAAATAGAAGATGGGTTTAAGAAGTATAAATGATCAGGAGGATTGTGAGTTCAAAGCCAACCTCAGGAACTTAGGCCCTAAGCAACTCAGCAAGACCATGTCTTTAAATAAAATTCTAAAAATTAAAATAAAAAGTGTTGGGGATGGGCATAAGTGGTTAATACCCTTGGGTTCAATCCCTGGTGTGTGTGTGTGTGTGTGTGTGTGTGTGTGTGTATGTAATATTCATATATATGTAATATTCATATATATGTAATATGTATGCATATGTAATATGTGATGTATATATGTAATCTGTATATATGTAATATGTGTATATATTTAATATGTATATTTATGTAATATGCATATATACACATATATACACACACATATATATAGTGTGTATGTGTGTGTGTGTGTGTAATGAAAAATTCACTAGAGGGGCTCAACAGTAGATTTGAATTGGCAAATGAAAGAACATTTGAAGATACATCAATGGAGATTATGAAATCTGAATGATAGAAAGAAAAAAATTAAGATAAATAGAGCTTCTGAGAAGTATGGAACTACCTTTAAGTGCCTGTATAATGGGAGAATGCCTGTATAATGGGAGAACCATGGAGAAAGGAGAGAGAGAAAGGGGAATAGGAAATGTTCAAATTATGTCTGCAGACTCCCCAAATTTGATGAAAAACAAACTTCACATCCAAGAAGTCCAATGCAAAGAGATCCACATCCAGGTACATTATAATAAAAATGTTGAAAGTAAAAGATAAAGTCTTGAAAGCAACAAAAGAAAAAAAATTATCCATCATATACAAGAGCACCACAAGTCCATTAACAGCTGACACCTCTTTATGAACAATGGAGGCCAAGGGCAGTGGGATGTTGTTCAATACGCTGAAAGAAAAATAACTATCAGCTAAGTAAACCTATATCCCACAAAGCTGTCTTTCAAAAAATGATGAAATAAAGACATCCCCAAACAAACCAAAACAGAGTACACATTATTAGCATCCTTACTTTAGAAGAATTACTGAAAGAACTTCAAGTTAAAAGGAAGTGACAGCAGACATTAATTTCAATTTATGCAAAAAAAAAAAGCCAGAGAACTCCAATAAAGCTCCAATAGAGGTAAGTGTGTGGATAATGCTAAAACACAGTATAATTACACATTTCTTTTCTTTTTTCTTAAGTGATTTGAAAAGCAAATGCATAAAACAATATCTACAAAATTCTATTATGCCTATAATGTACAGAATTGCCATATATTGAACAATAAAACCCAAATGAATGAAGCTATGTTGGAAAAAGAAAATGACATTAGACAGTAACTTGAAACTACAGGAAGAAATAAAGAGCGTCAGAGATGGTAAATAATAAGCTTAATTGAAAAAAGAATAAGCAGAGCTTTCCTTCCTTCTCTTAGCTTCTTAAAAAGACATGTTTTTCTAGTGTAATCATTATAGCAATGCATTATTTGGTTTGTATAATATAAATAATAACACAAAAATGGAGGAAGGGGAGAGAGCCAGGTAGGAGTACAGTTTCTATATTTTAGGTTGGGGATGTATCTCAATGATAGTAGACTTAATCCCCAGCACTGAAGGATAAAAAGAAAGTCTCTTTATTTTACTAGAATTAGTATAAGATGAAATAGATTCTGATAGATTAAGAAACATAAGCATTAGAGCAATTTGTAAAAAAAAAAGTAGCTCAAAAGTATAGTTTAAAAATTATTAAAAGAACTAAAAATAGTATGCCAGAAAATATTCATTTAAGACAAAAGGAAATAGTAAAGAGTAAACAGAGGAACAAAACAGGGTAACTACTGGGTACCATTGTATGGGCATCCCATGATGTGGTCTATCAGTACTCAACACTCTGATAGATTTAAAGAAAGAAGAACCGTTCTTTACGGAGGCTTATTTTCCCACTAAAAGTAGGATTCTATGCATGGCAGTCCTTGTGTTTGAAATCTTTTAAGCAAATTCATAAGAATTCAAGGAATGGCTTTTGTGTCAACTGATCCTATATTAAATTTTCTGCTTCATCACGCTCCTTTAAAAATATTGGGCTAATAATAGAATGCACAGAGATGCACACATTGGGATACACAGTTGATTTCAAACCATCAATGGTTTAACTACATACTCACCTGATATTTATTCTCTGATACTTCCAATAGAATAAAAAAGACACATTCATTTATATGTATGTTCTGCACTATACATATTCTGAGAAGAACAAAAATATCCATTAATTTTGGATGTATTTAAATTGAATACATGAAAACAATTTCATGGCTCATTTATTATCCTAATATCTCTTGAAGAGGAATCTACATGTGTGTGATTGTGTATGGGAGAAGGCGTGTAGTGACAACTAGTGGCATATGTAATTATATAAACACAGACATTGTGCATATTTATATAGAATGTTAGAAATATATTCATTGCTCTATTTGTACAGTTTCGTGTATTTATAAATATTATGCAAGTTTAATACGAGAAATTGTTGTGATGTGGGAATTCTTGTTAAATTCTGTATAGAATTTTTTATGTCCATCAAACATGCCATATGTGTGTGTATATACATACATACAGCCCCCACCCCAAGAACACTACACTCTAATATGAAGCATTATTCATGTGCATTGCTGCTTGGAAACATGGGCATGATCCTGGGATAGCTCTCCCACAGTTGGGCAGATGATTAGGTGCACAGCCTTGAGAATCAGACTGTCTGCATTCAGTTCCCATCTCTGCCATTTATTAGCTGCCTGACCTGGTATCTATAAGATAAAATAATAATATTGTCTTCCTCATGATATTCTTGAGTTCTAAGTGACTTTATTTATTTTTTGTTCTAATTAGTTATACATAAAGTATAATGCATTTTGACACATCATACATAAATGGCGAATAACTTCTCATTCTTCTGGTTGTACATGATGTAGAGCTACACAGGTCACATAATCACATATGCACAAAGGGTAATAATGTCTGATTTATTCTACTATCCTTCCTACTCCCATAGCCCCTCCCCTCCCTTCATTTCCCTCTGTCTAATCAGAGTACCTTCTTTACTAGCCCCCTACCTTTTGTTAATTAGCATCTGCATTGCAGAGAAAACATGCAGCCTTTGGTTCTTTGGGAAATTGGCTTATTTCACATAGCATGATGTTTTCCAATTCCATCCACTTACTGCAAATGGAATGATTTCATTCTTCTTTAAAGCTGAGTGATATTCCATTGTGTATATATACTACAATTTCTTTATCCATTTGTCTGTTGAGGGGCACCTACGTTGGTCCCACGGTTTGACTATTGTGAATTCAGCTGCTATAAACATTGATGTGGCTGTGTCACTGTAGTAAGAACTTTGGGTATAGACTGAGGAGTAAGGACTCTCCATACAGCTTTCATAGTGGTTGCACCAGTTTGCAGTCCCACTAGAAATGTATGAGTGAACCTTTTCCCCCACATCTTCACCAACATTTATTATTACTTGTATTCTTGATAATTGCCATTCCAACTAGAGTGAGATAGACTCTGTGTGTAGTTTTGATTTGCATTTCTCTAATTCCTAGAGATGCTGAAACATTTTTGCACATATATGTTGATTGTGTTTCTTCTTCTGTGAAGGAGTTGTTCAGTTCCTTAGTCCATTTATTGGTTGGGTTATTTGTTTTTTTGGTGTTGAGTTTTTTTAGTTCTTTATATATCCTGGAGATTAGTGCTCTATCTGAAGTGCCTGTGGTAAAGATTTTATCCCATTCTATAACCTCTCTCTTCACATTATTGATTGTTCCTTTTACTAAGAAGAAGCTTTTTAGTTTGATTCCATCCCATTTAAAATTGATTCTTGATTTTATTTCTTGCACTTTAGGAGTCTTATTAAGGAAGTCAGTTCCTAAGCCAACATGGTTAAGATTTGGGCCTACTTTTTCCTCTATTAGGCACAGGGTGTCTGTTTTAGTGCCTAAGTCTTTGATCCACATTGGGTTGAGTTTTGTGTAGGGTGAGAGCTAAGGGTTGAATTTCATTTTGCTACCTATAGATTTCCAGTTTTCCCCACATGATTTGATGAAGAGGCTATATTTTTGCTAATGCCTGTTTTTGTTGCCTTTGTCTAATATGAGATAACTGTATTTATATGGGTTTGTCTCTGTGTCTTCTATTTTCTACCATTGGTCTATGTATCTGTTTCCGTGCCAATCCCATGACATTTGTGTTACTGCATCTCTGTAGTATAATTTAAGGTCTGGTGTTGTGATGCCTCCTGCTTGACTTTTCTTATTAAGGATTGCTTTGAATATTCTGAGTCTCTTATTTTTCCAAATGAATTTCATGATTGCTTTTTCTATTTCTATGAACAATGTTATTGGAATTTTAATAGAAATTCCATTAAATCTGTATAATGCTTTTCATAGTATAACCATTTTGACACTGTTAATTCTGCCTATCCAAGAGCATGGGAGATCTTTCCATCTTCTAAGGTCTTCTTCAATTTCTTTCTTTAGTTTTCTGTAATTTTTATTGTAGAGGTCTTTTGCCTCTTTTATTAGATTGATTTCCCATTTTTTTAAGTCTATTGTGAATAGGGTAGTTTTCCTATTTTCTATTTTGGTGGATTCATCACTGATGTATAGAAACACATTGGGTTTATGAGTGTTAATTTTATATGCTGCTACTTTGCTGAACTCATTTATTTGTTCTGGAAGTTTTTTGGTGGATTTTTTTAATCTTCTCAATTTAGAATCTTGTCATTAGCAAATAGTGATAGTTTGAGTCTTTCTTTTCCTACTCCTATCCCTTTAATTTCTTTCTTCTCTCTAGTTGCTCTGGCTAAATTTTCAAGGACAATGTTGAAAAAAGTGGTGAAAGAGGGCATCCTTATCTTATTCCAGTTCTTGGAGGGAATATTTTCCATTTTTCTCCATTTAGAATGATACTGGCCTTGGGTTTAGCATATATATCTTTTAATATGTGGAGGTATGTTTATACTATCCCTAGTTTTTCTATTGTTTTGAACATGAAGTGGTGCCATATTTTGTCAGATGCTTTTTATGCACCTATTGAGATGATCATATGATTCTTGTCTTTAAGTCTATTGATGTGATGAATTATGTTTATTGATTTCTGTATGTTGAACCAAACTTGCATCCCTGGGGTGAACACCACTTGACTGTGGTGAGATTTTGCTGAGGGCCATTGCCAAGTAGAAATGATGCATCGAAATTTCTTTGCTAGCGTACCCCATGTTAAATGGATTTCGCTGTTGACATTGCATGTAAGGTGACCTTGCTCAAGGAAGGCGGATCCGGGTTCAGAGCTGATCAGGTTTGAGGAAGTATCCCGGTCCTTGGGTTTAGGGCGTTCCCGGTTTAAGACAATAGGGGTTTTAGGGAAGTTGGAGGTTGAAGATTATTGCTGCCGGGATTAGGGTGTTCCTGCTGCTTGTTCCCGTTGAGTTCTCCTGAGATTCAAAGGAGATTGGAAAAAAGCCTCGTGGAGTAGGTGAATTGGGCGGAGGAGAACTGGGATTGCCCCAGAACGTGTGTAGAGGCCGGTGTGAGTTCGGGAATAAAGATTGCTGTTTGAATCTACAAAGCTGTGTGGTGGCTCGTGATTCTGTGCCAAGCCAAGACATTGGCAAGATTTTAAATATGTTTTTGTACGCAATTTGCCAGAATTTTATTGAGAATTTTTGCATCTATGTTTATCAGGGATATTAGTTTGAAGTTTTCTTTCCTTGAAGTGTCTTTCTTTGGTTTTGATATTAGGGTGATACTAACTTCTTAGAATGAGTTTGGAAGGGTTCCTTCTTTTTTTATCATGGAATAATTTGAAAAGAATTAGTGCTAATTCTTTGAAGGTCTAGTAGAATTTGAGAATTTCTCTTCTAGTCCTGGATTTTCTTAATTTGTAGGCTTTTGATGGTGTCTTCTATTTCATTGTTTGAAATTGATTTGTTTAAATTGTATGTCCTCCTGATTCAGTTTGGGTAGGTCATATATCTCCAGAAATTTGCTGATGTCTTCAAGATTTTCTGTATACTAGGCATTTTCATTATAATGTAACTTGGTGTGGATCTGTTGTAATTTTGTCCATTTGTGGTCCTATTTGCTTCTTGTATTTGATTTTCCATTTCAGTCTTTAGAGTTGGTGAATTTTCTGATATTATTTCATTGAAAAGAATGTGCATTCCTTTGATTTGTATTTCCATGTCTTCATCTATCCCAATAAATCTTAAATTTGGTCATTTTACATTATCCCATAATTCTTGGAAGTTCTGTTCATGGTTTCTTAACATCTTCTCTCCATAGTCAACTCTATTTTCAAGATTATATATTTTATCTTCAGTGCCTGAGGTTCTGTCTTCCAAATGGTTTAGTCTGTTGGTGATGCTTTCTGTTGAATTTTTAATTTGGTTTATTATTTTATTCAGTTAAAGGATTTCTACTTGTTTTTTTATTATTTTTTTCAGAATCTCTGCCTCTATATTGAAGTGATCTTTAGCTTTCTGTATTTTCTTTCTGATTTCATTCCTTATACTTTACTTTGCAGATCAGTTTAATGACATACATTCTAAACTCATTCTCTTTCACTTCTTCTACTCTGGTATCCATGGAAGACAGCAGCAGGTCATACAAGCAGGCTGGGTTGGAAGGGGAGGAATAGAGTCAGGTTTCTGTGACCAGTTGTCCCCTGTGTAAACCTCTGTCCATGTTTGATTTTCTCCTGGTCACTTAAGCACACTCTGTTGTGCATTGTGTGTTTATTGGGCCTATATTTTGGGCCAAGCTCAGGTTTGCCAGGAATTGGCTCCTTTACCTGCTGGCCCCATACTGTGGCTGCAAAATGGTTCCTTCCTTTGTCCTCCCCATACTGCCTGGAGACATGGCAGCTTCATTCCCTGCACAAGGATGGCATGCAGCATGCCTTTCAGGTTTGTTAGGCAATATTCTTAGTCTTTAAATACTCCATACCCAGGCCTCAGGCCTCCCCCAAATTAAGGTTCCTTTAATTCCCTTATCCCTCTACTATGTTCATGGAGGGACCACTCTGGCTGGTGCCTTTGGCCCGGCTGCAGTAGCAGCTGTGCTGCTGGGGACTTTTTCGTTATTTTTAATATATCCAACCTCCTGTGGCTCTGGTATGCTTTAAACTCCAGTTTTAAATTCCACTAAAGTCCCCTCTACACACACACACTTCTTGTTTTTGTTCACCCACCTGTGGAGAAGCTGCCTGTCTGCTTTCTTGGTTTCACGTCACAGAGTAGCCAGGAACACAACTGCCTCTATTCTGTCATCTTGAAAACCCCCTCAGACTAAGTGACTTCTTAATGCATGTTAAGTTCTAGAAAGCACCAAGAAAACAGCAGGAGTTCAATAAATGTTAGCTACCATCTTTAACCTTATTTTGATTCTGCTCTTCCACTAAGCAAACGTGTTTCTTTCACATCTGGAGCATGTATTAAATTTAGATTATGTTTCCCATCTAAGAACAGATCTTCATGATATGCCTTTTATTGTGATGATGCCTGCAACTTTTATCTGTGATTCTCTTAGAGTTTGTAAACTGTGATGCACATCTATTAGCATGACCTGGGTTTCACCTGAGAGATGATTGCTTTCCAGGAATTTGAGCAGGTGCCTTTACATTACTTTTCAGGACCTTTTGTGTGTTGTGTAAGTAGGGCGGGGTGCGGTGGGGTGATGGCACAGGCTGTTTTAGGATCCTCATGTGGTCTATCTGCCTCCTGTCTCTCCCTGTTTTAATTTCTTCTGTACTTTCAGTCAGGAGTATTTGTTTCTGTTTTTCATTGTTATGTCCTCAACACCTGAGTGCCTGACCCACCGTACAAATGAATGAAATCATAGTATCTTCTCAAAATTTCTTACTCTCTTACTTTCCAGGGTCCACCAAAGCACATTGATTTTATTCAATCTCAAATGACCTCTGTAACTACTGTCACAGATGATTTCTCCTCTGTATCCATGGCAGATTGGCTCTAGAACCCTAGTGGACACCAAAATCCACGGATACTCAAGTATTTATATAAAATGATGGAGTGCTTGCATATAACCATACATATTCTCCTGTACACACAATTGCTTATATTCCCATTTATACTGTAAATTCTGTGTAGTTATTATATTGTTTAAGAAATAATAACAAGAAAAAGTCTGTACATGCTAAGTACACATATAATTTTTTTTTAAAGAGAGAGAGAGAGAGAGAGTTTTTAATCTTTATTTTTTAGTTTTCGGCGGACACAACATCTTTGTTTGTATGTGGTGCTGAGGATTGAACCCGGGCCGCACGTGTGACAGGCCAGCGCACTACCACTTGAGCCACATCCCCAGCCCATACACATATAATTTTTACAAATATTTTCAACCCAAGGTTGATTGAATCCATAGATGTATAATCTATGTATATAGAAGGCCAACTCTACTTCTCCAAATATATTCCTTAAGTTTGCGTTAAATTGAATTGTTGGTAATTATTTAGAATCCCCTTCTTTCTTTCTTTTATGTCTGTAGACGTGCTCTCTAGTATGTGCTGTCAAATGTGATGCCCTTATTTCTTTCATCACAAATGCCACCCATCTCCCAAGACTTGCTCAAACTCTCCTCTGAATGCCATCACCATCATTTTATACCTTTCCTCTGTCATTTAACTATTTTTTATGTTCATAAAGTTATTTGTACATGATATGTCTACGTTTAGAGCAAGGACTTTGTTTCACCTGTGTTTTTAACACAACACATGCAAGTAGCAATTATCTGACAGCAAATATTTAATAAAGAACCTAGTGCCAGGTGCTGAGCCCAGTGACAAGCTGGCTTCATGTGAATGCAAATGATAGTTGCTTCCTGGTTCTCTGAAAATATTTGCTGATTGCATGATTAAATTTTAATTTTACACGTTTAGTATCATGGGTTATAAAATAGAATTGATATCGGGTATGTTGTGTCATAATCCACGTCATGTGATTTTGGAACAATAACATATCCTTCTAAGAGTCTTGGTTTTCTTGTTTGAAAACAGTAACAATAGACCCACACTGTAGCATTGAGATGTCGTATAGGGGTGGAGGTTGAGGTCTTCTAAACAACATGCTAGTACTGAAGGATGCATCAAATATAAGTGTTTCCTTTCTTCCTTATAGAAGTTCTGTTTGAACACAAGCAAAATGAGTTTCTGATGGGTGCCATTAACTTTTTATTGTTGTTGCTCTAGGTCTAGCTCTCTCAATCTTCTTTGAATGGTCTGAGCACCTCTCACAGTGCCTGGCCATGAGGGATGGTCTAGGCACTAGCCTGATGCTGTTGCCTATTCCTCCTTCTAGAAGCTCTATGGCCAATACCTGCTTGCTCAAGTGGTTATAAATGTCTGCTCTCCTCCTACTCTCGGTAAAAATAGTTACAGGGATTCAGTTTTGCTTTTTAGATCTGTGTTTCATCTAGAACATCCACCATTACAATTACTACTATTTGTGGGTGCATTTTCCCTTTTGCAAAATACCTTCACATCCAGTGTTTAATTTGGTACTCTTGGCAAGTCTGTGAGCATCCTAGGGCAGGTACCCGTACTGTCATATGCACTTTTCAGATGAGGAAATAGAGCCTCAGAGTTTAGGTGTTCTGCCCAAGGTCACACAGTTAAAAGGTAGCAACAAAAGAAGTTGATCAAATACTTTTCCCCTGGCTACAAATTTGGTGCCCTCTCTACTCAGCCTGGATGCAAAGGGGTATGTGAGACTGTAGCATCCTTCAAGCTAACAACCTTCTCCATTCTTCTTTGGCAGAGGCATCCATCCTGAGCTACGACGGCAGCATGTACATGAAGATCATCATGCCCATGGTCATGCATACTGAGGCTGAGGATGTGTCCTTCCGCTTCATGTCCCAGCGAGCCTACGGGCTCCTGGTGGCTACTACCTCCAGGGACTCTGCTGACACGCTGCGCCTGGAGCTCGATGGGGGTCGCGTCAAGCTCATGGTTAACTTAGGTATCGTATGAAGGACCCTCTGCTACTCTGTTTGGGCTTGTCTTCCCTTTCTTTTCTGATTTTCATTGGTTTGATTGAATTCTTTGTTTGTTTCTTGAAAGTTAGCTGCTCACCTCTTGTTTAATAGACCAAGGATAAAACCCAACAGCAACAAAAACCTTCTCCTTGTTTCTGCATGAGGTTTTGATGTCAATTTCTGGTTTCTGACAGTGGTGGTTTCTTTATTAGATTATTTGTTTTTCTAAGTTTCCGTTCTTGGTTTTTTGGAATCGTTTAGCTTTTTGTAAAACACGCTACTTTGGTCCATCTTTTGATCAATCATATTCCCATTAAGTCCAATTCCTTGGTCACCCCTCAAAACAGTCAACACCAAGGGCACAGAAGGGGCAGGAGAAGAGGCAACATGTAAGGTTGGGTTTAAGAGAACTAAGGACGTCAGCAGGATGAGAAGCACATCATGTCCAGCTCCAGAAGATTATTGAGACTAAGAATTCTGATAGCCCTAGAGATTATGAGGTCTCCTGATTCTTTCTTCTAGAAAGACAAGTCAGATGTTTGTTTGGTCTCGTTGAAGATATGTTTCCCAAAGTTGAGAGTCTCTGACATGTGGAAGGAAAATGTGCCCCCTAATTATGAACCTCACTTTCCTTCCCAACACTCTTAACCACTTCTCAGCAGCCCTTTAGGAAAAGATTGTGACCTCACATTGTAACCTACAAATTCCACTGTACAATGAATATCAATTTTACAGTACATTTGAAAAAGTATGACGACTTCAGTTCTCTTGGGATAGGATCTATTCTTTGACCACAGTCACCTAGAATGAGTATCATGAAAATTCTTTGATGGCCTCACATTTTCTCCTGCTATTTACTCTCTTTACTGGATTTTAATGGATCTTTAGTGGAGAATGGGGGCCTTGGGTTTTGGAAGAAACAACCCACCAATCATTTTTTCTGATCTTTCAATTCAGCAGAAAGTCAATGCCCAGTGCTGACAGGGTTAGTGTTATAACTGGGTTCAAACTTTCCAAGCTAATGAATTTATTTGCCTGTGTAGTATGTGTTTGGATACCGAACTCCTTTATAAAGATTTCAGTGGAGCAGCTTGTTAAAGGTCCAGGGATGACATGAGGGACAAATGTACTAGATTTAAGACCATGGCAAGTTCAAGAAGGCCTGGTGGGAAGGTGGAACTTTGAATCCACACCAGTCCTATTCACTGTCAGGTCAACTCCTCATATTTGCAAAATGCCTACACTATAATTCTAAAATCTCTAGTAAACAGAGGACTGTTTTGAGCAGTGGCTTAATTTAGTTATGTCTTTTTTGTGTTTCCTTCTCATTTGCAGCTTTTACAACACTATGCCCTTTCTCTTGCCCAACCTCATTGATTTCTGTTGTCACTGTGTTTCTTGGTTTTCTTTAGTTTGTGTGTATGTATGTGTTCAGTTATTTTAGGTTTTGTTTTTTTCTTCTGCTGGATCTTTTCATGTGTGTTCTTGAGTTCTCAATCTTCCTGATCATCAACCATGGTAAATCAAAAGATGGTATTCAACCCTTCAAAGGCCCAAAGCCTGCGGCCCGCATAGCAAACAGCCTTGTGAACAGAGAGTACTGAGCAGCCTACAGGGGCTGGCATACCCCTGTCCCTCCCATCTTCCCTTCCGTACACCATCTCCCCACCTTAAATAGATCAGTTTAAGGATATAGTACCTAAAACCAACCACCAGCAACTTTGATCACCTACTACTCTGGAAAACAGCAGAAGGGATAAAACACAAAACAAAACAGACAGAAAAATTTCCTACAGAGCCTATAGAAAAAGAAGATGAAGACAATTTTTATCTCTGCCTCTAGTTCAAAGTCAAAGAGGGATGTGCCCATGAGGATGAATCAGCCCCGTGGGACCCTGGGGGAGTGCACCCCGTGCCGTTAAACAGACAACTTGTTTTTCCTTATTAGATGTTGTTTTGTAGAGATTAGAAAGTCAACTGTGACAAGTCTTAGGAAAAAAGAGGACAAAGGGAGGGATAAAAGGGGACGTGCACTGAAGGAAGAGAGAGAATCTTACACACTCACACACATGCACACGCATACTCAGAATTAGTCATAGACCCAGGTGTATTCCTAGAAGCAAATTTTTTTTCTATTTTAAACTGTAACCAAAGTCTGGGAGCTGTGCTTTTCTTAAAGAATTTGGCCTTTTGGCTTCTTTTAGTACACCATCCATCTAACTTGTCCAAAGTTAAAACATCTTGGACAAAAGATAGCCCCTCCCTGCAGAGCAGTCCTCCAAAAGCAGTCGTGATTTCCTTTTTCCTTTTTCCCTGGTTCATCACAACTGCTGTTTTGGGTTTAACTTTATTTGAAACCATACATGAGAAAGCTAAATTTTAGGGCTGGGGTTGTGGCTCAGTGGTCGAGTGCTTGCCTAGCATGTTCAAGGCACTGGGTTCAATTCTCAGCAACACATATAAATACATAAAGTAAAGGTCAATTGGCAATTTAAAAAAATATTTTAAAAAAAGAAAGCTAAATTTCAATTTTTTGTGCTTCTGAACATGTACCTTCTCATAATCAGGCTTTGACCAACGGTTTCTCTATTCTGTCTCCTAAGGACACACCTTTATAAGCATTTTCTTTCTTCCTGCTACAAATTTACATTTCCTTTTTTTTCTTGATTATAGAAGAAAACATCTCCAAGCAAAGTTTGCATTCACAAGCCATCCCCCAAGCATCAAATGATCCTTTTGTTTTCTTATTGCATTTAAGACATCTTGGTTTTATAGCACATGCACAGATGAAATTACTATCGATTTCAAAGTGCTCACCTATATAAGTTTATGGTAGAAAATCCTAGTTCCTTTGATGTAACCTCTGGTTACATGCCAATGAGACTAGGATTTTCTAAGGACTTTATTTTCTGAAAACAGCCATTTGTGATAATAGCAGGTGTGAGGAAGAATATCTTGCATTACACAACATGTTTTTAAAAGTTATGAGGTTGGCTACTGATCAACCATATTTTTCTCCTTGATTATTAAAAAATACAATAGCAATATTTCATTATTATAGTATAGTTGAAAGTTTAAATGACCTTGTCTTAATTTAATCTCTTAATAATTTTGTGAGATAAATCACAAAAATGTTTTTACATTGACTTTTACAGATGTGAAACAAGCAAGAAATATATGACTTTTCAAAGCTTATGCCAAAAGTTGGTAGCTGGGACTATAATTCCTGCCTCTAAACTGCTAGATCATTATGGATTATCTATAAACCCTACAGGTCAATATTGTGGATCAATGATATGATGTTCTTAATGACTTCAAACTGCTTTCATGATGGTCACCTTTGTAACCTGCTAGAGGGAGAGCTCCTTTGCCCTCGGTGCTCAATTTAATCGAGCCACACTACAGAAAAAAGAAACCTGCAGGAGGTACAGCCTTCAGGGTCCTCAGCAGAGAGCCAGAAACACTTCTGCCATGGTGGAGATTCTGGGCAGTGTGCGGCAGTTTGGTTCACTGAATTGAAATTCTCCAGATATTCTCCCTCTAGCCTTGCTGACTACTGTTTTATACATTATTGAAAATATACAACTTTTAGAAACATTCATCTCTTTCACACTCAGCCCAAAGCTCATCAATATGGACAATGATATTTTTCTTCATTTGCTAAAATAAAACAACATCAAAAAACTAAACAAATAGACATTGCATATATACACAACAAAACAAACAGACAAACAAACAAAAAACTAAATGTATACATAAACACACACCTCAACTGTCATGCCAAGACTCAGGCAGGATTTTTTTCAGGTAGAGTTAAGTCTGGCTGCTACCAAAGATAGATCTAAAGGAAATGGCCATCCTGGGCCAATTCTCCCAGCTCATTTTTTTTTTTTTTCATTAAAGTATATATCCTCACTAACACAAACATAGCCTCAGAGCTCGTGAAGAAGAGACCAGGGTAGATTTTTCTCCCCAAACCACTAATTCTTCAGGCTAAGTAACAAAATAATTCTTGTCTTGACTTAAACAAATTGACTGCTGTCTCGGAAAACCCAAGTCCTCTCATGGTTTAGGCGTGATTCACATGTCATGAAACCATTTGGATGACCTAGAGGGATGAGGCTAACCCAGCACTTCTCCCTAGACAATATTCTTAACTGACAATAAAATATGCAGCTGCACAGACACCAAAGCAGAAAGCCACTTCTTAGATTTGTGACTTGGGGCCCGCTCCTTGGCTCCTCTCTCCTGAGCATGCCCCAGTCATGGATTTCCTCTCCCTCTTCACTACTCTAGAGAGGGGCCTTGCTCCAGCTTTGGGTGATGGTAGGTGCAGCCGATAGCTGAAGTCCCACCTGCTCCCCATGCCTGCCCTCCCTTTCCCTGGTCCCCTCAGGGGCATGGCCTCCTCTGTCTGGTGATCGTACCAGTTGCTCCAGGGCTGTTTGCTCCCACTTTTCTGTTGCGGTTGACGACACATGACAAACCTAACCGCACGAAACCAAACCCAGATTTTTCTCAAGAGATGTTCTTCTGGGGAACAGATAAGCTCCCCGCCTCCTCCCTCAGAATGACTGGGTATTGTGAATTGTTCCTCTCTGGATTTTCACCTGGTTTCCACTCTTCCCTGCTGGAGGCCACTGCTTCCATTTTCACATGCTTGATTAGAACAGGTTCCTTTGTGACATTTACATGGTGGCATTACCCTCCATAACTCCTCTAAAATGTACTGAGTCAACCTTCACCAGCAGGAGAGCACAGTTGGCAAAGGTCCTTTTCCCTGTACCATTCTGCCTTTTTTCCTATCATTTAATTTCTACCTTTTAATGTTTGGCTTCACACAAATTATCACTGAAATTTCCAACAGCATAAACCAAACTTCCATCCAGTCTGACAGCTGTTACCTGGCAACGAGCTATTTCTCCAGCCATTTCTGCCCGAGCCCCTACCATTACCCACTGACTCTACTCAGGAATTTTTATGGAGTGAGTGTGCCTGTGATTCTTAAGTAGAGATTAATAAAATGATGAACACTCTGATCACTTGGCACGCAATTCCTTTCTGGTTATCAGGACAATTTGACTTTTTTTCCCCTTTCTTTCCCATTAAAAAAAACAAAAAACAAAAAACAAAACTAAAGAATTTTCTCTCTTCAAGATGCAGAGAGTGAAATAGGCAGGATGTCAAAGGTGCCCAGGACCTCCTCCACACAAGCCTGCCCTGCCTTCCCCCTGAATGCTGAAGGCCTCTGATTTCGCCTGGGCATTCAGGCCGGAAGACAGAGATGGGCTTTGTGAGTGGGTTGGTCTGGAAGCCTTTGAAGCAGCAGTGATCAGAAAAGCCAAATTGATTATGACAATATCCTACAACTCCTCTTGCCCTGTACCCAATGACCCCACCTCTCTAAAATCTGGGATGGGTGTTTGTGCGGTTAGCTGTTTGCAAGTGGCCATTTTATGACAGGACATGACCAGGTGGTGTTAACCCTTTCCTTGCCTCTAAGGGTGATGGCAAGTCTGCCTTTACAAATTTCTGTAGCATTCGGGACCTAAGGAGAGGGTGGAGGGCATTTGTTTTTAGATAAAGAGAAAGGGTTAAATACTGCACTGAGAAAATTCAAGGACTGATTTTTTAAAAAACGATACAATGTGTCAGACTGATGAGATGTCTCTTTGGAACAGGAATAATCAAAATGGCATTCATGCTACTTCTAAAGTTAAATTTTAAGAATGTAAATTGTAGGGGGAAATAGAATATAATCTGCATTTGGTGGGGGAAATTTTGCCTAATTTTCCAAGTTTAACAAATTAATATTTCAAAGTACAGGTTTGGAATAATTTCTATAAATGAGTAGGCTTTTGGAAAAAAATAAACATGCTTGGTGTCTATTGTGGATATATATGTATACCAGTATATATCTCTATACATATGTGTATATATATATATATGTGTGTGTGTGTATATATATATGTATCCAACTTTACTAAATAATATACTGTACATATACACCCACCCTTAAACTTGTACATACTGTGTATATATAAAATGGCCACATTTCTTGCGTGTGTCTGTCCCCGGAAGGGTGGACTGATTGTTTTTGGATGTCTGCAGCTGTTACCTTGAAGGATGCAATTTCATCTTTCATTTATTTTTCCCCATCTAGACTGTATCAGGATAAACTGTAACTCCAGTAAGTTTTCCCTCAAGTTTCATTTTGTTCTTTAAAAAAAAAAAAAATAGAAAAAAAACTGACTTTATTTTGTTTACTATTTTATGAGCTGTTTTTTCTTTGAATTATTTTATTTTTTGACAATGGAGTTGGGGGGAACTGGGATTGACAAGATGGAGGGCTGGGTTGATGGTAAGGGCTGAGTATGACTGGGATGTGGTTTCTGAATCGGGGTAGGTCCTCTCTTCTTTTCTTGCATTTGATCTACATGCAGAAAAAGGAGAAAAGGGCCCATGGATAATGAAATGACTGGAAAATGACTTGAAATGGTAATGTGTTGTCTCTGGGAAATAACCCCCTGGGGTGAACAGAAAGTCTTAGAGCAACCAACATGCACTTCTCCACTACCAAAAACTTCAGGTGATAAAAGCAGAGCTCATGACCCAGAAGTGGCTGCCAACTCTGACATCTCCTTCCTGACATATGGGGCTACCTGGGGTTTCTTATGTGGGTGGGCAAAACAGCTGCCCTTGGTGTGATATTTGAACCAAAGGCTTGAGACTTGCTCTACTAATAAGGAGGAATTGCTGACTGCCATCCAGATGTCCTGGTTCTTGAAGAAGGCTCCTGTAAGATGTAGTCTGAAAACTATTCATGTTATTTCTTCCTCTGCCCAGAAATGAATGTTAACCAGAGTTGATGAGAAAGGGGAAGAGGAAGATAAACAGGAAAGAGGAATGAGGGAAAAACAGGCCTAGACCAGGCAAGGAGAAAAGTAAAGAACATGCTTGAGTGTTAGCGTGTAGCAGTCAGGCTCATTACTACTCACTGCTCCAACAAGCAACCACAAAATCCCAATGTCTCAACAAAAGACAGAAAGTTAGAGCAGTTAGGGAGTTGTTAAGGCAGTCTCATGCCAGCTGTAACACTCTAACAAATAGATTCCTTCAAAAGTGACTCAGGGATTCAGGATCCTTCCATGAGGTGGGTCCACCACCTTGGAGATTTTTATTCCCTGCTGAATCCATAGGAAAGAGAGAGCCTGGGTAGCTATGCAATGTGAGTAAGTGCTTTGCCCACAAGTGACATACATCCTTCTGTCCATTATATTCTCATTTGTTGTAAAGGAAGCTGGGAAATATAGTCTCATTGTGCATAGGAAGAGACAAATCATCTTAAGTGGACATATAGTGCACAGAATTCTCAGTATTAGCTCATCTTTTTGTTGTTGTTCTTTCTTTGCTGTGGTCCTTTTGGAGGAAAAAAAGTAGAGAGAGAAAAAAAGAGAAAATATTCCAACTCCTATATTTCATTTACCTTGTTGATTCCTATTAGAGCTTTCACAGGTGCTAGTTCAAAGTTATTTTTTTGGTAGAAGATCTGTTATCAGAATGACAAACTATGAAAGCCCAATTCTATTTTATGGGCAAATGTTCCATATAAATTAACAAAAGAAAAAGAAAAAATTTTCAAAATCTGTATAAGCAACCTTTCCTAGAGTGCATGTGTTGGCATTACTTGTGGTTATTTTCGGCATTGTCTTATTTTGCTGTGTTTAAATATTTCTAATTAGCCTGAAATTTCTCATGATAATTAGATCATTAAAAGCCTAACTGAAACATACTTTCTCTGCAAAGTCTGAGTTTTCTATTTTTGGAGGATTTTGTTTTGTTTTTTGGAAGCTTTGAGGTACAGTTTTTATACCACAGAATTCACCCGTCATAAGCCTACCACGTACAGAGTTGTCCAAACATAACCACAGTTGTGTTAGAACGTCACCCTCACCCCTCTGATTTTCTGTTGTGCTCATTTGTAGTTAGTCCCTGCTCCTAGCCCTAGTCAACTACTGGTTTGGTTTATTTTTATAAATTGGCCTTTTGTGGGTAGTTCATATAAACATAGTCATTTGTGCCTAGCTTCTTTAAAAAAAAAAAAAATATATATATATATATATATATTTGTATAGCATCTCTGTGGAAAGCTTTATCCACTCCTTTTATACTGGGTTTCAAAAGGAAACCAGAGTCAAGCTGAGATGAAGGTGGACAGTCCCAGTGCAGCCTCTCTGGCTTCAGAGACTGACTTGGAGAACAGAGGACCCAGGGGTGATTTGATCAGATGACAGGACTTGCTTTTGCTGTGCCACCCACACTTCCTTATAGAGTCACTTCCACACTCTCTATGTGATCAGCCATGGAAAGTCATCAAAGATAAGTTTCAGGATTCCCACTCCTGGGGAGATGGTGACACAGATGACAGCAGGTTTCCTGAACCTGACACAATATTTTATAGACAGCGTTGAGAAGAAAATATGCCAGCACAGATATGTTAGCTGAACTTGACCACAGTTCAGATTGTACTGGATTTGAATGCAGGGTAGATAGTCAAGATTAGATGTTGGAAATCACATTTAAAAACAAAAAAAAAATCTCGTGAGAAACATTTAACGTGGTAAGATAGTTAATTCTGTTGAGAGCATCAGAGAAGTGGTATAGTCTCCACTGGCTGGACAGTGGTTGATTAGAGGAAGGGGAAAAAACCAATTTCAGTCCTTCAAACTGATCAAAGACCTTTAGTGCATAAATATATCAAAATGTATCCAAGGTTATGTGGAGTCATGAAATAGATGTGATACATATTTCCTGAAGTCAATTTTAATTGTTGACTTGGAATAAAACCTTAAATTGAAACCAAACTAATATATTATGCATCAGAATGCAAACAAGCATGGCTCTTTAAGGTTAAAAAAAAAAGGAAAATTTCAAAGACATTTCCTTTTAATTGCTTATCTTGTCTATTCCATTGCTGGCATTACTGTCACTTGGGTGGAATATTTTGAGAAGACTAAATTAACAGAGAAAATGGGTAGAAGTGATTAGAACTTCTAAATCCCTCTTCTCATTGACTCTTAGAATCCATAGCTCAGTCTATGTAGCACAAACTCAGATGTCTCCGTAATAGGGACACTTACCAGATTGTTATCTGTGAGTATAGAGGAAATAAGATGGATTTGCAGCCTGGATTTGAGAGGGAGGGGCTTTCTTCTCACCCTTCGACCTTGTCTCCTGCTGTCATTTCAACAGAAATCAGAGTGTGCATTGCTCACATTTTAAAACATAGCTTTACCCCCACTCTTTGGAGGGACATACTGAATTAAGCCCAAGTGAAGTCTAAATGTAAGTTTGTAAACTTTTCAGTAACTCTATTTTAGGATACCTGTCCTTTGAAAAATAACTCTGATAAAATAATGAATGACATCAATTACTTTTTTTCTGTTCATCTACCACAGTGTTATTCTGGGAAATGGCTGCTTCCAAGGGATTAGGGACAGTATTTAATGGAGAGAAGAGCATGAGAAAGAAAACTGATCTCCTAAGATAGGGAAAAAAACAACTGGCCATAGCACAGAGCAGTTTTGAGGCATATTTATCATTACTCACTCTAAATCTTCCTTTTCTTACTTTCCAAATTCTTTAAGAATCACACACCATGAATTCCTCCTTTGCTCCTATCATCAAACCTATCAGAGTGTGGGCAAAGCAAGGTCTTTGTTTGAATGGAGGACATTGCTGGCAAGACTGTACTTAAATATATTTAATAAAAAAGGTTTTAGCTTAGAGTTTATCTTTAAAATGCAAAAGACCAAGATTTGGCAGCCATCAGGGTAGACTGAACTCCAGGTTGACCTGGAACTCTGCTAACAAAAACAGGGACGCTTTCTAGAGAATTTCCTGGAGGAAATCACCTCTTCCCATGGTTCCAGTCACAGGAGGCTGACAGTAACCTCTGAGGCGTGCAGTACTGGAAACAGGTAAAGCTGTCTGTGTTGATCTCAGGTGTTTGCTGAAATGGAAGCATGGACAATGGTTTGCTTTAACCTTGTCTGATTGTGACCCTGCCCTGTGACTATCCCCAGTCCCTTCATATGTGTCAAGTCATGTACAGTATGAATAAATGAATGAATGAGTAAATGTAATAAGCTCATATTAACTCAATGTGGCTATTGTGTGAATAAATAGAGTAAACCTACATTAATGAGTACCAATTTTCCCACTCTTTTTGTCAACTCTTCCTTCTCTCAAAGGTTAACTCCTCCATAATATGGACATTTTCTTAATGTCCCTAAAAAGGGAGTGAACGCATATGCTTTATTATTTAGGGATATGTACAAACCCCACCCCTCACACCAATCCCTTTGACCCTGAAGTCTAACTGATCATTCTGCAACAAGGATCCTTTTTCCTTCTTAGACATGAATGGGAAAAGAAATAGAATGCCATTAAAAACATACAGACCTTAAGATATTCAGGTGCCATGGTGGAGCTGATTGTGTCAGAGAAGACTTTGGTGATTCCATCTACTTTGCATAAATTCTGATAGCTTTGCATCATCATAGAGGGACCACCTCAGAGATGTAGGTAAGACAAGATTTGATGTCTCCATGTATCTCTGAGGCTGCTGGAGGGGCTTGGGCATTCCTCCTCTTGCCCCTGCTTGCCTCATTCCTGTCTTTTACCTCTGCCTATAGGTTTTGGGCAGACTGTCTCCAGTGTTTTGGCAAAGTCAGTGCTGTGTGTGTGACTCTAGCTTTATTTAGGCGTATCATCATGAGCTCCAATTTACTATACCAGACTTTGGGGTTTCTTCTCTTTCTTTTTCTCTCTCTAACCTCGCTACATTATCAGAACATGTGATTTCATCTTTAGGCTTGCTTTATCTGAGACTCTCAGAGCTCAATTCTTGAGTTTATCCCTTTAACTCAGAAATACTTGCTGCAAACCAACCTAAAAGCCTAATTTTTTCACTCTTGAGAGTCTTCCTGGAAGGAAATTGTAGACCTCCATTGCTATCCATTCCAAGACTCAGACACTTATCTTTTTAGTTTTAGTGGAGATGGGAAATCACAAAACAAAATAATCCTATGCATAATAGTGCGTCATCTGTCTGTCAAATTATGAGCATCACTCTTTAAAATTTCCATCTTCACACTGGATGATTATCCTCCAACTTTTCTCAAAGCCTGATGTAGGTTATTAATAAATATTAATTTCAGTTGGTTTTATTTTTAAATAGGTAAAAGTTGTATACAGAACAAAAGACAAAGTAGTAAAATTTCTACCACCTGCTCTTAATGCTAGTACTGCAACACCCTTTTTGAGAGGCCACAAAAATTACCAGTTTTTCTTGCATAATTCTACAGATAGATTCAAAGTATGTAACATATATTTATAATCATGTTCTTCTGCTCCTCCTTCTTGACATAAATATTAACAAACCCCTCCACTTTTTTTTCCACTTCAACTGTCTTAGGGAATATTCCATGAAAGAATATTACATAATATTCCATTTTGTGGCAATAGATTTTAATAAATAAGCACCCCATTGATGTATATTTAAATTTTCACCTTTTTACAAAATGCTATAAAAAGTTAGAAAAATGTATCTTTTTGTTCATTAGGTCTTTGCACATATATACAGGAAGATCTATTGGATAAATCCCTGTAAGTGGAATTGCTAGGTCCAAAGAAAGTATATTATAAATATTAAAAGATATTGCCAAGTTGCACTACAAAGAGGTTGTATAAATTTATACTACTACCAACAATATGAGTGATTGTTTTTCCTCACCCTTGTAAAATATTATTAAGCTTTTTATTCATTTGCTAACAAATAAGGCTCTTTAAAATGTTGCTGTCACATAGTCTAATGACAGCTCATTATCACTCAATATCCTTTCCTTCCATCCTTTCCTTCCTCAGGTAGATGTAGGGGGACCATTGCTATTCAAAATGTTGGTGATTCCTTATCCAGAAATATTTTAATAGAAATTTACTAAAGAAGCAGTTCCTAAATTAATAATCAAGGATATTGTAGAAAAGTGGCAATATCCTATACGAATCTTGTATGATTTCTCTCCTGTATCACTATTGATCTGCATTGGAATCTCAGTAAAGAGAGGCACTTTAGTGCATTTGCCAAGAGCAAAGGGGTGTCTGAAACTCAATAACTTTGAGTTCAGTTCTTATCTTTACCCCTAAGCTGTGTGTCTTTGGGCAAGTTACTTCGACTCTTGTTTTTTTTCAGTTGTAAAATGGGGTAGTCATAGTATCTACCTCTCTAAGGATAGAATGTGGCACATATGCCAAGTCTGGAATGATGATGACCATCATGATAGATACTGTCTCGCAGCATCTCAAGTGAAAAGGTGCTTTTGGGAAACTGTACGTGAGCAAGACTCCATAGCCATATATTCTTAAAACATACTTTTCAGTAGTTTAATAGATGCCTATGAAATGAGTGTTCCTATTTTCTCTGGTCAATTACCCTAGGCAATAATAAACTCTCTTCCAAAACCACAGAGTTTCACTGGATTTTGCTTCAATAACATTACTAATAAGACTTTCTATGAGACCATCTGTAGGTCAAGTTGGAGTTCTTTTCCCCCACAGTGCATTATTTTGAACAAATACTTGATGTTAACTCAGAACTGATGAAAATATGTGACTTCATGAGTTCTTCTGTATTTATTTTTGGGACTCTGATATCATATTAATAAAAGCTTAATAGTGTTCTAAAATGAAAAATTTCTCTTTAAAATGCACAGATTTTCTAATATCAATTTTATATAATATAAATAGGAACTAAAACAAAACAGCCATAAATAAGGGGTTTTGCAGCAAGAGTATAGACTTCTGGCTATGAAAATTACTGTCTGTGTGGGTCCCTTGGTGCATTCTTTTTTATGCCTTTGCAAGTCACCACATTCATGCAGACCATAGTGAGAAAGAGGGGCTTGTTCACCAGGAGGAGAGACGAGTGGACCTCCTCTTAGGAGACTTGTACTTCAGTTTCAATCAGTTTGTTGAAGCATAGTGTGATGAGTCAACAAGTTTGAGATTCATACCTGGCTCTTTGGGTAATTGAAATGACACTTATGTCACAGGCCGGTGGTTTTGTCCTCATCAGATCCATACATGATGTCCAGAGAAGTAGAAAATTCATGATTATTTAGAAATTAGAACTACAGTACCACCCCTCCCCAACTCCTGGGGTTGTCCTTTTTTGAGAACAGGTTAAAACAGTCATTGACAGAAGAACAAACTTCTCCTTGCGTGGCTTTAGCTAATGTCACCGTTTCTATGATTTTAAAATAATCCCTGGGCCCTGAGACGCAAAGACGTTATCTTTTAACTTCTCCGTGTGCAGTGAGTACCTAGTATAGAAAAGTCTGCTCAAGATGGTACTTTAACATCTGCACTTCATATGGAATTTAGAAGGGATAAAGAGATTGGGCTCGAGCACCTAATTAAGGAGTAGATAGAATGTGAGCTTGAGGAGTTAAATACATAAGCGGCTTCTGAAACAGTTGTCTTTGTCCCCTCAAAGGAAGAAGCAGCAGAAATGGCAAAGGAAGAGAAAATAGACTTCAGTTGAAAGCACAAGTCCTCCCAAGATATGCAGATGTAAATAAAATTGCTGAATTCTAGGAAAGATTGCTAAATAAAGGAGTGAGATTTCTCTATCTGAACATCTCAAAAACAGACGAATACCTTTTCAATTTGTTAACATTCTCTTGTGAGCTATCAGGCAAGAGAATCAGTATGGAGACTCAGAAGTCCTTATTAATCACAGCTTAAAGTACTGTATGTGTACAATTAGTGCACATGGTCTGGATATATTGTGAAAGAGAATGTGCTGATTTGGAGATATACATACATGTATATACCAGTGTAACCTAAGATTTCCACATTGCTATCTGTCATTGTGTGATTTGTTTCACCTAAAACTACATTGGATATAGTATATGCTCAATATATGAAGTCATTAACTCAGTGAGATAATAAATTGTATCTGTCCCTTCATCTCGACCGATTATTTATACAATTCTGTCATAAAAAATGCACACTACAACTTTTTGTCTTTTTGTCATTCCAAAAGGAAGAAAATTAACTGAAGGATTAATTTTTCCTTTAATCCCTAATATTCTGAAAGAATACATATTCCTTTTTCTGTAAAATATGAGATGGAGGGACAAAATGAAGAATTTTCCATGAAGTCTGATTTGGCCAGGTTTTGACTGAAGTAAGGAAAATTTCATAAGGGCAAGATGAATATGTATCTCTGAATATTATGTGTCTCTCTTTCTCATTCCTCTTTTACTTATTCCATGAGCATTTACTAAGAATTTAACAGGATTTCAAGTGCTGGATGTCAGCTTTAGGGATTTATATTGTGGATTCCCAAGAAAAAATGCAGTAGAAAGTCTCACTGACTGGGCAAATTCCTTTGCATTCCTTGTTTCTCTTAGAGAAATTGGACCTCGGACTCCTCTGTCTCTAAACTCTGTCTCTAAAATCCATACAAGAGTCCCGGGTTTTGTTTTTTTTTTCCAAAGCTAGCTCAACATTCAGATCAACAGAATGGGCCTCTTGTTTTATTCTGTTTTGTTCTTACCATCTTTGGATTCCCTGTGTGGAGACTGGATTCTGGTCCACTTGTTAGGGTGTTTTCCTTGCTTTATGTGGTTGTGTTCAGTCTGCTCTGCTCTGTTGGACTTACCCTCCAGCCTCTGACCACCTGCTTGGAGCCAGGCAAGCTGCCACCTGCTCTTCTTTCAACAGCTGAGATTTCAGGCGCTGTAATTTTGAGCAAAAGTACTGTTTTTTGTCTTTCCATTTACCTTTTGAAGCTTTCTTGATGTACTCTAGTACATAACCAGATTTGCAAGGTGATGAATTCAGTAAGTGTTAATGTTAGGCACAGTTCACATTTTGGAGACTAGGAGATGTTAAAGTACACCTACATGGAGACTGGGCCTGATGAATCCCTGAGACCACAAGGCCAATTAGGCCACATAAGTGATCTTAACTTGCTTTATTTGTAAACCTAAGCAACACTTAACTTCTAATATTTCTTGTAAATGTCTACATTAAAAAAATAAATAAATAACAAGTTCAAAGGTTTTAGAATCATCCAACCAATATATATAACTAGTGACTTTTCAGTGGAATAGACCAGCCTAGGCTACTATATAATAGTGACAATTAAATGCTTTCTTTCTTTTTTTTTAGGATAAATTTTTTATTTATTTTTTTTTAAATAAATGACAGTGGAATGCATTATAATTCTTATTACACATATAGAGCACAATCTTTTCATATCTCTGGTTGTATATAAAGTATATTCACACCAATTCATGTCTTCATACATGTATTTTGGATAATGATGTCCATCACATTCCACCATCATCGCTAACCCCCTGCCCCCTCCCTTACCCTCTCAATCCATGTTCCTTCTATAGAATGTTTCCCCTTTTAGTCCCTCAGTGGAGTGCCTAAACCATTCTGGATTCAAGTTGCTTGGTTCATGAACCACTATTTGCTCAAATAAACTTGTTTCATTCGGCCTCAGTTTACCTTTTTAAAGGCCTGGTCACTTTATCAATAAGATTCAAGCCAAGCTTATATTATCAGTCAAATCTCTCCATTCCTGTTTGGTAACAAGATAAATATATTAATGGACATACTTTCTTTACAGTCTGTCTAATATATATAAAAATGATATAAAAGGGAAGACCAGGGCATGTACATTTTCTGGCTATTTTATTGCTTCCATGATTAGAAGCACATAGCCTTTTAACTCTGAGTTGATTTAAAATAAGGTAAAGTGTTTACTTTTATTAGGAAGTTAGAGAAATGAATCTTAGAAAAAAGCATATGCCTTTCCTTCTTAAAAGGAAGCTGTTTCAGTGGAAACCTGAAAATGTAATATCTGTATATAAAGTCATTGTCATCTCCAAAGCCCATGCCAGCCCTGTCAGCAGCAGTGTTCTCAGTGGCTACAGGAAGGGCCTGTAAGGAAATGGAAAATAAGAGAGGGTCTTGATGGGTACAAACAAGAGGGGTGGAGTTCAATAATCTAAGTGTCCATCTTCCTGAATGATTGACGTTATATTGCAGTAGAAAAAGATCAAGCTTCATGTGTGTTCCAAAAGGGAGGCAAAATGTAAGGGAGAACATGTCCTCGGCAGCCAAATGTGAGTGATTATGAACTCAGGATCTTCCCACTGGCCTGTGGGGCACATTTTTAATATAGGCTTGTGGAAGCCAAGTGCTCAGTGATTAAGTGCAGGTTTGAGTCTTTGTAAATTTAATTTTTTCTGATTTTAAATGAGTATTCTTTTGTCATCTACATCAGTCTGTGTTTTAATGATGACACAGGATATTTTTCACTCAAAATGAGCAAAAGAACCCACCATAAAAATACCAAATTAGAAAGGATATTATGAACTAAAGTCTTAGACAGAGGATGAATGGCAATGGAATGAAATTTAGTTCTGAAATCTAGGAGATGTCTGAAATGAAATGGGTGTCATCCACAAGAGCAGGCAGGATGCAATCTAAAGCAATAGACAGGGCTACTCCTCTGTTCCAGAGATAATAAAAATCAAGAACATTAGAAACAAAAGCTGGAGGCGGGAAGCCATTCTTATTTCCTTTAAGTGGTTCTATAGTTTCCTCCTTAGAAAAGGTGAACCCCAAGGAAGATAGATAAAGAAAATACAATCAAGCCCAAGGTAGTCATCCCCCACTAGAGAAGGATGGTCATTTCTTCATGAGAAGAAATTGATAATCGAAATTAAACAGACACGACATAGATGTGCCTGTCAATAGTTGGAATGTCTAAACTACTCAATTCACTTATTGCTATGGACAAGGAAAGTCCTTTTGATAGTGAAATCAATTTAATTCTGATGGTCAGAAATGGGAAAAAACTAGACATTGCATCTCCCTAATGAATGACGAGTTAATTTCCCAGCTCCATTTGTGTGACTTGGTTTACTCATGCTCTTCCATACCTGGTTAAAAAAAAAAAATCCAAAGGGGTAAGAAAATCGTGGTTAATCTTTTAAGGCATGGAATTTAACATGAAGATGCTTCCTCATTCTTTCCCCTCTCCAATTTTTTTCCTGCACCTTTCTCTTCCTTTATGTAGCAAAAATGGATGCCACCAAGTCCATAAAGACATATATGAAAAAAATTTTGGCAACCTTTGCTATTATTATATAAAGTGCATGGACTTAACAGATGACTAGTAAGTACAGCCAAAAAATAATAGCAAACATCATGTGTTACCTGCATGTCAGGCCCTAGGATAAGGAGTTTGCCTGCATTACCTTGTTCAGTGTCTTTTACTGTGTTATAAGATGGGTACGTTATCCTCTTTTTCAAAATGAGAGTCATATGGAAACCCTAGTCTGTCTAATTCAGCGTATCTTGTTCCAAAGCCCCTACTCCTCACCACTGCCCTTGATGCCTCCTCTAATATGACAGAAGTGTTGATGCCCAATGAATGCCACCCACCACTTTCAAACTATGACTATAGTCCCCATGAAACTAGCCACTTTGAGCCAGTAATAAATTCTACTTCTTTAAGTAGTCTTTCTGAAACCTTGACCTACACAGAGTCAGACTTCCTCGACTCTATACTTTGGTATGTTAGTGTCTCGTTCTTGTTCATAACTAGTCTGTGGCACTGTTTGTTTCTATGAGTGAAAGATACTTGGACTTTAGGATGCACAGAGAATAAATTAGGTATTTCTGAAGAGGCATAGAGACAACTAAGAAGAGGGTAACATTAGAATGCCCCAGTTCAGTTTATCTTTGTCACTGTTGAGTGCATGTATGTGTTTGCCCATGATGAACTCTAGGCAGAAGAAACAAAAGCAATATAAATAATATAATGTGATCTACCTGTGCCTTTGTGAGGTTTTTCTTGGTAATAGGCTGCACTTGTTTCTTTCCATTATACTTCAGTACTAGTAGCCAACAGGTTGTGGTTGCCCCAGTTCCCTGGCTCCTTTACAGCCCTATTGGTGTCCTGGCTTATTTAATGCACTGTATACCATTCTTAGTCACCTGCTGTCATTCTTCTGTGGCAGTTCTGTGGTTACCACCTTCATGAAACCTTCACTTCTATCCAGGCAGGTCTAGATTTGTCCACTCTAAGGTCTCTTAGGACTTTGCATATCTCTCATGGCTCTCATGGCATTTGTATTGCTTTATTTGCTGATATGTGCATCCCCAGAACCAATTTCTAAACCCTTTACAGTTTGGGAAATGCACAAAATATCATCATGACATCACTGTCCAGCACAGGGCCAGACATAGTGGCATGAATGCACATTTACTTAATTAATTAATAATTAGAAGTTTAATGACTTGAAACTTTGGGCCATGGGAGAAGTCTGTGAGGATAAATATAGATTTCTTAATAAGGAAAATTATTCCATATCCACAAAGTGGGAAATCTCAGTAGATCAGATGAAAATATCATTACGTACCACGTTAAGAAAATTTGTCTGCCTCCTGAAAAGAAATATGCTTTTTAGAACTCCTTACTAAATACTACTATGTTAGAAGGCTAAATTTATATATGAGGAAATGTGCTTTCAAATCAGTCTAATCTATCTATATTTTACCCAAATGGTAAAAGAGACACTTAAGGCACAAATCACTTTTGCGCAGTTTTGTTCTGTACATGTCAAATTTTTAGGTTTCATATCTTACCCAACCTGGATTGAAATCTATATCCACTCCTGTATTATTTTTTATATAAAAAAATACCTCTGTAATTTCACACTGATCCTTAAAGAGAGTAAAGATGACTCAGAGCAGAAAAATAAGAAAAACCAACAATGATGGCAACACTAGGGTCAACATCTCAGGGTGGGAAGAACTGAACCTTCAAGTCCAGTTGAGCCTGCACTCTACTAATCAGCTCTTAGTCCTGGGGCAGTTTCTCCGAGTCCTCATTATTAGTGGTAAGAGCTGTACTGTCATTGGATGAAGAGGAAAAATGTCTGAATGGAAACACAGCTGCCAGCTCTGTGATTTCCCTCCTAGCATTTAAAGAGGCACCGAGACCTAGGGATGCCCTTATAGCCCTGTGCCTCACTGCTTGAACTGCTCATTGATCATTTGAACCTGTAACAATAGAAACATCAGTTTCCCTAGGCCTCTTGGGTACTTGTCTGACCTTTCTGATTTGTCTAAGGGAAATGTTTCTTTTGTAAAATGCTTCATAGGAGACAGGACAAGAATGAGGGTTTGAAGAAGTTGAGTGTACCTGCGATAATTTCCAGGGTTTTAACAGAGGGCAGCTGGTTGAGAATCTTGGGTGAAATAAATGCAGGGCTTTTTATCTCATTTCCGGTAAGGTCCCATTATTATCATATTGAGGATGAGGATTCTCCTCAATCAAAATCAAGGGACCCATCATTTATTTCACTTTTAGAGGAGTTAAAGTATCTCTGAGAAAGTAAAGTAGGATAAATGACATGCACATATGTGTTTGCCCATGATGAACTCTAGGCAGAAGAAACAAAAGCAATATAAATAATATAATGTGATCTACCATTGAATGAGCACTGACTTCATGCTGGGTAATATTTTGCATTGTTAAGTGTATTGTATTCTTTAACTTTCATAAGGCTATATTTAGTTGGTAGGATTTGCACATAATTTGTGGGACCTAGCACAAAATGAAAATGCAAGCCCCCTATGTAAAAAGCAGGAAAGGAACTTCTTTCTTCCTTTCACAGTATCTTTCCCAACCTGATAAATCTGAGAATACTCAGGGAGCAAGTGTAGACCCTCACAGGCACCTAGAACCCCATCCCATGATTCCACATATGGAGGAGGAAAAAATGGATGACCAAGACCCGTCCCAGGAAGTGGGACCTCATCATTCCATTGTCCCATTGAGCTCAAATTCAGATTATAAAACATAAATTCAGATAAAATACTTCAAAATTTCAAGAAGGCAACTGCAAGGTACTCAACTCCACATCCACAGGGCTCTGTGTAATTTCCTTGGTTGAGTGTCCATGAAGCTGTCCCTGGAAAATGGTAATATTGTTATCTGAATTTTATAGATGAGGAAACTTCATATACCAGAGAACAGATTTCTTTGTTTGTTTGGGGGTTTTGGTGACATTTATTTACCATAAAATCACCAAAACCTATTATGCCTATCATATGCAACTTGGCTTGTTCTAAAATTTTGTATAATTTTAAATACTGTATTTCATAAATACCTAAATGGGTCTCTTTGAAGCATCATAGCCAAAGATAAATTGTGAATCCTATGAATCCATTTTTTTTTCCCTTCAATGTTTCACACTGGTGTAGAACAGCCCATCACATTTTTCTGGCCAATGGAAATGTGCTTTCTTTCTGAATACCCATATTGAAGACTCTGACGTCTATGACTAGTGTAATTTTCTAGTAAAAAAATCAGTTCTCCCTGAAGGGAGTGTGATCTTCAATAGCCACTGTGTCCATATCATGTTAATCTCTTTGCTCCTTCCCAAGAATCATTTTCCTCTAGAGCCCAGTATGAATGGCTTCTTGTCCATTTTTACCAAACCTCACTTCAGGGGTCTACATTACCATTTCCTTTCTCTAGAGGATCATCACCAACTGGAAAACAGAATTGGGACATTATCATACTAATGCACCATTGCTGCAGAAATCCTTTGGGGTGAGAGAGAGGGGAAATAAGGGATATTCCTGGAATAATTGCCTATTCGCTATCTTTAGAACAATGCTGCCCAAAGACTTGGTTTCTGATTTGTTATCCTATTGTTGCCTTTACCTCAAGGAAAGATTAATAAAGTGAATTTCACTTCAGAGTGAATGGTTGATGGGAAAACTATTAAATCCCATTAAAATATTTTAAGGGAAAGGCACTGTCCCTTGCAACAAATTCCACAAACTGGAACAGAACAAGAGCAAAATGGTTTCCAGCTAATAAGTAAAAGAGAAACCCTTGCTGCAGCCATGATGCCTGCCATTCCTCAGGGCTGGGGGGCCAGGCCATTTTTCAGTATTTTGCTGGTTAGAGTAATTGATGCAGGTTTCTACTGAGCAGCCATTCTGGCTCCCATGTCCCTGTTTTTCTTCTAATTTTGGGCACTGCAGTAGGGATTGACATGCTCAACTGTTTGACTCTCTCAATCCTTGTGGCCTGTTCTTGTTCAAAATAATGTCAGAGGAAAATGACAACATTCCCCCAGGGAGCTAGAGCTCACCTAGTATTTATATTCATGGAAGAGCATTTCCCTGTACTTACAGTATACTTTGTCCTATAGAACAGCACACTTGGTTGTGTAGGATTTTATTGCCACAGCCTTTGAAAGCATACATTTACTCTCCTATGGTGTGATAATGCACTTCCCTTCAGACTGATTTGTACCAGAGAACTGGTGTACTTGGACCCTCTGCATCCTGAGTGTTAGCTCATGTCACAATTGCCTGAGGGCAGCAAGTGTTCACTGATAATGATTTCATCCTCTTTTTATGCGATTTCATGTTGGTTTAGCTTTACCTTCTAAATCACCACTTAGTTTATAGTTCGATTATTATTGATCCAAGTGCTACCAGTGAACAACTCTATTGATGGCAGGTTATCTGTTTGGGAGGCAGGTTAACTTTCAAGCTGACACTCTTGTGGAGAAAAGTTTGCTTCAATTGGGAAATAACCAAGCTCTCATTTAAATATTTATCTCACACATGAGAGTCAATGATATTGAATAAACTTCATCTCTGAATGTTTCTATTTAGATTGGAGACCTGATGGTTCACTCTAGGAGTCCATACAAGGGTTGACTCACTTTTTCTATAAGTGGCCAGATAATAAGTATTGTAGGCTTCGGAGACATGTGGTGGCTGTTACAACTACTTACTTCTGCCATTATAGCACAAACGTAACCTAGACAATATGTGAGTTAATGCACAAAGCTGGGTTCCAATAAAACTTTATCTACCAAAATAGGTGGTTAGCCTAATATGGCCTAGACCCTAGTTTGCTGATTGCTATACTAGGACCATAAGAGAGATGCATTTGTGGAAATTATGTTTGAGAAGTAGATTAAATTATCTAGGATTCTAGACTATAAGACATATGAAAGTTTAGAGAACTATTTACTCACAGTGATTCTTATTCTATGGGATGGTAATACAGTGCCAAACAAGACCCACACTGTTTCAATCCATGTAAGATTTGCCTTCTATTTGAGATATTTGTGAATATATAGACACATCAGTGAGCTCCAAGGATGCCAGAAGCAAATTAATAAAATTAAATGGTGGTGAGTAAAAACCTGGAGGTGGGAGTAAGTACACCTTTAGGAGGGACTGTCTGAAAATCCTTTCTGAGAAAATGGTATTTGGGCTTTGGACATTCGATGCCTGTGTGATAAGGAGGATCCAGTCTTAGGAAGGGTTAGGGGATGAGCATTCTGTGTAGAGTCTTTCACAAAAGTTAAGGGCTTATGGAAGGAACATACCTGATATGTTTAAGGAATAGGAAAACACTAGTGTGGTTGGAAAGTGAATGGGCCTATTTATCTCCATCTTAAACTGTCCCCATTAGAGTGATATTTAGCCTAATTGAAGTGATTCCTACTCACCTTTCATTTTCTTCTTGGTTATTCACTTAAGGAGACAAACTCACAGGTATCTGCAGTGTTTGATGTCAAAATATAATTTTCATGAATTCAAAATCTACTGTTATTAAACTGGAAACAAGCCAGTGCTTAGTTAAGAGACTATTAAATCACCATTTAAGCCATATTGAAAGAAACCATGAGACCAGATTATCAGAGATAAAATATGTGGGGTTAAGAAAGTCTTGTGTCATATCCGCAAGTCTAATTAGAAAGGATTCACAATAGTCAATGATCTTCAGTTGCAAAATTGGCTAAAATAGCTCAGCCATCAGTTTCACTATGTGTGCGCAGAAACCCCAAACCTGTTAGTTAATGGGATACTGTCGACTAGGGGAAAAGCCTTGTTCTACCATAAAAGAATCAACTCAGTTTGTTTAACAGAAAATATTGCATCTGATCCTGTATTATATGATAATTTTCTGAGGCTTTGGGGATAAAAATTTTTTTAATACTCTGTTGTTTGGGCTTGTAAAAACATTAATCCAAGGAGAATTGCTTGTATCCAAATAAAATGCCTTGAGTTAATTTGACTCGAAAATCAAGTCCTTTGCCTCAATTAAGCAGAACTGGAGGAAATTCTTGTAACAGAATTAACTCCAGCTCAGAAAAGTTAATTAGAGTGTCTTGCCTGGAAAGAAAAGTTAGTTTTCTAGGCAATGGTATTTGATAACAGTGCTTCAGATGAATACTAAGGAATTCTGTACTCTGTGAAGAATAGTTGGAAGAGACTGAAACACCATGAGCAAGTAAACTATTACAATTTCAGATGGCCAGAGGGAGAATTCAACCTGAATTAATGATACATACAATAACCAAGTGGTGTGTGTGTGTGTGTGTGTGTGTGTGTGTGTATATGCGCGCGCGTGCATGCATGAACACACTATTTACTTCTATCCTGATAAATGATCTTAGAGAATATATGGGCCTGACTTATTATTCCCATTTTAGTTGATTAAAATAAACTATTTCTTCTAAGTTACTGGTATTATGCTTAAAATATTTCATTTTTATGAGCAAGGTAAATAGGCTTAGCTGACTGGTTAGGTATCTTAATTTGCTTCTCATTCCCATTCTTTATGGACACTATAAAGGAACGTGTCAGCCTAGATTCTGTTAAATTCTGAATTTGTGTTTGGTTCTGAATTAATAAGCCTTTATTGAGGGTAGAAATCTAAATGCAGCTTTTTGATAACATAATATAGGATTTCCTACAGTTCGATTAGCTAGGGGAATGAGGAGTAAGAGATTATATTATGTAGCATGGAGTACTTTATTCTGCCTTGTCTTAGCACAAGATATTATAAGGATTTTCTTTAATTTTTGTGTTTTTTTTTGGTTTTAAAAACTTTTAGTTGGAATTAGCATAATCCTTTTTCCTGATGTTTCCTGTAACTAGTGTAATAGTACAGGCCTGGGAACATTCAGAAAAATTATTTAACAATGAAATACTATTTGGTGACTCCATTTAATTTTTTCCTCTTTCTAAGAAGGTAGAATGCTTTCACTTTAAGCATCCTGAATCTCTTCTCTAGGAGTCAGCAGCAGAAAATATAAAGAGAACATTTTTGAAATAAGGATCTTAATCATTTCTAGTACCATATCCATCAGAGTTTCCATTTTATATGCCACATTCAACTCCATTCATCTGACACCAGTGAAATAGTGCTACTTGAGATATCTGTGGAAGTTTTATTGAATAGCATCAAATGCTCTACAAATATTTAAAATATTTCACATATTCTTATAACCAGAATTCACACATGGAAGAGTATTTCCTCGTTTGGAAATTTTAATGCAATAAAAAAACAGTGAAAAATGTTTCTTGGCCTGACATGAAGTTGTGTAAGCTGATAACTCAATACTTGCAACATTCTTCTAGAACAGGATGTAGAAATGTTATTTTTGCAAGATGGAGGCCATGAGATTACTTTGGTGACTTAAGCTGGTGATAAAGCTTGGACTTCTAATTTCAAATGATAGCATACAGGAGTCAGAATATTGATGAGGCAAGCCCCATCTCTCACTGCTGAAGGATAAGACAATAGTACTTTCGCTTATTTGCAATTTTAGCAGAGTTTTGAGGGATAAATAGTCACACTCGTTGCTTTACTTGCTGGAGAGTCCTGTGGTCTGGAATGCCAGCACATTCCCAATTGGCATTCTCCTTCACTTTAGTAATAGTTTGCAAAAACCCATGCAATCACCAGTATTCTTTACAGTTTGCCTTATAAATAGTGACAGCATGAATGGGGTAGATAGAATTGTTCTTATTCTTTGTCTCTATTCAGGATCACATATGAAACTGCTTTTCTGCAAGATGGCTTCCTACTTCCTTGGCCTGGAAATGAAAAATTCTTTCAAGATATATATTTTACAACATTGTTTCTAACTCAAAGAAGGTTTGGCTTTGTCTTCTGGATCCAAAAGGCTATAGAGTTTTTCGATAGCATAATAATGATACCTGTTAAACAGTCATCAGTGGCTGCTTGCAGAAGTCTGCATAAGGTGTTGACATAATCAACTACTCTGTTTAGTTTTGCCAAAAAGAGATGATCATTCCAGATTCCAGGTGTTACCACTTAGTCGAATGCTCTACTTTACAAGGAGGCAGCCATTCATGAAAAACAGCTGTAATTACACAGTGTTCAGGTATTTCATAATTAAACCAACAACAGCTGATTATAAGATAACACATGGCATGAGATTTTGCAACTGGTTTAAGAAAGAATGAAGTTGCAGCTTAATCTTGATTCCCTAGTTGCTGTTTGCTTTGGACAAATCCTGTCCCTTGACGTAGAGCAATGGGTGCTCAGTGGGGAAAAGAAGAAGACAGAAAGATTAATGAATGCATAAGAGCACTCAGACCAAAAAGAGGCACTACTCAACAAAGTTATAAGTTAATTAAAAGGCAAAACTATCACCCAATATTACCAAACAGTGGTATCCTTTCACATTTTGATGGGCTATTTTTTTTTCATTTTTTTATTTTCGCCAGCATTTTTTCTTAGGTTTAGTATTACACAGTTGTGGTTGTAAATGATATATAATTATAGAAAAATAAAGACTTTTCTCATATATTTTAAAAACAAGAGGCACTACTGTAGGCAAGAGGCACCTCCTTAGACGTTTTCTCCCAAGTCTCAAAATCAGATGGCTCTCGGCTATGGCTTAAATAAGATGATGTCAAATTGGGATCACAGAAAGCTGAGTATTATCAGCATCATTGTGACTCTGTGATGTTAGTCCTTTGGAGGATAGATATTATGTAGGACTTTGAAGGGGAGTACCCCAGACAATGGAAGTGATGGTTCTGTTGAAGCTATAGCAGGCATCGGCACCCTGTAAGATAAAGAGTTGTAGAGTCATGTGGATCTTGCAATTGAAATTTTACACATGAAGCAGCTCCCTGGGGGGAAGATAAGAATATTCCCACTGAGGATTTGCAACAAGAGGTTGAAAGTAGACTTGCCAGGGGTAATTCTCCCCTGTCTCTGCTGCTGCAGGAGAGTCACTCTAGCTGGCCTTCATTGGCTGTGACTCTGCTTCTCTGCCCCAAGTTTTCCAAGTTTGGGGCAGAGAAGCAGAGTCACAGCCAATGAAGATGACTTGTTTTCAGGACTCTTGAACAACTTTTCAAGAAGATGACTTGTTTTCAGGACTGTTGAACAACTTCCATAGTACATTATAAATTGTTCATTGCTCCTGATTGTCTCAATTTTCATTTTTGTCTACGACTTCCTGTCTTGTGAGGGACCTCTTTCCTTCAGGAACCCTTGCAGTTCTGGTCTTGCTAGCTTGAAAAGGTCCAGAAGCTTCCAAGATTTCCAGCCTGTGAGGTTTACAGAACATTCATTTATTTCCATGAACTCCTGTTGTCACAAGAGCAGTCATCCTGTGTCATCTGCCCCCAAGGCAAGGCAAGATGGACAGCCTTTGGACAGAAGAATGAACATATGGCCTCGTTCTCATACATAATCTGAGAAATCCAAATGATTCCTTTTACTTTGCTGCTTTTCTTAAGAATATTTCAATAAGAAAAGTTGTCAAAACAACTTGGTTAAGGAGGGGAATTTTGGGTTAAGAAAACAGATACTTATTTGGGAACAGCATTTGAAAATGATTCAAAGATTTTAAATATTAAGATAGAAAAAAAAGTCATTTTGGATGGTTAGAACTACAGAAAGTGTCCTTCAAATCTGGGGAAAAAAATAATACAAATATTTAAAGACCCACTGTGTTCTAGGAACTGTGGTTAAAAACTTATGTTCATTTTCTTATGGAGTCCTTTCAACAACCCTGACAAAAAAGGTGTTAGTCTCCTCCTTTGAGGTGAGGAGTCTTAAGTGTAGACAGCAATATTCTTATAATATTTATTGAGTACCTATATTTTGGGGGGGAGTGGGATTGAACTCAGGGGCACTCGACTAGTGAGTCACACCCCCAGCCCTATATTGTATTTTATTTAGAAACAGGATTTCACTGAGCTGCTTAGTACCTGGCTCTTGCTGAGGCTGGCTTTGAACTCACCTGAACTCACCATTCCCCTGCCTCACCCTCACAAGAGGCAGTAATCACAGGCATGTGCCACTGCCCTGGCTAAATACCTGCACTTTTTTTTTAAGTGCTGATAATGTGGCCCTGAACCAGACAGCTTATATTTTAGAGAAAAAAAGGCAATTTGCAAGTCAATAAACAAACAGCATGATTTTCCTGATGCAAAGTGTTACCAAGAAGGCCAGGCTAAGTAACAGCACTCCAAGAAGAGGGAGACCAGGAAGGCTATGCCCTAGGGGGCGCCACGAGCTGAGATCTGAAGCCAAGACTGGAGGCTGACACTGCAGATCTAAGGGGAGGCACTTCAGGCAGAGAGAGGGTGGGGTAGGAGCAACGCTGAGAGCACAGTAGCTGCCTTTGCAGGACAGAGAGAAAGAGCCTGTGACTAGAAGGGGACCACTGAGTGGGTTGTGGTTGTAGAAAGAGACAAAGGCCAGGGAGGGTCTTGTCAGTGAAGGCAGCGAGCTGGCTCTTATTCTAAGAGCAGCAGGAAGCTTATGCTGGGTGATGGGATTCAACTGACCTATTCCAGTTTCCCCAGGCAGCCCAGAGGTTGAGTAATTGGTGAAACAGGCAGATACAAAGAGGAGAGGGGTGGGGCTCAATGGCTCACCTGGAGGGTGCCTTCAAACCTACTCCTGGAGGGTGTTGTTTGCTTGACTGCTAGTATCAAGCAGTGACAAAGAAAGAAAGAATGAAGACAGCAAAGGGAGACCAGCAGACTGTAACAAGTTAAAACCATAGTCTCCATTATCTTAGAAAAATTCATTAGGGCAGTTAGCACCAACTCCTGGGCCTCTGGAGCTCAGCTTCTCCTTAAGGAAAGGCCTGAGTAGCCCTTGCAATGGCTCTTGAACTCCTGTCATGGTGAGGAGTCTCCTTGCTTTAAGAAGAGTAAAGCCCTGTTTCTTAGTCCACAGGTACAAGGAGGGCCAGTGGGTTTCGATCCTCTGAAACTCCATCACCGAATGTTCTCTTCCATCTTGCTAATAACTGGAACCACTGTCTAGCCACTGCTGTGCTCCTACCAGCACATACTAAACAGCATGGAAATCAACAAGCTTTGAAAGGACAAAAAGCAAGTTATATAACAAATATTTGACCCTGCACTACACCTAAGTCAAGAACCTGTACACAGGGTGTGGGGCAGGGTGGGTGCGGAGGAGAAGAGGGAGAGAGAAAGCTCCTTGAGAATTTTTTTGCAAGTGTTGCAGGCTCCCCTCTCTCCTCCCATCCCACCCCCAGTCCATCTGTGAAGCCTGCATTCTTATGCTGCTCTCTCTGTGGAAATAAGCCCCAGCCTTAATCACGTACTCTGTATTGTGTATCCCTCCTGAATCTATCTACTTATGGCGGTTGTTTACCAGTTCCCTTCTGCTGTCTGCTCTTTATCATATTATTGATCAGTCAATCTTGGGCGGCTCAGGTGGGGAGAGAGAGAGGGCTGGGAAAGGAAAGCAGAGTGGAGAACAGCGGCAGTGGACAATCAGTTAAGATGGTTCCAAAAATAGCTCAGCCAGGCTGATGATAGCTCTGCTTGCAGCCGCCCCATATGGATTTACGCACTTCACTGAGATTCTCTGCTGAAATGTATTCGACCAGCTGCTTCTGCAGTTGGTGGTGGCTGGTGGTGGCTGGTGGTGGCGACAGTGGGCTGGCTACACCTTGGGGAGAAGGAATTGGAAGCAATAGGTTTGGGGCAAGGCAGACTTCCACACAGGAGATGAAACTTGGCAGAGCCTGTTAGGACTTCCAAGTTGTAGGGCATCTGTGCCCTGTTTAATAAACTTTGAGCTGCCCACTTGGCATCTTGCTTTCTTCCTTTTTTTATTTTTTAAACTATCGTTTTGAATGCCGGCGGGGGATAAATGAGAAGAAATGGCTCTAGTTTCTATCCACTATCTGTTATTTTGTTGTTGCGATTGCTAGTTTATTGGATACATAAGTTTTTCAATCGGTCGCAGCTTCTGTTAGGATATTCAGCCACATAAAGGTCAAAAACCTGGATAATGACACTGTGGTCTTATCCAGGACGCGTTCCTTTGCCAAGTCACCTTTGTCATGTTGCTGGCCTAATAATGGAATATAAATAGATGCAACTTTGATAAGGGGTCCTGTCCTATGCCTCTGATGCTAAGGCTGTGTCACGTTCTGCTCCCCCTCTTGATCTCATCTCGAGAGGTGGGCACCTTCTTAGAAAGCAAACATCTTAAGCATGCTCTCAAGGTTTTATACCAGAAGCTCCTTTTAGCTATTATATCTCTAATTATAGTTTTTTTTTTTTAAATCCAGATTGTCCCTCAAATAGTCATGTGGATAACCTTACAGTTTGTCAACTTGTTGACTTGCACTGACACACAGAATATGCCAAAGCAAGTTTTAAGATCAGTTCCAAATGTGACCACTTCACCCAAAACCCTCCAGTGTTAAATTCTACGTACTTGAGTTTAGATGCCCCAATTTTCCCAACCAGAGATTCTTAGGAAATAAAAGGAAATGGAGTGTTGTTTATTCTATCATCTGACATGATGGGGGGAGGGAAGAGAGAAAAACAAGTTTCCCCTTATAAATCCAAGCTTCTGCTGCTGTCCTGAATATAAACATTATTATTCAAAAAGGCTTTCACCTACTCTTTGGTAAGCTATTCACTGAAGTGTAAGATATGGAGGGCAATTTGATTGCCTGAGTAAGGAGCTGGCTATAAGGGAGTCCATGCTCAGTGCATTTGATTCCCTAGGTTGAGCTGGGACTGAGAACATGCATTTTAATAAGTATGTTCAGTAGTTCTATTGTAGGTTGTCTTGGGACCACAACTGGAGAAATAATTTCATTTTTTTGTAATAATTTTAAATATTTTTTAAAAAAATAATTAAAATTTAAATAATTTTTAGAATTTTAACTAATTCTTTTTCTACACCTATGTACTATCATTTGGAACCCTCAGAAGGAGAGGAAACTGGGGGGAAATAAAAGCACATAATCCATGTTTTCCATTGTGGTTTAGTAGGCTCTGGTATTAGTTTATTTAATAATACATATTTTTGTTTTGTTTCATTTTGTTGCCAATTTCTGTCTTTTATGTATATAATTCACATGAAAAAGTGAGCGAGATGATTTACATTAGTGGAAAGAATTTTGCCATCAGCAGAAGGCTGGGAGAAAACAGACTAGGACTGGACAAGGCCTGGGCTGAATTCCTACAGTGTATCAGGGCTGGTCACTTCCTTGGTGGGACCCCCAAAAATTCCAGATCTTATTCCTTTGTACTGAGCCTTAGAGGGGCCACAAGGTGTGGTCAGTGGCTCCCTTCCCTGAAGTCTGGATCCTGTGAAGGCAGTGTTCAAGTTCACTTATTAACCTGCATCGCCCCCTGCTGTCCACCCCTATCCCTGACAAAGAAGCTTGCCTGTGGGTGGCATGGAGATTAGGCGCAGGAGGTTCCCACAGGAATGCAAAGGGAGACCTTGAACTCTGCCTGTTTAAAATGCTGGATTTGCAAAGGTTCATTCAGAATTACAACATTTCTAGCCTTAATTCTAAAGTCTTGCTTTCTTTCAATCCAGAAGCAAATAACCTTTGAAATAGCAGCCAGTTCCAGTTAAGATGAAAACAAACCTCTCTCTACCTCCTGTCTAATGTCCTCTTTGACTTTAAAATGTTTATTGATTTGGGGATTTAATGTTGGGTCCCAGAGTGAATAATGGCCACTTTGGTCTTTTTGAGTGCTCCTGAGTGGTTGTCAACCTGAAAATGCTCTACCCCAGTCCTAGTCCTTTGTCTTTATTTTTGTGGGGGGTTCCCTCCCCCTCCTTGAGTCTGTTTCCTATGTAACTGGAATGCAGAATACTCTCCTTTCTCTAATTCCATCAGAAAAAGCAAGTGCCCTAGAGAAACAGCTGCTAGTGGTTGTTGGCCCTTTGCTCCTGGCTGAGCCATCCCCAGAACTGCAGAGAGAAGTCCTTCGGGTTGGCTACTGCCTACTCTGTGTTCTTCATTTGCTCTTCTTTTGAAATATACCAGTTGTTTGAGCTTCGATCTTTCATGAAGACCCACTTTTGCATATAGTGTCAGAATAGAATTAATAATCCAGAAAACAGATGTTAATAAGACACACATTTTGCATCTTATTATAGTTTTTAGACTTGTATGAGGCCTGGTAGAAAGTTTTCAAGTTGATTCCTCAGGACCTAAGGAAGAATATCAACCAAAACAAAAAACAGCAACAACAAAAAACAAAGTCCTGGTAAGACTAACCAGAGTTTTCATGGAGCAATATTAGAGTGATCTTAGGTATAGATTACATATTAGTGATATAAATAGATTTTCATATTAAATTTCAGATACTGAGTGATTCTCAAGGAAAATAATATAGGATTCCTGTGATCCCTTTTTTTAATCCCCCCTTCAGCTTTTCTATCTAGAGAGTATAATGTAGGTTTTATCATCAAGTTGTTAACACTCAACTTTCTCTAGCAATTTTCTTCCATTAATTAAAGTCTTTGAAGTACCTCTCTATTTTAGCAGTTCCTCAGAAAGGCCTATCTTAAATAATGCTAAGGTTATCAATCTATGATAAAATTAACTTTATAAACCAACAGCCTCACTTAAAAGTATTACTTCAATCGTATTACATGAATTCTTCTGATCTTTCTTGTTGTCTAGAGAATATGGGGGCATAGATATTCCTGAAAAATGTGTTTATAATTCATAGTTGAAATCATGCATGTTAAACCATTATGTTAATAACAGATGCCATTTACTGAGTACTCGATCTCAGCAGGGCCTTTGACAAATACTGCTTCATGATTTATTTTATTTAATTCTCAAAATAACCATATGGGGTGTTACTATTATTTCCATTTTACAGATGAGGAAATGGAGACACACAGAGATGAAGGAATTTAACAAGAAAAACCATACATTTAGGAATTGGCAGAAAATGAACTTGAATCCAGGGTCAGCCTTATTCCACAGACCATCATCTTCAACACAAAGGTCCAACTCATTCGGCACTAAATCCTAGCTTCATTTACAGTTTCATCTCGGCTCACATGTGAGGGTTTTTGTCTTCATTGTTGCTGCTCCTTTCTTCCTCCAGAAATAAATGTCTGTAGCTAAATAGCATTTTTTCCAAGATTCCAGTTCTGATTTATAATCTTTTGGTCTTTGTTCAGGAAAGATAGAGGAACTATAATTGCCAGCATAAGTATGATGGGTGATCATTTTCAGGGGTGAAGAGCTGCTTTCTTGCTCAGTAAGCAGTTGCCATGGTTTAGCTGTGGCTTTGGGGTTGCTCTGGTTAGTGTAAGCCCTGTCTCTGCAGGAAGAGGAAGCCCGGTTTCATTTGTGAATTTCCTCCTCCCTTCCTCCTCCCTCTCCCCACCATCCTTCCTTTCTCTTTCTCGCTTTATTCATGCTGGAGATTAAATCCAGGGTCTTGCGCATGCTAAGCACTTGCTCTACTACTGAGCTTCACCTCCAGTCCTGTTTTATGCAATCCTGCCCAGAGACTCTTATGCAGTCAATCCAGGAAGACATAGCTCTGTGGGGTGAGGGTAACCCAAGTTGTACAGAACTTTATTCCTCACTTCATTGGCATAGCCCTGTGCCAGTGCTTCCTATAGTTAAGACCTAGAAACCACAGACCTTGTTTTCTCTAGAAATTGAATTGGATCCATGCTCGCTATTCTCTTTCTTGAGAAAGTTACACACAATTCTCAGAACCTTAACCGGACACTTGGAATAAAATAACTGTTTCTTAAAAATATTCCCTAATCCAGAGATTCTCAGGCCTGACTGATCATGAAAAACACCTAAAAGTGAATGTGTGCATATGTGCATGGGGTGAGGGGCATGTCGTGGAGATTTTTCGCTTCCTATGTGAAAAAAACTTGCATAAATGCCTCCAGGAAGATTTTACAATCCATCAATGTTAGACTCATCAAATTCTAGAAGTTCTGGCTAGAGAAGCATAAAAGAAATTCTTGGCTTTCTTGGAGGGTTAAAGATCAGTTCCTCTCTCCAACCACATGCCCATTCTGGTTCAGTGCCTTTTAAGTGGATGCTCTTCCCAGTGTGTTGTTCAACTGGGATTCTTCCCAGCCAAGAGTTGTCCAGGGACAGGTGAATAGTTCCCCACAGGGGAAAGTCCTCAAGAGAAGCAGATGCTGGAAGGGAAAAGGAGGTGGCTCTGACCAAAAGGAATGAAGCTTCTGGGCATGCTGTGTTCTGCACACTTCACTAGCTTCATTCACTTAATAGTTACCTGCGGAACAACGTGCTTGCGTCAGGGAGAGCAGTGGGTACCTGGAGAGTCGGTGCCATCTTTTCTTTTGTGTAGCTTACTAGTTTGTGCTAGACATAGACATTCAACAAATGAGCATACCAGGGCTCAGTGAAAAACTTAACTTCACCAGTAACAATGAAGGAGAATTTAAGTACATGAAGGTTCATGACCAGACGATTTGCTCTGTTCTGGGTGGCTGTGGAACTTGGGGAAGGCCATGCTGAGAAAATGACAGTGGATCACTTAGAATGATGGGTGGGAGTTTCCTAGATGGATGGAGAGGTGTGTCTGTGGCCTTTAAGGAGCTTAAAGTGGAGAGAGAGTGTAGTGAGAGAGGGGTGAAGGATGAGCCAAGAGGCAGCAGGTGAGGCTGGAGAATAGGGAGGCGTCAGGAGATGCCAACCACAGGCAGTCATGGTGAAGACTTTGCTCTTTATTTTAAAGACAACTGAGCCTGTGTCCTTTCACCCTGATCTACCCACCTTCTTCAATCTTCTTTTTAGTTAACCAGAAAAAATACAGACCACAATATCTGCACGCAGAGTTATCCTGGGTTAGCTCCTGCTTCTTTGTGAGACGTGAAAGTATTCTCTAAGTGTTTGTATGCATCGGTGCTCCAATAAGGAAAACTTGCATAAAGACTAATTGTTTTTATGCCTTCTTTATAGAACATGAACACATTTGAGTTTTTGTTACTTATTTGGGAGTGTTAATGCAAAGCTCAGGAATATCAGCTTTGCAGACTTGTTTTTTTCTCAGAATAGGCTTGAAACAGAGCAAAATGTCTACTAACATGTTTCCTTTGGTGACAGCTGTTTCCAAAATATCTGTCTCCCCTTCTAAGAGAGCTATTTGAGTAGAGGGAAGCAAGCGGGAATGGACATTAATGGATTATCATGAAGATGGTTTTATGATCATCTTTGTCATTGTCAAAGAAGCATTTATGAAGTGCCAAATCCTGTTTAATACTGCTTAGAGTTCAGTTATATGAAGAGAATTACAAAGTCACAGTTTTTGTCCTGTGGGCATTTTTGTCTATGAGACAGCCTTGATTTACGAACAATTGTAAAGGGCATGAGGGTAACAAAACAAGAGATTAGATCAATATATAAATGGATTGAAGGCATTTACATTACTTATAAGTTAAAGGTCAGAATAATTGTGGAATGCTGTTGTTTAGTCAGGAAAAGTTAAGTTGGGCTGTAGTAACAAATAAACCCTCTACCTCCATGGTTTAGTACAATGTTTATATTGTCATTCTTCACCTTCATCACAAGTTGGCTAGGATTTCCTCTTTGTCTCATCATTTTCCAAGGAATTAGACTGAAGAATCCTTTACCATCTGGAATGTTTGCTGGTCACCCTGGAAGGAGGAAGGAAATAAGGACATCATGACTGGCTTTTCGATGCTGTGGCACCTCCACCTACATTCTTTTCTTCCCTTCCCTTCCCTTCCCTTCCCTTCCCTTCCCTTCCCTTCCCTTCCCCTTCCCCTTCCCCTTCCCCTTCCCCCCTCCCTCCCTCCCTCCCTCCCTCCCTCCCTTCCTTCCTTCCTTCCTTCCTTCCTTCCTTCCTTCCTTCCTTCCTTCCTTCCTTCCTTTCTTCCTTTCTGTCTTTCTTTCTCTTTCTTTCCAGGGGATTAAACCCAGAAGCATCAACCACTGAGCCTCATCCCCAGCCCTTTAAATTTTCCAGTTTGAAATAGGGTCTTGCTAAATTGCTTAGGGCCTCTCTAAATTTCTGAGGTGGGCTTTGAACTTGTGATCCTCCTGCCTCAGCCTCCCTTGCCACAGGGATTACAGGCTTGTTCCAACAAACGCAGAAACTTCCACCTACATTCTCAGACAAGTCACGTGGTGATGCATAACTCTGGAAGCACAGGGAAGTCCCATGCTGCCATGTGACCTAAAGGAAGAAAACAAGAATATTAGTGAAACCATAAAAAATAATCAACAGTTATTCTAGCCACTATAATCTATTCATCTACTAATCAAGATAAGAATACTACTACTTATCAGTAATGGAACTTTTACTGTGTTAGGTAGCTTCATATTACTATGACAAAACAAACTGAGGGAATTAACTTATAAAGGCCAAATGTTTATTTTATCTCATGGTTCTAGAGATTCCACTCCAAGATTGGGTGGTCTGTGCCTTTGGGCTCTGGCAAAGGTAGTAAGTATATTATGGCAGGAGTGAATGGCAGAGCTGTCCACTCACGTCTTGACCCAGGAAGCAGAAAGAGAGTGAGAGGCTATGGCCCACAATGCCCTCCAATGACACACACCCCGTTAACCAAGGACCTCCCACTCCCCCTAACTCTCAAAAGTCTCCCCATATTCTAACAGCACTACTCTTTGGGGGACACTCCAATAAACTATGGCACTTACTATGTATCAAATGTTTTGTTAAGCAGTTTATATTCACCATTACATGAAATTTTTTACCAACTTATGAAGAAGATGAAATCAAAACTGGGAGCCTTTAAGTAACCTGCTTAAGGACACACAGATGTTATTGATCAGAGCTACTAGTCACTCCCTCTTCCTCTGATATTAGTTTTGAAGATTCCTATTACATAACAGAAGTCCACTGGCTTATTTAGCATGGAGCTGGAAAGAATCAACGAGAGTTAATTCTGAACCTACTTAGAATCATGGAAAAGTGTCTCTACTTTGCTAGAAATCACCTCTGGTTTTGTTGGTATTTAGAACCAAAAGGATTATTTTAAAACCGGTTCCCCAGCAGTTTTCTGCTCTGCCTTTTGTTTTTATTGTTGGTGAATCACCCTTTCCTTCACAATTGACGTAAGAAGCTCTGTCCTGCGTTTCTGGCGCCATCTTGGATTACAAGGGCTTAGACCATCCTGTGATCCTGCCCACTGAAATACTGCTAGGAAAGGCTTGTACATGAAGGATTCTTTAAGAGAACATAGTGCCTTGTTTCAAATTCATCTCTAGTTACATTGCCCTAAATCATTTTTTAAGAATCCTGTTTTATTTTTTCTCTCCTGTGTGAAGTGCCTCTCCCTTTTGTTTCAGAACGTTTTTCTAATTCATTGTTTTGTTTTCTGTACTATCTCCAGTTCTTAGCAAAATGCCTCCCACATATAACTTGTCCAAATGTATCTCAAGAATAAAAGAATAAATGACCAACCTGGCCGATTTCATGGTCAAAGCCATTGTTCTTCCTCAACTCTTCCACCCTGTGTATCTTTCTCACTAAGGTTTTGACACACAGTGCTGTATTAACCACCCTTAGTTACTTCATTCCTTCCTGTGTGATTTTAATGAGTTTAGTGACCCCTTTTCTCAACTATGCCTGGTTCCTACCTCTAAGGATTAGAGCAAGGATTAAATAATTTTATGCTGAGAATAATTTAGAATACTGTCTGTTACAAAGACAGTAGTAGATCAACAACAGTCTCTTTGTCCTTTGTCTTGGGAATCAAAATTTCCTTCAAATTTTACTTCTCAGTTCTTTCCTTACACTGAATTGTACCCCCTATTCTTTTGCTTCTTATGAGAGTTTAGCCTAGGAAAAGTTCAGCCTGTTTGCACCATTTCCATAGAGTTATTTATTAATTCCCTTTAATCTGATCATTTATAATCGGTTCAAGTTATTGTCCTAGAGAATGATATTTTGATATGACATTAATTCTTTTTGGCTTTAGTTACTCATTACTGAGATACAATGAAGCTTGATTATTTTGGCTCCATGCATAGCAACATTTTCATTCACTGATTTACTCTTTTATTCATTTCAACACATATTTATTGAGAAACAGAAAGATAATTATAGAGACACTTAAAGCTAGCAAAGAATCTTAAACTCTTTTAGGCCAAATCAACCCTCGCTCCTACAAATTTAATATTAAGCATATAAAAGGATCAGAGGTTGCTAAGAGCCATAGAGGTGGAATTGGTTTCTTTGATGTCAGAGTTGACTCAATCAGAGCAGCAAGCAAAGGAACATCTCATTTATCTTCTACTTTTTTCTGAGTAGTCCCATTCACCTGAGTAGACAAAGGAGACAAAGGAGACGTTCCTGTGAAATTAGGAGCTTGTACTCATGTAGATTTTCTTTAATATTATTTGAAATATTTTGGATCAAGTATGAAGAACAGTAATTTGTATATTCTTTTTTTTTTTTTTTTTTTTAGCAGGGGGAGGGCGTGTACCAGGGATTGAATTTAACCACTGAGCCCCATCCGTCGCCCTACTTTGTATTTTATTTAGACACAGGGTCTCACTGAGTTGCTTAGCACCTCTCTTTTGCTGAGGTTGGCTTTGAACTCTCTATCCTCCTACCTCAGCCTCCCCGTGAGCCGCTGGGATTACAGGTGTATACCACTGTGCCCAGCAGTAATTTATAGATTCTTAAAAGCTGAAGAACTGTAAGTCTGTGTGACTGATTCCAAGTCTGGGTTGTCCTGAGGAATGCCTGGGATACCATGTTCTGAGATCTGTGTACTGGCATTCTGACGTGAGGAGACGTGACCAGTGTTGCAAAAAAGGTTCCAGAAGATTTGGTGTATCAGTTTCCATGGATGCCAGTTAGTACCAACTCAGGGAGTCACAACAACATACTTATTCTCTTCCCATTCTGGAGGCTAGAGGTCTGAGGTCAAGGTACTCGCAAAGATGTGTTCTTCTAGGCGGTCCAGGGGAGATTTCTTATCTCTTCTAGCTTCTGATGGCTGCAGCACTTCTTGGTTTATGACTGCATTACTCCAGTCTTTGCCTCCATATTCATATGTCTTCTCTGCTCTGTGTACCTGTTCCTCTGTCAGTCTTGTAAGAACATGTGATTGATTGCATTGAAGGCCCACCTGGCTTGTCCAGGGTAAGCGCCTCCTCTCAAAGATGCTTATCTTAATCACATCTTTTGCTATATAAGATGCTATTCACTTTTTTGCCTTTTGAGGTAATATTCATAGGTTCCATGGATTAGGATAATGGTCTATCTTTCGGAGGGGGCTGCCATTCAATCCCCAATACCTGAATTCATGTCCTTGTTCTTTAATTTTTTCATGATTGGGCAAAGTTATCACATCTCCTTGAAATTCAACTTTCTTATCTGCAAAAATGATAATCATTTTGCCTAATTTACAGAATGATAACGATAAATGAAAGAGTAAATGTGTGTGTTTTGTGTATGGGTGTGTGTACACATTTTTTTTAAGTTGTCTCAGTTCTTGGCACAATTTATGGCCATAGTTCTAGGCACTCAGTGTACAACATATTTTAAATTGCTCTGCTTTCAAAGAGAAGTGTAAGGTTGACCTATATTTGCTCAAGAATTTGTTAACATTTGATGATTTGGTTGGAAAAATATTCTTGAGCAACCACAAAATGGTTTTATATTGAGTTCATCATTACATATAGGCAGCCACAAAATGGTTTTATATTCAGATAACCATTATATGTTGGCCATGCCTCATTTAATAATAATTTCTTTCTGTCTACTTTTTGCCTCCTATGCACTAGCACATTTTCTAACATATTACTATGTAATATAAAATTCCTTAAATAGTAAGTAATAGTTTGAGTAGCAAACTAACAATGTTTATGATGTCACAGGCCTGAAAAGAGTTGGCTGCAACAATCTTCTCTGGCTGAAAGAAAATAGCAAGGGAAGTATAGAAGTGATCATGTACATTTTATAGAATTCTGACTCAAGTTATTTACTTAAGGACTCATATCCCAGGCTCTTTCTGAAATGAACTATGCTTTCTGTATCTGGAATTCAAAACATTCACCAAAAAAAAATTACAAATAAAATATCCGAATATTGTGTTATTATGTATAATGTTGATTTTAAATCAATGCATTTTTTTAAAACCACAACCATTTACTGTGTCCCCCTGTAAATTCTTATTTTGAGACCTTTCAATTCCTACAGTCATTCCTTTGAAATATTTTCTGCTTTAATTCTCTCTGGTTTGCCACTTACATACTCAGGCCCCTGCTTTCTGCTCCCTCTTCTTGCTTATGGAAATGCATTGACCTTGTATGTGCATTATTTTCCACTCAGTGAGCTAAGGGAAAGTTGATGTGTAGGTGATAATTAGTGCAGGCAGGAGGCAGAGTAATGATCCATGTTTGCTATCTGACTCTCTATTCCATGGCTGTTCTTTCTTTTACCTACTAACTCTATCTATATTTGACATCTTAAGAGTTGCAATAGTTGAATTCCACAACTACTCTGCCTGTCCCCCTCCTTCTCTTATCTAAAACATTTTTTTTTTTAATTTAGTGTTATATATTTGTGTGTTTTCGGATTACTTTAAGTAATGTACATGTTAAGCATATGTTAAATCTAGCCACTACAGGAGAGAATAAGCAAGTTGAGGTGTGTGTGTGTGTGTGTGTGTGTGTGTGTGTGTGTGTGAAGTAACCGAGAGTTTTGTTTTTGCCTAACCAACATTTTAGAGGTCTTCAGAGTTTCCAGGTAAGTTTCAGACGTGTCTGCCTTCTTTCATCCAGCCATTCCATGTCTTCTAAGAAATTACTTCATGAACATCTGCTTCAGTGCCCATAAGCATCCTATCCGCTCATCATTTCCATTCTTTTACAACACCCCCTCTTCCAAATCACATCCAAAATGGCAAGAAAAACAAAGCTAATATGAATTTAGATGCCAGTTGTGTCCTCTCTGTGAATGTTTTCCATATTTGAAATGGCTGGGGAATTCTTGTGCGTCTAACCACAGTAATTGAGAATGAGAGGAATCCGATAAGGGTCATTTCCTCCATCTCCTGGGATTCTAAAAGCTCTGTTTCTTTTATACCTGATCAGGTCTGCCAGTTGCAAAACTGTACAATGTAGTGGAGAAGTGCATACGGTTAATTATGACAATTACAATCAGTTCTTTACAATCTTTGCTGCTGCAATGGGATTTAAATACCACAATGTATATCAAAAGGACAAAATAATGTTTCTGTGTTTTCTGCTTACAGATGCTTTTATGATTGGGTTTTGCTCATAAACAGGTGGTTATATGATGAAATCCTTCCATGTATTCATTTATCTTACCTATCTGCTAACCTGGTTTCTCTGGTGTGTCATTAAACACAAATTTTAGGTTTCCTAGCAACTCTAAGGGGATCTAAGGTCCTGCCAGTGTCCTTGAATATGTTGCAATGATCATGAAACCACTTATGGCTGGAGGAAGTAGATAAGATAAATTCAGTTGATTTTTAAAGACTCCTTCCCACTCCTTCCTTTAATTTCTCCCAACTATTTTCTATCCTTGTTTCCCCTACTTTGGGAATTTTGCTCCAGCAAAAAACACTTCCGGGTTTCTTCTCACCATTTAGTTTCAGGCACCTTAGAACTATTGAATATTGACATGCATTTATATGTTGTTAAAAGAGTTCATTTATTTCCAATGTTGTAAGTTGAATCCACACAGTGTATGTGTTGTCACCTCTTCAGTGACCAGAGGAGCTAGAAATAGGTAAGGTAATCTCTTTCTTTCAGCCCACCTTCCTTCTCTGCAGCTCTTGCCTCTGCCTGAAAGGTAGGTTGGAAGAAGTTCATGGCCACTGAAACTCTGTATGAGAGTCTTTCTCCCAAGTGTATCCTGCTTAAACAACACATTTCCAGTTAATGACCATCTGGTAAAGCTGACAGCCTTTAGTCCTCCTAATTCTTAACTGTCTGAAAAAATGTGCCCAACCTGCCACGGCTTATGACTGAATTATAAACCATGAAGCATAATAAAGTCATTAACTTTCAACATGTCAAATTTGACTTGAATTTCATCTTGCACAAAATTTGATGGCCTTCACCCAGCACTTAGGAGAGCAGGCCAGGCTACATCTGAAAAAGCACTCTGTCACTTCTCCAAGAACCATTAGCTTTGGGTGGCTGTCTGGACACCAGCTCTGGGAAGAGAGGAACGTCTGGTGAAGTTAGAGTATGTGGAGGATGCCTGAGCTCTCTAGGGAAAGGGAAAACCATCTCTTCCCAGGAAAAGAGAAGAGAATAATATTCTGCATTTGGGTTTTCTGCTCATCCATCCTGAAAATAAGATTCACTTTTCAGTGGAGAAATTTTGGATAAAAGCTTGTGCTTTACAATTCTGATTACCCTTCCCCTTTTGTTCCCTACTATCAAAAATAATCATATTCTATAAATGTCAGTGGAATATGGCTAGAGAGAAGCTACAGTTTTGGAGAACCAGGTGTCAGCTCTGTCAGATTGCTATGAATAGGCACATCTATATACACTTTTTCAAAGAAAGAAAGGTCACTCACCACCCTACTTGCAAAGCTGTCAGAGGATTTCGGGAAGAACTAAGGTAGGCTGTCTTTTTGCATGGGAGGGAAATCTGGTTCTCAAGATATTTGGGGCACTGCAGTGAATAAGGGATATTAATAGAATTCTACTCCCAGCCTCTCTGGCTAAGAAGCAATCTGCCTACAATCCCAGGAGGAAAGGCACCCAAAAGGTTCCCCAGCACTCATACCACTACAGCATGGAGGTGTAATACTGAATGTGAGAAGGGCAAATGTGGGCTTCATACATATGGCCACTGTCGTCCCTCCTGTCCCCCCCACCCTCATCCTCCCATCCCTTCTTGTCACAGGAATCCCATCTGTATAGTGAACAGACAAGATGGCAGAGTGCTCAGGGAGTTTCCTCTCCTGTCTTTGCTCAGGCTAGGATAATATTGCACCATGCTATGGCATGGGCGACACAGAGGGAGGAGTGCCACCAAAGACATTTTTGCAAAGTTGATTTTCCAGATTTCTGAAGGCTCCATTTTAGATGCTGGATAGCCTTGAAAAGGAAGGAAAGCAAGCCCTCTGGTGGTGAGCATGAGGAAGTGCACATACTGAGCTGTAGTACAGGCCCTGCCAATTAAGAAAAAAAAAAAAAAGAGATGTCAGCATTAGTCCAGTGAATGTTAGAATAATCTATTCATTGCAATTTAACAAATGAGGTTACGTATGTATCTGTCATTCCAAGCATTGTCAAAGAAAATAAGGGGGGAAATTCTTCAAAGTATTAGGGTCATCTGAAATTGTTCCATGCAAATTATGCAACTTCTTCTGTGGGCCCAGTGAGGTGCTAATATAATCTGAAGCTAACAGTCACTTTTTAGGACTCAGATCTCAAGAATATTCAGTTGGCAAGAGTGAGTAGGTCATTTATGAACATCCGAGAAGGGAGTTCCCTCCTCACTGAGTTAAGTAGCTGAGAGTAGTCCTTGGAGGTGTTGAATTAGGACAGGCCTTTAAGGAGAGGTAAGACTAGAGTAGATGAGGGAAATTCAGGTAAACACTGGAAATGTGCAAGCCATGGATCGGGCATGATTGGGTTCAGTTTTGAAGTTAGCACCAAGCAAGAGTAGAAGGTTAGTGATAAATAATAATGTACAGAGAAAACTTGACCAACAGACAAAACAGGACTTGTATAAATATTTAAAGGAGTTTAACGTAATCTGAGTCACAGGGGCATTTTAGGTACCATGATGAGGCTAGGGGAGGGGTGTAGGTTCAGCTCCCAGGTCTGACACCTATATGAGTCCTCAGGTAGCTTATGTCGCCTCTCTGTGACCATTTCTCCCTGTCTTTCAAGCTTAAATAAGAACAGAATATAGCTGTAGATGCACAAACACTGTCTAAATCTAAGAAGTAGAAGATGTGTGTTCAAGGGAAAGTCAAGGTTGTCACCAGGCTCTATCTCACTCCGGCATTTCTAGAGTTTCCAGCTGCTTAGTCTGCACAGGCTGAAAGGCAGTTGGCAGAGGCATTCTGGAAGAAATCTAAGAATTAGGTGGGTGATTGGGGCAGATGTCAGCCAAGAACCTTCAACCTAGAGATTTAGGGATTCTCAGAACTCCATCAGGACTCACAGAGAACTGAGATACAAGGTAATAATTACATAAATATTTATTCTATGCTAAAAACCATCTTAAATGTGTTTAAAGTGTTCTATATAAAAGAATAGCATCACTTTAATTAATGAAGTCTACCATTGAAACAATGATCTCAAGCTGTTTCTCTTCAGCTCCTTGAGGGAAGGAGTTAAGTTGGAGTTAGGGGGTGGTGGAGAGATAGCAGCAGAGGGGTGACACTGTTATCCACAATAGGATAACAATAGGTCAGTTCTTCAAAGTTGCTGTAGGAAAATTGAACAAAGATCTCAGTCTGAGGGTTAAAGGAGGAAGCGACTTTGAGGAATAGGAGACTTGAAGTGGATTTCACCCCATTTATTTTGTGAAAGATGGGAAAGAATGCTGACAGCAAGTGTTCCTCAGAGAACAGGGACAAGTACGTTCAGTGCCAGAGTACCCTGCCCTCTATACACCTCATGTAGAGAAGGGAGGCAGAAGGTGGAGTTTAGCAAGGTTTAACAGACAAACGTAATGGCTTCCTTTCCATTAACTCAAACAACACATGGCAAAATTGTGCAAACATGCCTGTAGCTGAGACGGAGGTGGTGGCCACCAATAAAACTTCAGAGAGAGAGAGAGAGAGAGAGAAAATGAATGAGAATCCTGCTGTGCCAGAGCAGGAAGGCCCCAGAAACCTTACAGATTAATTTTATAGATGAGAGAACAAGTTTAGCAAAATTACAGAACTCATCCAAGGTTATATGGTCTCTTGGTGGCAAAGCTAACACGAGGCCTTAGGTCTTTACCAGTTTAGCATTCTCTCCAAGATACTGGGCGTGACAGAATTTATAGTGGTTTCAAGTTAGCCCAAGGGGTAAAATTAACCATAGTACATTTGAATATGGTATGAAAAGAGGAGAAATTTAGAAAGTTATCTACTTAATTTCTTTTAAACTTTTTTAAAATGTTGATTTAGAATATTACTATTAAAACTACTGGCTGTTTTAATTTGAATGTTATATGTTTTTTGTAAATAAAGTGATGAAAAGTTCTAGGGAGAGCCCTGTAGGAGACAGAGCAGGGAAACCATTAGACTTGTAGGTAGAGCAGAAATATTAACAGTTAGATCATGCAACTGAAATAGCAGCACCGCCGGGTAGAAGCTGCTTAAACTGCAGCTTCAGATTTTTCATGGGTGAACAACCCACTTATAAAAAAAGCTAACCTATGCATTAAAATTAGAAAGTCACAGAAAATATTATAGGAAAGAATGGAAGGATATAAAGAAAATTATCTTTCTTGTTTTACTCATTTCATGGAATAAGGTTTCATGAACAATTTCCAGAAGTATTTTAAAGCAGTCATCGATTTTGTTTTGCCTTATAATTTGACAGTTGTTTAAGGTTTTTTATTGTCTTTTTGAGCTATTATAGCACATAGGACTAGTCAGATGCCCTTTTGAAAACCTTTTGTTTCCCTGACAATTGGGAGAAGTAAGAATGAGGAAATCCTTTGGTCATTTTTGGTATTGAGAAGGGGCAATAGATGATGTCCCTCTGTCAGAGTTCATTATCAATTGAAATAAATACAAAAGATAGATGGCGGAAAACAAAATGGTGCCTCTGTTCAGTAGCAACTGGTAAATGTTTCACTATTTTTTTTTTTTAATGAAAGGAACACGTGATTCACTGTATTGACAGTTTTTTTTTTTTTTTTTTTTTTTTTTTTTTTTTTTTTGTGGTGAAAATACTCCCACCTTGGTCAAATTCAAGGTATCAATGTTATATCACTGACTTTGGACTTGGCCTGAGATCTAGGTATGTGGCTCTTGGGAGCCAGTGTGCAGGCCTTGAGTGGCACTGCTGAGAAGAGCACTTGCTGAGGCTCTGGTGAGAAATGTGGCCTCAATGTCATGGTAATGCGGCCTTGGGAATGCTACTTATCAGAATTAGATCATCTGAAACTATGACTGGTCCTTCTTTGGAGGTTTTTACTTTGAGACTTTGAACCAGAGAAAGCAAAGGAGAATGTGCTTGTTACTGGCACCTATGGAAGGAAACAATGAATATGGAGAATGAAAGTCACCTCTGAGCAGAATCACAATTCAGAATGGTTCCTACTGAAACTTTACAGGGTGAGTGTCAACAAGAAAGTTGGAGACAGAATTTTGAATCTCTGTCATTTTGGTGTATAGATAGATGTTCATAGCAAAATCATCTTGAGGAAGTAACGTGGCAAGAATTTTTGATTGTCAGGAAAAAAATAGTTTTTTTAGGTTGCATTTAAAAATAGATAGTAATATATTGCATTTCCTTTATTTTGAAGTACAGAAGAATAGCTTTATATTTAGTACCTTCAAATTAGTTTATTTTTCCAGCTGGGGTGTAACTGCCAAAAGCAGAGACGGCATAGAAATTTTACTTAAACAACTTTATTGCCTCAGAGAAGATGATGGACTATTTTAGTGAATATATACAATGGTATCTGGTAAAAACAGACTGCTAGATCATCTTACCTACATCTAGTTTATGTTCAAAGGCCCCTGCACCCAGATTTATAGCTTTATTTTTGCACATCTATCATTGTTAGTATGCCAATACTCTGATGATATATAAGCCTGAAATTGGTTGCTTGGGTCAGTTTCTTCCCGATGGAGGTAGTCTATCATCCTTGTTGCTGTTGGGTGTGTTATTATTTAATATGTGACAGTTTCATAATTAACAATGATTATACATTAGCTTACTGTGGCATGGGACTAAGTGGCCATATTGGTAGCTGATTTTTGAGTGTTAAAAAATGTGGTTTTAAGTCAGGGGTCTAAAAGTATTTTATTGTTATCTTCATGCTAGAAGATAAATTCTCAGTTCTATCAGAACCTACCTTATTCTGTTGCCTATGACATTGAATAGACACAAACTTCATGTTTCTGAAGGTACTTTCCTATCTTAGAATTTCTGGTCATTTGTGGTGATTAAGATTCTGATTCTGCAGTTGTGAAGGTCACTTTTAGTCCTGGCTCCGCCATTTAACAAGTTGGCTAATCCTTCCAAACCTGAGCTTTGGAAGTGGAAACTAAATGCATCTACCTCAGAGGGCTCTAATGAAGGTTAGGTGAGATGAGTATATAACACATGTTGTACAAGGCCAAATGCATAGTAATATATTGGCCATTATTACATGTCAATTTTATGAATTTATGTTATAAAATATGTATATTACATTTAATGCATAACTATTACTGCTCTATGTTTGAGGGCTCCCTCCCTATCTAGAATTATGGAATGTTTCTCCCAAACCAACTCATCCCAATGAAATAAGCCATTTGCCTTTCTTGTCTATAACTTAGGTTCAACTATTTTTTTTTCTTAATTTTATCACTGTCCTCATGTCTACTATCCCTTCTTATCTCCCTACAGCCCAAAGTCCTCCTTCCTTCCCTATTCTTCCTCATGTAAAAGTTTAATCTAGGAAAGGGATATGCTAATCTCTTTCACAGTAAAGAATACATTAGTCTTCTAAAGGTATTGCAGAGACTTACACTAAGAATACAATTTCAATGTTCAGGCTATGGATACAAGTGGTATTTGCTTGGCAATAGATTCCTTTTGATGCCTCTGAAGTCACTGTCACATTTGTAGCTATCTACTCTGCAGTCCATATGGCAGCCTTTAATTGTACCTGTTGGAATAATCCACTTAACCAAGGTCAAGCATCCTCTGATTACATGCTCTGTTGTCATTTCCTAGTTGTCATATATTCTTGGCAGCTGTCACCAGCCAAATTTGGTCTTTCTAATTTTTAGTGGCTCTCATTCTGTCCCGAGTTTTTGTAACACATGCTGCAGGCTTGTCAAACATGCTCTGCTTCAGCTGAGACAGTCATGGGCCTCATCTTGATGTGCTAGTGGCCACACATTTTACTGTAGGTGATTTCTGCAAGTGACTTTAGCTCCCTCTCCCAGCTTTATTTTTTTTCTTCATTTCATAAAATTCTATGCAGCCCATCAATTAATCAGCAAAAATATCTGCTAGTTTCCTTCCCAGAATGGGCTGCTTTTCAATGATAGGTGAATTTGGTTTTTGCTAAATCTAACAGATAAGTTCAGAATGCCAACAATGAATAAATAATTAAAATTTATCAAGCAACTATAATGTTAGTCATTTGCTTGCATATTTGATTACATATGTAAATGAGTTCATTTAAGCCTTGAACAATCCTGTCTTCTTGATCTTTTAAGATGGCATCATTCAGTTCCATAGAAATTATATATTTAGTTCAAGGTCATATAGTTAGCAAGTAGAAGAGCTGTGAATTACCTTAAATTTTTTCTGGATTACATATTCTTGCTTTTCCCTTAAACTAGGTTTTTACTGACCCTGGTTTAAGTAAAATGAGAAATTAAAAAAAATCCTTCAGCTGCTTGTTTATCACATAGTTTATGAATTTTTAGGATAGAGTGACCATTGTTTCCTACCAGAGGGTTCAAAGTTCTGCAGATACACATGTGATGGTGTTGTTACTTTGGTAATAATAAGTGAAAAAAAATACGATGAAAACTTGCCTGCTGGGATGTATCTTTCAAATGTTTGTTGATCTCTTTTGATGGAAGTATGTTTTGGAGCAATCATCCATATGAAAACACCTGGAAAAAGTAATAGCTTTAATATTACATAAAAACTATAATCCCAAAGCCAGTTCTCTGTACTATACCTGTTTTCCTCAATGGCATGTCTGTGTACCAGCTCTCCACATGGAGTTTCAATCTAAAACATTTCCTTCTAGAAATTGAGATCACAAAAAGGACTGTTTCAGCACAGGAAAAACAAAGTCTGTCTTCTACCCAATTCCAAGATTTCAGAGGCAATGAGTGTCATTGTCAAAAATAATTTGAAGAAAGTGTATCTGGTATTGTCTTTCAAATTTAGTAGCAGTTTAGATTTTATCTGGGGAACTGCCCCCCTCCCCAACCAAGGCTCATTCATTATTACATTCCTTCCTAGGATACATAAACTTCTCTGAATATAGCCATTTCAAGGAGAGCTTGTTCTTGATCCCACAGGACTCTATAGTCACATTATTTTATCTGTGATCTTTCCTTATGGAATAGGATACAAAGGTTTTCCTGTGAAATGGAGTCTGTGTTTCTAGGCAGAATTCAATCACTCTGTAGCTGGGACTTGGTCAAACCACATAACCATCTCTCTAAGTTTTCTTTCCTTATTGATACCATGAAAGGATCAGAATATTTGAAACTCACAGTCTCTTTTAAGTTCCACCAATGTTTTGCAGGACAACCCTAATATACTATTTACAGCTGCTTCATACAACACTCCTGCCACATTGGACCTACACGTGTTACATATCTCTATGGAAAATTGGATTTAAATACCATTTTGGTACACAGTGTAAGGAACGTTTTTCCTTACACTGATAACAAGACATGAGAAATCATAGATGTTCTTTATGACATCAACTTCAAGAATTCAGAGGTTATATTCAAAATATTACTCCCATAAAGTAAATAATCTCTTATGAAGTAATTAATCTAAATCCTTCCTGAATCTCTTGTGAATTTTTTTTTAAAGAGAGAGTGAGAGAGGAGAGAGAGAGAGAGAGAATTTTTAATATTTATTTTTCAGTTTTCGGCGGACACAACATCTTTGTTTGTATGTGGTGCTGAGGATCGAACCCGGGCCGCACGCATGCCAGGCGAGCGCGCTACCGCTTGAGCCACATCCCCAGCCCTCTTGTGAATTTTTAATGTGCATTTTAAGTACCTGGGAACTTAAAATACCTTTTATTTTAAAAACTCTTTTTTTTTTATCAGTCCACACCAAGGCAAGCTTATTGCTGCCTGCTTATTTTTTTGCTGTATCCCCTTAACAATCTCAAAAACTCTTTCAAGTTTATTCAGAAGATGAAGTTCAGTATAGGAATAAGCTGAAAATATGTCTGTAGACTTTTAAGGCAAGCAGGTATTTTTTCTGCTGTGAGTGTGTCTTGTAGATAAGTAAGACTGTCTCTAAAGGGAGATTCTGTTCTCATTGTGGTGCATATTTTTTTTTTCATTTTCATCCTTGTGGCTCTATATGTTAAAGAATAACAAATGTTTCCATGTTACATATTAAGTATATAACAACTTAGGCAAAACTTGTGCTCTCACATAGAATATAATGACATGAATTGCTTCCCCACCCCCCAGAAGAATAGGTTAGGATATTTGCTGTCTTTAACAAGCTTTTTGTCACTATTTAAGACTTCTAAATATGTAGATTTCCCCTTTTTTTAACATTTACCTTGGAAGACAAATATAATCAGGATGAACAAAAAAGAAATTAGCATAAAACAGTGTTGCAGGAAGTTGTCTGGCAGTTATAGGGCTGGGGTTCACAATCCAGTAAAGGTCTGAAAGCTGACAAGATTTGAATGAAGGTCTACAAAGATTGGAAGTGTTAGAAGTTTGACTGGCCCAAACTCCATATTTACTTTAAGGAAATCCAAACTCTGTACAGTTAGAAATGTGTAATTAAAATTTCATTGTACGTATAATTCAGATCCACATATAAGCAACTACTACGTGCAAAACATCTTGAAAGATGTGGGTATGTACTAAGATAATTCACCTAGAATGAGGATAATAATGTAGATTACTGGGGGAAAGCATTTGGATGGATCTGAATGGGAAATGCTAGAGCAAAATCCACAATTAGGAAAAGTCAGTGTGTTTGTATATATAAAGAAAGACCATCACGTTATGTCCATTAGAGGTAGTGGAGGAAACAACCAAAGACATGTCAATGTATACTAAGTAGAAAGGGTGGAAAGGGAAAGGGAAGAAAGTACAGTGCAGTTCGTGGAATGCTCAGGCCCCTAGAATTCAACTCTTAAGTTTTACAGTTATTCAATGTTCTGAATTAGTTTCTTCTACTGAGTGTTCTTGGGGGATGATTAGGGTTTCTTCCATTGCTATAAAAAGAAGGTAAGCTTGTGAAGCAAGTATTACAGAAACAAACTTGTGACGGGAGCTCCCTTGGTGGTAGAGAGTATGTAGCATGGGTCACCTTTCCTATCTATGTAGGGTAAATGGGGAGTTCCATCAGCAGGATGCTGAAGACTGGCCAGTGTTGCTGGGGAGTCTGGGTAGACAGAGTAGGAGAACAACTGCCAATGATGGATACCCTCTGATGGTGGCCCTGACCATTTAGACTCAGTGACAGTCCTCAATCTGCCATGTGGACCTGGAATACTCCCTTTGTGTGGGAGCGCTCAATGGAGAGTTATAGGAGTGAGACAGCAGGTGGTAGGGAAGGTGTGTGTGTGTGTGTGTGTGTGTGTGTGTGTGTGTGTGTGTGAGTGAATTTTCAGCCTGGCGGGCTAGCCACTGGAATGACACTCTGCCTTCACCAGAACAGCTTTAATCTATCCCTTTCTGAAAAGAGAGGTAAAGATGAAGATTGTGTAGGGAGTAAGAATGGCAATGTCCCTTCAGTAGGATGTTTACATCCTTGACACGACCAGGACTTGGAGAAGTTAATTAACAACAAAAAAAAGGGAGTTCCTTGAGCTTCCATGAATTCCTCAGCTACTTAGGAATTCTGTGGTACTTTACCCCGACATTTGATCTTTGCTTTTGAAATCTGGTTTCATATACATATGAGATCTTGATTGACTCAGGTCTCTGGAGGTCTTTTTTGTTAACCTTTGATTGAGCCTTTATTCTCCTCCACATGACTCCTTAGCAAGTACATTTAAAGTGTTTGTTTCCAGGGGAAAATTAAAGTCAAATATGTGAACTCATTTCTCTCTGTTAACCAAGATAGCAGGGTTATTCCAAGTGTTCAGTGTTTCATGCCTCAGATGCTTTATACACACACACAAACACACACACATTCATATAACATATATTTTCTTACATTTTTCATGGTGAAGATGACCCAGAGGATCAAATCTTGCTATGTAATTCTGGAGTGAAGTGTAAGGGAACCTACTAGATAATTATAAGTTAAACCACCTACCTTTCTTCTCTGCTCAAAATTTTGCTCTCTAGAAGACGAGGTTTATTTAGCTCACAGTTTTGGAGGTTCAAAGTCTACATGGCATAGCACATGCTTTACAGTAAGGGCTGCCCTTTGTCTGCATCACCACACCTTGCTGTCCTCCACATGCATGGATAGCAATGATGCTTGCACCTGCAGGAGTAAGTGATTAAATCTCAAACCTGAAACAGAGGCCAGGATGGGTCAGGCTGACCCTTTTATAACAACCCACTGGGAATACTTAAGAGGTCACACAAGACCTACCTTCTGAGAGCAAGCCTCCAATGACCTAAAGACCTCCCACTAGACCCCACCTCTTACATTCCAATACTGCCACTCTCGAGACTATGCTCCCAATCTCAGTGGACCCTTGAGGACCACTACTACCTCCCAAAACTGCCACCCTGGAGACCAAGCTCCCAATATCACTGGACTCTTGGAGACCACCAAACCCTTGCCCATACTATAGCACTCATTCACCATTTCCAACTGTTTATTGGTCTGATTTTTAGTGCTTTTCCCAGTTAAATCAAAAGCTTACTTGGGGATTCTGATGCTTTCATATATATGTCATCTCCCAACATACCAGAATACTGTTGGATTTTCTTGAAACACAGTAGAGAGTCCCTTCCTTTTCTTCATACGTTGGTCTGTAAGAGCACAGAAGGACAGTTTGGACATTTGTCTTCATCAGTCCCCCACCAGTTAAGTCTCCTATTAGTCATCTTACCACTGAAGATCTGAAATCCCCGAGAAGCAAGAGCTACTGAACTGTATTCTAATATTAAGATTCTAACTTGGAACCTTTTGGTAGGAAAACTTAAGACCACGAATTCCTTTCTTTGACTTACTGACCCAATTAGTTGCTCAAGAGCAATATGTTATTATTAACCCAGAGATAAAAATTGCAGGGCCAAAATGATGTTATTAGCAAAATATTTAACACTTCTTAAATTGTTATACAAAAGTATTTCATGTGTAAATATTTATTGCACTGAGTGTTTTGCATGTGTTACCACACTTAATTCTCATCTCAACTGTGTATTCACTATTATGACAGTATTACTGCCATCTTTTTTATATAAATGGAGAGTGAAGCTTAAAAAGTTTAAGTGATTTTCCAGCAATTAAATGGTCAATTCAGCATTCAAATTCATGCTTAAATACTACCCTGTATGGCCTATTTATTTAATACTTAATCCTAGGGAAAAACGGCCTTTCATGTTCTAACAGCGACATATGTGGTAATAGAGGTGGAGAGAGATTTTCTAATCAAATTCTTCCAGTATCCTGTTGTAATAAATTTCAGAGGTTGGTGTTTCAATCTACTATGAATGTCTTAGAATTGTCACTTTGGGTTATGACAATTATGATGCATTTAATTTTGGGAACTGAATGATAATGTTCTAGGTGAGCATTATATATGTGTCTTGTGTATACTGTCAGGTGCATTCTTATTGCATAAAAATCCCCACAGAGCTAAGGCCTGATTGGTAGTTAGGTTAACTGTAACTATACAAGGGGCTCCCAACAGAAAATATAAATTACATTGTGTGAAATGCAAATTTTATAAGTTGTTTTATAGTTTATATTATTTAGAATCATTGAATTACAGGCTTCATTATTCTGAATATTAATTTTCATTAGTAAAACAAAGATGCTGAGAATTTCTGTGTCTGTATGCTGTATGTATCATATGTGTATATATATATTCACACATATATAATCAGTAAACACAAATAGATATTTAAGTACTAAAGTTATTGGTTTTAATTGAATGAATCTTTAAAAAATTATTTTTTCTTTCTTCTTTTTTTTTGCTTTTTTCCCCTAGAAGTCTTAAAGTCATGCTAAATCTCATTGATAAATAAATGAAGTTCATGCCTTCTTAGAATCTGCTCCAATGTGTTTTGACGATGTTAAGAACATCAAAGTAACAAAAACTCTTAAGACAGACACTTAACCATCAGCTAACTTCTAGGAATCCTGTCATATGTGTCCTTCTTATTTCATGGTCATGTTATAAGTGGAGGTGTGTGATCCTGTGCTGTCATGGAGAAAGAGTCTGTGTTCATTGCTTAAAGAAATCCACTTTGTGTGTGTGCATGCTTGAGTATACTGTGTGGTTCTAATATGTGATAATTACTCAATTATGTTTTGAATGTGTACTTACATCCATCATCAATTAAACCAAGTGTCAATTATCTCCATAAATAATAACCAAAATCTGCCTCAGGTTTCCTATTAATTTAACCCACTTTTATTACCCTATTTTTTCTAGGCTCCTGACTCACTTAACAATCTATAAAATCAATATAAAGTAGCTTTACTTATTTATTTAACACACACACACACACACACACACACACACACCAACACACACACACACATATTAGGGATTGAACCAAAGTCCTTGCATATGCTAGCATGTGCTATATACCACTGAGCTACATCCTGGCCTGAACAAGTTTTTTTTGTTTTGTTTTATTTTTTTGGTCAGCCACTGTTCTAGGTATTAAAGATATAGCAGTGAACATCAGGTATGTCAATCTCTGTTTCCATGCAATCTAGTATTTGCATTCTGGTTGGAATAGTAAAAAGTAAAATTTACCACGTAATAGATCAGGGCAAATTAATAAATAAATCAGAGAAAATAAATGTAGTACTGGGTTAGGTGCACATAATATTTTATATTGGGTATTTAAGAAGATATTTCTAGAGTGGAACATGGTGATGCATGCCTCTAATCCCAGTGGCTTGGGAGGCTGAGACAAGTGAATTGCAAGTTCAAAGCCAGCCTCAGCAACTGCGAGACACTAAGCAACTCGTTGAGACTCTGTCTCTAAATAAACTACAAAATAGGGCTGGGGATGTGGCTCAGTGCTTGAGAGCTCCTGAGTTCAATCCCTGGTACCAAAAAAAAAAAAAAAAGAAAAAAGAAATTTCTAGGTTAATGACACTTATAATAGACCTGAATAAAAAGAAGTAGGTAGCCACAAGTATATAGAGATAGATGGTATAGATAGACAAATAGACAAACAGAAAAGACTCTAAAATAGGAAAAGTTTTGGCATATTCAAAGAATACTTTGGCCAGTTTAGAGAGTGAATATTTGCAGATAAAAATTTATCAGTGATGGTAGTTCTATAAATATTCACATAGCTTTAGTGGGACAGTAAATTTTACTTAAGTTAGTAAAATGTTCTATACCAGAAGTATGTTCCTAGTAGACAGTATTTAGGATTATGCAACTTGGATAAATTGCATTTTGGATTAACAGGCTTGCCAATTAACTTTTATTGTGTGACTAAATCTCATTATAACTTACCGCTTATACAGAATTATCATCTTTTCAATAATTCTTCTACCAAATGACCATTTACTAATGTCTTAGACTATACCAGGTAGAGTATTAGGTGCTGGTTCTACAAAATTAATAGGACTTTTCTGTCATAAAAACATATTTAGCAATGTAAGTGACATAGGATTTGAGTATATTTCCTGGAAGATAAATTTTCTCAATTAAAAGTATGAAAAATAAAAAAGCAGTATTTCAGCTAAGAGTGGCATTGATAAATATAGGCAGCCACATCTGATGTGGAGGAGGTTAAAATACCATTTTGAAGGTCTAAAAAGCCACTTGACATTTACTTGAAATATTGGATAAATGCCTATGTGATGATCTCTGCCATGGTGTAGAAATTTATAAATTTAAATTAATGGAAATTGCTATTGCTTCACCCTCTCCAGATAATACATTTGTAATATGCATATAGGGCCACAGAGCTAAGCTAAACTCCCAGCCAAAATTCAAGATGATGCAATCCTTTATTTAGCCTTCCAGACCTATTAAGGTCATGAGTATCCCCTTGGGTGCATGGAGCAGGCCAGGATACAACAAATTCTAAGAAGGAAATGAACTGATTTCCTGAATTTATATGAACGAATCCTTGTCTCAAATAGATTGCATACTCGTAATATAAACAAGGCCCCCAAAGAAAACAAATTCTGAGATAATCTGAGATTTTGAGGTTAAAAGGTTAAAAGGATTTTATCAGCAGGAACCCTCAAAGATCTATCCAAGGTGCTGAATATGCCCTGGCAGCTCATTTTGGCACATTTGAAGAGTAGATTGGCCAGTGAAGTTGAGCATGTTTGCAACAAAGATTTATTAGTGATGGTCGTCTCTGTACTTGTTGTACGGTCTTAGTCTTTTTTTCCTACTTCTGCTTACCCATATTACCTATCCTGATTGCTCTTTGTATGATCTCTTCAGCCACATCTGACACATTCCTGTCCTGATTCCTGCTTTGTCCTCTCTTGTAACCAGGTATATTTCTCAACCCATGTTCAACCAGATTTTAGTGAAAGTCTATACCCAGAGTTTCCTCCCACAAGTGTCTTGCCTCTCAATGCTGCTTCCTTCAATAATGAGATCATTCTTTTTTAATTTCTAATTTGAAGCAATTACAAGCAATTTTAGTCTATAAATATATAGATCTAAAATACTTTAAAATATCTAATTAATAAAATAAATCCAAATAAGATTAAAAATAAGCAGAATATTTTTTCTCAGTCATCTTTCTCCTTCTTCCCTTCTTCTTCCTCCTTCTCCTCTTATCATTATATATGCAATCAATAAGAATATTTCAAATATTAAGTGTTGAATATTTGAACATTTAACATTCAATAAGAATATTGACTTTACATGAAAAATGAAGATCTTGGTAAAGTGTAGGCATAAAAACAATTTCATGATAATTAACCTTAGATGAAAAAATAGAAAAAATAAGCATTCATAGTTTCTAATGAATATGTTATCTTTGAACTTGGAAATAAAATAGAGACTATTCCTTATTAGCTATCTCCATCTTCTTTTAAGGATAGGCCTCCTCTTTGCTGATTGGAAGACTCAACATACATTTAAAGAGTTGGTGGTACTGATAGTCAATGATTAAAGCAAGGATGTTATATGAATCCTAATACTGTATCCTTTGATAATTTCACCCATTATAAAACTAACATGTCTATAGTGATCAAACATGTGAATTCTTGGATAAATGGTCTAGATTATTCTCTTAGGTCTACCAATCTCTAACCATGTGATCATAGGTGAATCTTCAACCCTATGTATCCATGTATTTTTATTTGTAGATTGGGAATAACAAAACATCCTTATTGAAGACTGCTAAGGATTATGAGATCATTTATATCCAAAGTTCAGTATCAAAACTGAAACCTGGTAAATATTCAATAAAAGAGAATTAGTAAAATTATCTTCATTGTTAACCTAAACTTTCTGTGCTTTACCTGTCCTGAAATTTTAAGGTATTCTCTTCCCCATGAATACTTAACCCAGGCATGTAGGGAGAAAATATTTATTTTCTCATCCATTGCTAGATTTTTTAGCTGATTGCACCTATGTAAAAAGACAGATTAACAAAAGAAAAACACACAAACTTGTTAAGTTTCATTCTTGTGTGACACTAGAGACCTCAAAAAAGAAGAATCAAAGAAACAGAGAGGACTGTGTCTCTCAATGCTTAGGTGGGATGAAGAGTGGATAGTCCAGGGGAAGTAGCATTGGGAGAAGGGGAGGGGTGTGCTATAATGCAAATTGTCTGGGGGAACTTAGCAAGGACTTTTATGTAGATTTCTCTTGGTATCCCTGTGTCTTCTGTGGCTCCTTTTCTTGGGACTAGAGAGGACACATTTCAAATGAGGGTTTCATGACCTGCTCTGGAGGATGGTCAGAATATCCTATTATGACTTGCTTCAGGGGAAATGACTGAGAAAAGGTCAGAGACACCTTCTTGCTTTTTGCTGTTTACTCAAATGTCAAGGTGTCATATTTTGAGGTAGTGTATCCTGAATGCCATCAGGTATTTGACATCTTGGGAAAGTAAGTTGGTAGCAGTACCATCCATACACCTGTAAATGTCTCCACTTAAAAAATTGTGAGCTACAAGGAAAGATGGGGACATAGTGCTTACCCATCCTTGAACAACCACCCTTAACTCACAGTCAGCCACTGATTACAATTGATCTGTTGACCATGGTATTGTGGTACCCTTTGGAACATATTATATTACCATTTCTCTTAATATGGTAGTTTAACATTCTGTAGGCAGATAATGCTGTATTGGCATAATGAGTAAAATAATGATTGATAGTGAAGTTGTAAAAGTAAAAAGGTTCAATGTGCTTGAAAGTCATAGAATTTTGAAAAGTACAAGAGATAAGAAATACTGATGAACAAAATGTGACAACTGGATACTGGCTCTGCAAATAGAATTGAACCCAGTGCCTATGGAACTAGTCATCGTTACAGAGTACAGTCTACGGAAATGTAAGGATATCTAATAAATGTATCTTTCTAATTTAAATATCTATCAAAGCTTCTATTGGAAGAAAACTAGATTTATGCGTTAAGATGTCCTCAAATCATTGTCCTGCCACCATCATCTTCAGTAAAATATTCCTGGTTTAAAATATATTAAAGTGGATATTTCCGAAATTAGGTTCTTTTGGAATTAAATGAAAAGGACTCTCCTTTTTCCAGGGACCGCTATAGATGTCATTTTATAGCAAGACAGATAAGGCAATCACTATGCAGAGGTTTTGTTTTATGGCCAGAACTAGCATTTATTCAATCAACCAGTAATATGGATTAGAGCAGCATTACTTCTGCAGTGGGGAGATTTCAGAGCCCCTAAAACCAGCACGTTAGTGTTATATTGTCAAGGATGTTACAGTCATTGCTCCTGTAATGACCCTTGCTCTTTAATGACAGTGTACAATGTTGGAATTTGGAGGAAAAAAGCCAAATAGCAACTAATTTGTCACCAGATTTATAACTAAATTACCAAAAGATTCAAACTGTTCAGGCCTGATTCTCAAAATGAGAAATAATATCTAAAACATTTTTGATCATACAGACATTTAGATTTCTGAGTTCTAAGGTCTCTGCTAGCTTGAAAGTTGAGGCTAAGTTTTTGTCGTGTATGCCCAGGTAATATGACTCTATGAGGGAAATTGTTTTGGGGAGAAAGAGAAGAAAAAAGGGCATTTTTTATTATCATGCAGAAAAAGTCATTGCACTGAAAAAGTGCCAACAAACCCTAAATAATTTTGTGTTGATTATACTAAATTAGAATAGTGATGGCTATAATCATTTGATCCCTGAGGCATTAATGAAAATTCAGCATTATTTTGTGTGGAATATGTATCATTACCCTTGAGCTCAGGAATGATTATTAGTAAGTCTGATTAAATCTGGAAGCAGTGACACAAGCTATCTTTAACCCACTAATGACAGGGCCATATTGTAATTTTATGATGAATGAACACAGTTTAGCATATTTTAGCACTTGGTGGGGGAAAATAAGAAGTCTGCATTCATTTTCTTGATTAGACTGCAAAGTACTAGGAGAAGCTCATAAGGAATAGCTACTTAATGAAATAGTGTTCCTGCTGATTGATTAACATGTCATAGCTCCCCAAATGCACAGAAATGGTTATCTTTGCATGATCAAAGATATTATTCAGCAATATCCCAAAGATCATGCATTCCTAGATCCAGAGATACAAGAAAATAAAAATAGGACTACATATTGCTCTTATCTTTGTAAATATTCACAGATATTTTTATGGATTTATCATTATAGTAAATATTAGCATGAGCTACAATTTTTATCACTGGCTTTATTAATAAGAACACTAAAGCACAAAATAGTTGAAGTCACATGGATTGTCAGAAAACAAAAACAACAACAGCATTGGAAACTCAGTGTCTTGTTCTGATTCTAATATATGTTTTGACCTCAGTAGAAAGTTCATTTTATAATTACAGACGAATAATTTGCTGTTGTTATCTTGCATTCCCTTGTTGACCAAGAAAAAAAAAACCTAGTGGAGAATAAAAACAATTACATTTATTTGGAGGCTATTCAGGTTTGCGATACAGAAATACATAGGATTTAAGCAGTCTTAAAAATGTGCTTCAGGTTTTTAAACCTGGAAAATTATTTCACTTATCATTCAGTGTTAGGATTGGTGCTAGCAAAAGTTAAACTGTCTCATAGGAAAGGAATTAGGTGCATTTGCAGTATATGGTTAATTTGGGGAAATGGGTCCATGGGACAGGTCAGCAGAGGTTAACCATGTTTCATGAAACTGCAACTTGGTCTAGTCTAAAGATCAGCTTACATGGAGCAGGGTGGGCTGGTCTCCTGCCCAGTTCAAAGGTTTGGCTCTGGATTTATCTGAGATCAGATATAACTATGCCTTCTAAACCAATGTACTTTATTGACACTCTCTTTCAAAAAACATATATTTCTTGAAAAGAGATATTTTTCCTTCCTTGATACTGTTAAAAAATATCTGTTTATATTCCTAGATGATATTAGAGATTCTTGCTGAGCAAATGGATCATAGGCATGGCTTAAGTTTTAGTGCTAGGTTATGAGATTCAGGATAGGCTACCCCAAAAGATACTTACTACCTTGGTATTTGAACAAATAGCAAAGCAAACTCCAAAAAATTTTTCTCACACCTTCTCTCCTGAAGTCAACTATAAAAGATAACTAAACTTCTTCTGAAAATGGATCCTAAGACCCTCCTTTCAGAAGGTCCTTCCTATACCTGCAGGAGAGGCATGTTCTTACCCCTGATGACAGAGAGACACTAGAAGAATCTGAGTAAACATGTCTCCCATGCCCCATGTGAGCAGATCACATTTTTTTGCTCAATCATGTTTCCCTAGAGCTATCCACTCTTCATCAAATCCAAGAATAAGAATACATCAATATTTCTTCTTCTTTGTTCCTGAAGGCTCCTAAGTCATGCAAATCTTCTATCAATAAATTTGTATGCTTTTCTGCTGTTTATTTGTCTTTTGTGACTGTTGCCTCATCAGTGAGTCTTGCAATGAAAAGCAAAATTATTTCCTAATATCTCCAGGTGATTTAGAAGTTCTGATCTCAGTGTAGCATCTGACATTCAGTAGTAACTTGATAGATATGGATTGCTTTTCTTCTAATTCCTGCCTGAATGCTGCTGTGACCTTCCCTGACCCAAAGAAGGAATTTTCAAGATTCCTGTTTTTTTTTGGGGGGGGAGTGTATCAACAATTGAATTCAGAGGCATTTAACCACTGTTCAACACCCCCAGTCCTTTTTGTTTTGAGACTTGGCCTTGCTAAGTTACTTAGGGCCTCACTAGAGTACTGAGGCTACTTTGAACTTTTGATCCTCCTGCCTCAGCTTCCTAAGCCACTGGGATTACAGGTGTGCACTACCATGCATGTTCAAGTTTTGATTCTTAATTGACCGCAAAGCTAGTTTGATGACCTATATTATCTTCTCATTGAAACTCAGGTCAAAGGTGACTACTCATTAAAAAAATCTAAAAATTAGTGAAAGAGACTGGCATAGTGGCTCCATCTCTCATCCTAGCTACTTGGGATTCTGAGACAGGAGGATGACAAGTTTGTGGCCTTCTGGAAAATTTAAAGAGAACTTGTCTACAAAAAAAAAAGGAGGTGCTAAGGAAATAGTTCAGTGGTAGGGTGCCACTGGGTTCAAGTGCCAGTACCAGGAAGACAAATAACAAATAAACAAATAAACAAACAAAAAAACTAAAGATAATAAAAGAAAGTATTTTGTTTCCATCAAAGCCATATGCTTCTACTTGAAACACAGCTTTACAGTTGAATGGCATCCCCGGCCTCCAAATATTAGCATCATAATAGCATTCTGTGAATAGCTTCAATTTAGGGCAATCAGCACCAAAGATTCAAAGTTACAGGAGTCCTACAGGTCCTGAGTGGCATGTGACAGATTAGGTTCTTGGGGGAAGATAAATCAAGAAAATGAATCATTGTAATACAGTGAAATACATGGTACAAAGAGTTTGGATAATAAGCTGTGACATGCTAGAATATAAGTTAAAAAAAAAAAAACAAGTCTGTCTTAGGAGTGTGAAAGGTACTTTTGAACATCAAATTAAAGATACCAAGGACCCTGGAATTATCCCTGGCACTTGTTCCCCATTGTCCTGCAAAATATCCAATCAGTTGTCAGTTGATTGCCCCTTTACCTCTAATTATTTCTCTGCTTCCTGTTTCTCTTACATCACCGAGGAACTAGAGGGAGCCCATCTCAACCCTGTTTAGAATAAACTGGTTTACTTGCTATTCCCATTTCCAGGCACATCATCTAGATTATTTAAAAGCTTAAACCTGACCACACCTTCCCTTGCATAAAACCCTTCCAAGGATTCTTGCTACCCAGAGGGTCAAGTCTCAGCTCTGCTTCTCTGTGGACTGGCTTCTCCCTGCATCTGCTGCTTCCTCTCATGCTAATCCCATTCCCTGGTGGCACCTTAAACTGTGAAATTGTTTGTAGTTTCAAAAACATTACACACCATTTCATGCCTTCCTGCCCTTTCATCTTCTCCTGATACCTTTTCCTATCCTTCTCCAACAGAATGAATTCTATTCAGTGTCCCTTATCCAGGATGACATTACAGCCTTCTTCCATCTCAAATCTCTGTTGAATTGGGAGCACCTGTTCATACTTGCTCTTATGAAAAAAAATATAACATCCGTTATTCGTTTTAAAGCATGGTAAGGGAGTTATTATTCAGGCACACACCATAGATATAGGAACCTCTACAATGGGATTTTTGCAGCTGGGGAGAGATTGGTTTTGACTTCCAATACCACATGGAACAATGAGAATGTGTAGCCAAACAGCGGGACAGTGTTCAGAGATGGAAAATTACCAAGAGGTAAAATCAGGGACCAAAATGAGTTGACAGAATTATTACTGAAAGTTGAACAAGGTGACCAGATATCACCTGCAGAGTGGTAGAAAATATCACCTGATCAGATGTTGATGTTGATCAAATATCAAGGGTGGGGAGATTTTGCTAAATCAACCTGGAAGTGTTCTTACTAATGCCATGCTTTACAAGGAATTTCACAGAAGGGCCTAAGATAAGTTTCAGGGTCCTGACTAAATTTGGGTCAAGTAAAAAAATCTTTGTTAATCCTTGTTATTTCCTACTAAGCCCAATGCTTGGCACATAATATTTGCTCAACACATATTTTTGATCTGATCTTAAGAATAACATGGACAGAAATACATGTAGTTAATTACTAGGCTAGCAGATATAGAAATGATATTGCCATGTGCAAAGACAAGGAGATAAAATGTCTAGTGGAGTAAGTGTGTCAGTTTACTACTGCTAAGCAACAAATTACTGCTAATTTCATGGCTTAAAACCACACTCTATGGGTCTCAAGTTCAGGTGGGCTCAGGTGTGTTTTCTGGCTTATGGTCTTACCTTGAATTTGAGGCTGAAATTAAAACTGTACATGAGCTGAATTATTATTTGCAGGCTTGATGTGGTAGGGACATCTTTCTACACTTTTTTGGTTAGTTGGCAGGGTTCATTTGTTATGGGAGAAGAATTCATGCAAATATGTTTCTTCAAAGCTAGCAATGGAGGGGGGCAGGCAAGGAAGAAGAGAGAGGGGGGGCGGAGAGAGACAGTCTCTGCTTCTTTAAGTCTCTGAATTCATAAAGATTTTGACCTCCTTTAAGACCTTGCCTGACTAGGTCACCCTATTCAGTATACTATTTTTTCTGCCTAACTCAAAGTCAACTGATTAGGACTCTAATTACTTCCGCAGAATCTTTTAATCTTCATTATATACCATGACAGAATCATGAGAGTGATATGCCATTACCTTGGCCATATTCCAATGGCTGAGAGCAAGACCAGGTTCTGCCTGCACTCCAGGAAAGGAGATTATTGAAGAGAATGTATTCCAGAGGGCAGGAATCTTAATGCTAACATGAGAATTCTGCCCATAACACACACACACACACACACACACACACACACACACACTCTCTCTCTCTCTCTCTCTCTCTCTCTCTCTCTCCCATCAATCTGAAAAACAGATTAATGAGTTGATTAATGTGTCACACACTCATTAATCTAAAAAACAGATTAATGAGTGTAAACTGAGAAACATGAGGACAAGAAGAAAGTTAGAGACACTACCAGAGTCCTAGGCCAGAGGTCCAGCTCGAAGGGTCCCAAGAAATCAGATCCAGCCACTTACCCCAAAACCTAAATGGAAAAATTAATGGTGAAAAACAGGAAAGGCGCTTTAATGGGTGTAGCTATACCACAAGGACAAGTGGGGCCAGCATTTCCAGCTCTGTCTTGGTGGGGGAGTGAGTACTGACATGAGTTTGCAGATTATATAGACAAAGGAGACCCAATGTATGTAGTCCAGGAGTCTTGGTTAAACTGTTGTCTGGTTGGTCATTATCTCAGGATTGGCCAGGCAGGGCCTTGCCCACAGTTTTTCCTGGGATGGGGGTAATTTTGACTTATCACAAGACATTCATCAATGAGACCTGTTGTTCTGGAATCTAGGGCAACTGACAAAGAGCAAAGGAGACAGATGCAAAATGGAAGTAGAGATGCCAACTTTTTAATCCTGGTTTTACTTACCCATTAGACATTTACAGGCTAAAATTGAAGACAATTATAACCTTGTTACAAAGGTTATATCAAAAAGTGCTTTTTGTGGCCTTGTAAGAAATTTATGCAATATCATTTAGGGAATCACAAGGAATTTGGAAAGCTTATAGTGTAGAGCAGTTACTCTCTTTACTGCAAAGATAAAAGAATGAGAGAATGGCATGTGGAAGAAAATATAAATACGGGGACTTAGGGGTCTTTGAAGAAGCAGATGAAAAATGGGGATAGGTTAAAACTAGAGAGAACTTGATGACTGATGATTAAGCAAGGTTAGGGCAAAAGTTAATAGCTGGGTGACCCGAAAGGAAGTTGGTTTTGAGTATTCTTGAAAAACTTGGAGTTGGCAACTGTTTCTGGCATAGACAGTGAATCCTAAGACCGTGTTCTTCTCTCACTTTGCTTCTTCCAGGAGGATTGCACAATGGCTTGCCAGTAGACTTCTGCTGTATACATACCAGTTTGCAATGGCTTGCCATAATGCCATTAGGGAGAAATGTTTTATTTTTAAATGGATGGTACATGAGACCAAATTATATTTTCTAAAATCATCTGAATCCATGAGGTTGGCGCAGTTTAAAAGGGCAGTGATTCAACCTACAGCCCAAATTACGATTTGGATCATTATATCATAACTTGGGCAATTTTGAATCTAGGACATTTATATGTTTAATGTGATTCAATAGAGAACTGAATGCAAACTGTTGGACTCCATCTTAGAGCAGGCAAAAACCTGTTTATCTTATTTCTCTGCTTATCCTCTCAGTAAATGCTGGTCATTTTTGCAATCTATAATATTTCTGGAAACCTCTTATTCTTTCATGATTCTGCCTTGAAATGGGAAAAAAATTGATCATGGGAAAAATTAATTTATTAAGTGAGATGATTATCTTTTCTTTTCTTAAATAATTACATGATGCAAATTTACAGCCCTCCTCTTCCAGTGTTTTGTCACCAACTTTAAGTCCCTTCTGTCCAGCTAGAATCCCCTTTATTGATATAAACCTTTAGTTTATGGATTTGAATTTTTGTCTGAGGTGTGCTATGCTGTTGCTTTTCTTAAATGTGCGGCACATTGTTTAATTCACTAAAATTTGTGTTTACCCATTTGTGCCTTTTGAATATTTAGTATCATAGAAGTGCACCAGTCTATAAAATTGATCCAAATAAAACTGAGGAATTTTCAAAGTAGAAGCCCAGAGTTTCTCTCCACTGGCAATCTTGGCTTGGATTTATTAATATTCATTCATTATTTATTCCAGTGCTTTGCTCCCCAGGTTTTTCATTAGACTTTTTAGTATTAGGTAAGTTTTCCTTGTTAAGCTGAAATCTTAAAAAAATCTCTTCAAAAGCTCCACCCAAGCTGGGTACAATGGTGCTTGCCTGTAATCTCAGCGGCTTGGGAGGTTGAGGCAGGAGGATCCAGAGTTCAAAGCCAGCCTTAGAAACTTAGCGAGGCCCTAAGCAACTCAGTGAGACCCTGTCTCTAAATAAAATACAAAAAAGGACTGGGGATGTGGCTCAGGGATTAAGCGTTCCTGATCAATCCATGGTACCAAAAAAAAAAAAAAAAGCTGTACCCATTGTCCTATTGTCCCTTGAGTATCTCACTGCAATTGTATATTACTAGGTTCTACTAAATCTTTAATGCAGTTTTTAAGTAAAAAAGTTATATTTATTTTTATTTGATTACCAAATATAAGTACTTACAAATTTAAATATTTCTGCATATTTACAATGAAAATAATGAAATAGAAAACCCCTCTTACTCTGGAGATATTACGTTCAACTCTTTTGTTGCTTTATCTGCTTTTACTATTATATTTCTAAATAATGTGGTTACAATGCAATTTTTGTCTTGATTTCTTAATATTTAGTATGTTAATATTCATTTTGGCTTTCATTTTCTACATATTCTTGATTTTGCCTTCTCATTCTTTTTGAATAAATATCTCCTATTAAATATGTGTATATATATGTGCATATACATATATGTGCATATACATATATGTGCATATACATATATGTGCATATACATATATATGTTCATATATATATATATATATATATATATATTATATATATGAAATTTTCTAAGGTTTTTGTGTTTCATTACTTTTCCCTTTAATAAAATTAGTCTATCAAGTTTGACCTCTGTTAACATATCAATAATAGGGCTTTAAAAATTAGCTTTCTGTTCCCTACATTACATCTCTTTCTTATTCAATTTTTCTTCCTTTTCTTCTTCCTATTTATCAGTCTCTGCTGTTCATATTTTCATTAGAGACTGTCCAAGTGTCTGGTGAATCTAGCCATTTGCTGTTGTCACAGTAGAAGTTGCCTAGCTGGGGCAGGTCTCGTTTTTTATTATCATGAGTTGGTGCAATCCACAGTGGCCTATGTAAGTGAGCACCTAGCTACTGTATCCAGGGACTATTCTCTGTAGTGTCAGCATCTGTGGATCTTTCCTCTCAGGTCATTCATTTCTCCAGGAATTGAATTTCTGTAAGTCGTTGTGTGTTGTGTGTGTAGGCAGTCAGAGAATTGTCTTGAGAACTGAAAAGGAAGAGGAACGGGTAGGCAGAGGGGTCCCAAGGGTCAGTGTTTGCAATCACACATAAATCTCTAGTTTCCCCTGTGATTTCACATATCCATCGTGGCCTGAGCCTCCTCACGTCAGATTCCAAATCTCTCCTTGGTCTGACTGCCTGGGTGTGTCGTTACTGAGTCTTGACACAATGCTGCAGGTGGATTTACTTGGTCTTATAGAGGCCACCAATCAGTCCTGTTTTCAGCCCCATCCCTATCCTGCTTTCGAGAACCATGATACCTCCAAAACCACATGATACCTCCAATTTCCATGTTTCTCCGGGGTTCTACAGCAGAGTACCTTTGTTTACTACTGACTAATTCCTCTCCAGCCATTCAACTTTCAACTTTCTCCCTTTTGCTGTCAATTATTCATCACACAGATTCCCTCTTCAATGTCCTGTTGACATTTTTCCTCTTTTATAGTGTTGTCTTCCGGTCTCCTCTGTCACTGTAAATTTGCCCATCTCTTATTCTTTTACTGCCCTCTTTCACCGGATTTTGAAAGGAAATACAGTTAAAAGCTCATGTGTAATTCACCAGGCTTAGTTGTAAGTTGCCATAACATTTTTCTAAGCTTTGGTGCGTAGTGTAGAATGTGATCATGATGTCACTACCATGTTTGGGTTAATGAAAATACAACAGAGAGGCCTGAGTATGTCCACTGTTCATTTGTTCAACAGGCTGTTATCAGTGGTACATCGTGGGAATGCCATTCCCAAGAAACATCATTTTAGGGAACCAAAGGACACATAGAGTATTCTTAGTAATCTCCCTTCTTCCGTTCTTCACAGGAAATTGAGGTTGTAAAACAAAAACAATAGCAAAAATATGTTATTAAAAGATGAAGAGATTTTCATGTAGATGTACAAAATTCTACACCTGGGGAGCTTATTGGAAATACAGAGGCTCAGATTTCCTCCCAGTGATGTACTGAAACATAATCTACATTTTAATAAGGTGATTCCTGTAATTGATTCAAAAGAAAAACACAGGTCAGAAAGAACATGAATCTTCCACTACCCCACCTAGGGTCAATGCATAGCAATTTCATCATTCAAGGTTGAGGTTGTAAATGTCATGTGATGTTTTTCAAATGTATCTGATCATAAGAAACTTGAAGGTAGATTTTTTTTCAAAGATAGCTACTTCCTTTTAATTTCTCACAACTCTCATTCCATAGGGGTGAAGTAGTGCTTTAGATATCTGTTTTTGGAGCTCTTAGGCATTATCATTCAAATTTGGGAGTCACCATGGAAAAACTTCAACCCATTCCATCCAATGTCTCTCAAGGACCAAGTGACTTCTATCTGCCATACACACCCAGCCTTATCATCCCCACTGTCACTACCATATTTGTCCCTATTTTCCCCATCTGTGTCCCAAATCACATACACTCTTGAGATTCATCTGTTCAGTTGTCAGGATGCCAGTTGTGACCCAGGACAGCACCCACCTTTCCTGTCCCCATTCGCTCTATGTCTAAGTCTCTACTTTCCATTTGCTGACCAGTGTCATGTTCAGGCCATGATTTTGGCTGGGGTCAGGTCTGGGTTTTTGAATCAGAGGACTGGGTTTGATAGGGGAGAAATGCCCCAAAGCAGGGATTATGGCACAGTACCAAAGAACAAGGCAGGCAGAGTCACCCTGTGGAAATACTAGAGGACTGACAGTCTGTCCTGTCAGGCTGTCAAGGCCAAGAGTGGGAATCCATGAATGGACCTGAGGAGAGACTGAGCACTGGGATATAGGGAGTTCCCAAGCCAGGTGGACACAGCAGGAAGAACTCTCAAGAGGACAGGGTGTGAGTATTGGGAATATTCAACGAGGCTGCCTAGGGTCTTCTAGGCACTTTAAATCAGAAGCCAATTGAGATGTCTGTTATTACTGACGAACTTTGAAAGGTTCTAGAACTGGCAAAACAACTAGGTCTGAGCTAAGTGAAAAGACATAGTGTGACCAGCTGGGACAGGAACATAGCAAACTTGCTAATTACTCTAGAGGAAGCCAATTGCCCACATTTTATGGACTGCTAATTGCTAAAATAGCAGCTTGCTCTAAGGACAAAAATAACAGTATGATAGTTTCTTGAATATGGTATAAAATGGTCTTCAGGATATAGGCTTTATCGACTTTAAAAATATTCTATAGTTCTTAAATTGAAAGCATATACTGCTATTAATAAAAATGTACTTTGGAAGTCAATTATGCATTTTTTCTTAGACTGTTAGATGAGAAATTATAGAATATATGCTACTCTAGGTTAGGAATGTATACTAAAGATTTTGCCTTAAAAACGCCAACTGTCCATGTGAATACCACTTCTCAGCCCATTTTTTTTAAAGATTTCCCCAATAAAAAAGCTAAAAATGGATTTTAAAATGTGCTTTATTCTAAATGCTGAGTTTCCTCATGCTCCCTGAAAATGCTTTTCAAACCCAGTTGTATTTGGCAAAAGAGCTATGTCCTTAAGGAATTTACCTCTGCTTTTCATGCAGCTGTAGCATGTATCACGGGCTCTCAGTAAATATTTGTAGAAAAAAATAAGAGAATGAGTAAATGAATGTGTGCATAAAACTTCACATGCTTTAGGATGACAAGATTTTACATTTTAAAGAACAGTAAGGGGCAACTTGTTCCCTGATATTATTCTGAAGAGAAAACTGAGATAGAGAAGACAAGGGACTTCTCTCAGGTCTCACATCTGGTTAGTGGCTGTACCAGGCCTGGGGTCCATGTCTGGTGTCAATCAGCCCAATAACCTTTTTATCCTAAGCTTATTTTCATTTCACTTAAGAATAAATTACTTCTGCAGGGCTGATTCTGACCTGAATCACATTTTATCAGCAAAGCCTGGCTTTGTTAAAACCTCAAATGCAGAATGACAAAGTAAAGTATCTTTTTTTTTAAACAAACTAAAAAAAAATCCAAAGTAATTGGCATATTTAGTTTTATTCAGGAGTGATATTTTCAAAGGCAGAGAAAGGGGGAAACAAGGGGAGACTCTGCCATGGACTTAATTTGTAAGTCTGAATGTCAGACTCAATATAAAAGAGAGAAACCAGCCCTGAGGAATTGGAATTGCATAAAATAAAAAGGCAGATTTTCTCCTGTAGTGAATTGATAGAAATTCATGTATCTGCAGATTTATTTATCACTTGCAATGGTGACTGAAAACCCCTAATTAGACTCATAGCATCCTTAGATGTTGCATATAATTATTTGTGGCAGAGGAATTTTCATGAAGATGGAACTAAGTAGATGAAGGTTGAATCCTGGCAATACCACTAATGACTCTGAGACCAGGTAATGTTTCCTCACTGGTAAAATGTATTAAGAAGTGGCTGTGACTTGTTTGCCTTCTTAATTAAAGGTTTGGTGGTATTACCCTAGAGTTGTTAATAATAATAATAATAATGGCGCAGTCACTTACTAGATGTATGATCTTGCCTAAGTTTTATTATTCTAAGCCCCGTGTTTCTCATTTGTACAGATAGGTTTATAATGGCACCTACCACATGGGGTTGTTGTGAGGACTAAATGAGAGCATGCAGGTGAAGTTTTGCGTAGTATATTCACATAATGCACTCAATAAATGTTAGCTGTTGTTAACTGTTGTCAGCCACACCAGGGGAGCTATTTTGTAAGAAGCCATACTTCCATTGCTATCGCACTGAAGCCTCGGTAAATCACTATTTTTTCCCCACCACTGGTCTACTATACAATTAGTGGATATTTCTACCCCAAGAACCTTCCCCAAAAGAACAATGACCTATCATTGAAAGATCCCTCTTCACTTGGTATTTAGAACATTTGGTTCAAATCTAAAGTTCAAAAGTGCAATTTGTTCTATTTATTCCAATCCTTTCAGGAAAGTGAGATTCATTAATTTGATCAATTTCAGGGTGAGTGAACTTATATTCTCTTAAATTTTCTTAAAGTCATTGTATGTTCTCTAAAATAAAAGCACTCCTACCCATTCTCCTGGGGTTGCTAGGAGGATCAAATGAGAGGGTATAGAAAATGTTCCCATTTGTGATCTCTGTGCTGTTGAAGGAGCATTGGTTATTGATAGTCTCTGAAGTTCCACATTCAGTTCCTTCTCCATAGCCCTCCAGAAAGCCATCTCTGAAGACTTCCCTGCCTCCAGCTAGATGTTAACTCTCCTTCCATCTCACTCTCATTCTCATAGAGTAGATCCTCCTTGGTACCTAAAGAGCGTACTACCTTGAAGAGCAGTAACGTACATATACTTTTTTCCCACTACTACATCTGCCGAAGGAAACATCCATATACCTAATTGCTTTCCCTGTCCCCATAGTACCCAAGCAAGTAGTACTCAAAAAAAAATATTTGATTAATGAATACACAAGCTTTTATGAACCCATGTATGATACTTAATTCTGTGAAATTATGTAGAAATAGTAAAAGCAAATGAAGACTTATTAATAATTTTATCTCTTCAACAAGATGAGCCAATATTTTATGCTTAGAATTTAATTTGAAATGAACTCATCCTTGAGCTTGGAAGGCAGCTCAGTGGTAGAGTGCTTGCCTAACAGGTAGAAGTCCCTGTGTTCAATCCCCAGTGCTAAAAAAAATAAATAAATAAAACATAGTCATCCTTAATTCATCTTTATTCGATGAATAAACCTATGTCGAGCAACTTCCAGATAACAAATGCTATGGCCGGTGCTTGGAATTCAATTCAATAAAACAAATAGTTCTACACTATGGAATTTGCAGCTTTCAAGTAATAAGAAAGAGTAAGAAAATAATTGCAAAGCTTGTTTTTGCAAACTAAACATTTAGGCCTTTCTTTATTAAAAGAGGTCAATAAAGAATTCTTAGCTGCTTTTTCTATCCATTATTAATTCCGACAATGTGGTCACTGTTCACTAGTAAAATTAAACTTGGCTAATGAAAGTAGGTCAGCAGATCGTTTATCTGGGCAAACAGCAACAAAACCCTATAGTTACTGAGTGAAATTTGTTTTAAATTATTTTTCATAATCACAAGTAATTGGGCATGTCTTATTCAGTTATAAATAAACACACCAAAGCACATTGATCTACTTTCCTTGATAATGAGTTTTGAAAACCATAGCTATGTTACTTAAATTTACTTTTCTTCACTTATTAAAAAGTCCAAGAGAGTACAGGTAACCTTTAGAGAATATTTCCACATAACAAGGCAAAATTAGCTGATGAAATTCCTGAACATTCATTTTAAATTGGAGAATCATGAGCAATTTTATACTGACGTGGAGCTAACCAATATTATACCAAATGAACCTCTCAGTGACTCCACTGTGGTGTAGGTAATTTTGAGTGACAGAAAATTTCTGTTATATAAACCAAGACTAATTTATCGTGGTTGCCTCCAAAGCAGCAAAAGCCACTATAAGGCCATATTTTATTTTACTCTTTATTTTTAATTCACAAACAAAACTTAGATATTTATGGTATGTAACACAATGATTTGGAATATATATAAAGGGAGTGGTTAAATCAAACGAACACATGCATGACTTCACATACTTTTTTGTGGTGAGAACATTTAAAAATCTACTTTCAGTAATTTTCACATAAATCCATTGTTTGTGACTGTGGTTACCATGTCACACAATGTGTCTCTTGAATTTATTCATCCTAACTGAAAGTTTATACTCCTTGACCAACAGTCCCATAATTTTACCCTGCCCTCCCTTCCAGCCCCTGACAACCACCTTTCTGCTCCTAAGAATTCATCTTTTTTTAAACATACCATTTATGAGTGTTATCATGTGTTATTTGTATTTCTGAACTTGGATTATTTTACTGAATATAATGACCTCTAGATTCTTCCATACTGTTGAAAAACAAAGGATTCCTTTCTCTTTCAGGGATGAATAGTATTCCATTGTGTATACATACCACAGCTTCTGTATCAATTTATGCATCAGTGGATGCTGAGGTTGATTTCACACCTTGGCCATTGTGAGGAATGCTTCAGTGACCATGGGAGCTCAGATGTCTCTTTGACATACCGATTTCACTTCCATTGAATATCTATCTCCAGTAGTGTGATCACTGGCTCAGATGGTATTTCTGTTTTTAATTTTTTAAGAGTCCTGCATACAGTTGTCCACAATGGCAATGATGATTTACATACCTACTAACAGTGTGCCTGAGTTTTCTCCATATCCTTGCCAACACTTACCTTTTGTCTGTTGGCAATGGCCATTCTAACAGGTGTGAGGTGGTATCTATTGAGGGTTTTATTTTGCGCTTCTCTGAAGATTTAGTGATTTTTGGACCACTGTTTTTCATATTCCTGTTGGCTATCTGTATGTCTTCTTTTCGGGTTTTTTACCCATTTTTAGATTGAGTTGTTTGTCTCCTGGTATTGAATTGTTTGAGTTCCTTCTATAGTTTGATACTAGCCCCTAACCATGGAATGTCACATTTTTAAAGGATAAAGAGTGGATTCTCAAGGCAGCTCACTCCGTATTCTCCCCCCTCACTCCTGGATCCTGCCCCTCTACATACTCTCCTATCACCTCTGCACTCCTACTGTTCTTCAGTGCCAGAGGGGGCTTGGGAGTAAATCCAGATGAGGCTTCGAGCACCTATGTGCTCCTTTTTCCACCATAGGTTAGATTCGTGAATGGAAAGCCCCAAACTGACTTCCCTTTGGTATCAATCATTATTGTGGTAGAAATTATGGTGACACTCTCAAATGGGATAACACAATAAGAGTTGACCTTTTTATAGTGGTGTGGGCAGGGAATCCAACAAGGGATGGAGAGAAAGAAATTTATTTTGGCTCAATATGTGGGAGTTCAAGGTGTAAGGGCTTTATCTGATTGTGGCATTCTTGCTGACAGAGTTCTAAGGTGACACAGCACGTCACATGGCAAGAGATGGGGAGTGCACATGTGTATGTGTCTCTTCTGATCTCTCTTCTTTTTCTCATAAAGCTTCCAGGATTCAATTATGAGGGCTCTACCTAATGCCCTTAACTAATCCTAATTGCTTTTTAAAATTTTTTTTCAGTGCGTTATGGTCATATATAATTGGATTTATTATGCTATATCTGTACATGTACATAACACAGTTTAATCAATCTCATTCCCCAGTACCTTCCCTGATCACCTCCTAAAGGGCCCAGTCTAAACATCATGGACTAAATATCTCACAACACGGACTAAGCTTCAATACATGAAGCCCTTGGGGACACTCAAACCATGTTCAGATCCTAGCATGGAAGGTCACTAAAAGCAGAACAGAGAGCTGTGGCTGTAACTGGGAGAAGGCTGTAAACTTCAGTAGAGAAATCTAAGTGTTGCCATCTGACCTGGCAGGAGGAAACCAGGGGGATTGATATGCCCGGTTCACTTTTCCCACACCCTGGCCTCCTGCCAATGCCTGCCATTGGATGTTGTTTAGCAAGATGAGCTTAGAGCAGAGTTGGGTGTAGAATGAATCCAGAGGGCCCAACGAGGTCCTGCACATCTGTGTGCAACTAGGGGCATGCATGGTTGGAGGTGCTTGTGCTCACAAGCAGAGGGCCCTCACTCTTTCAAGTTCACAGGCATTGCTTAGTTAATATTTATGAAGACTTTTGATTGGAGCATTATTGTTCTGATGCAATATAACAGAAAAGATATGCAGGTAGAGGTGTTCCCAGATACCTTCCGTATCCCAGCTCACCAGCCCATCTTTTTCCCTTCTTTTCAACTTTTTTTATGAAAGAGTGATTCTTTCTTGCTGGAAAAGAGAAGCTAATGTAAATAATAAATAAGAGCATGAATGAGTTTGGGAGGAACCTACACGCTGAAAGTAGAGCAGGGATCTCTCAGCAATTAATTCCAAGAGGAAAGGCACCATGGGAATTTAAGAGTATCAGAGAAGTAAAATTAAGGTGGGAAAACAAATGGTGAAATAAAGTGTGCATTGGATTGTTTTTCATGTTCTTCAGGAAAGTTGGGTGCAAGATGTAACTAGTTTGTATATTTCTATTGGCATTGGACTGTACTGTCTAATTGAGCACAACTTTAGACTGAGCTACACGGGGTTTTGCGTTGATTAGGGTTATATCACTTGACATTTATATAATGGAGGATAAACAAGGTCAAGTGCCTTGCCTAAGATGACAGACTCAGGAGATACAGAGTCATTGTTTAGCCCAGATCCATTAGCTCCAGATCCATTAGTCTCAATTCAGCTTCGTCTGAACTCACCTTCACTGAATTTGTTGACCAATATGGTTTTCTGGGGCAAGATGTCTTTAAGACATGGCCAATATATAGTATATCTTTTTGTACTAGACTCATCTTTTATTTTCCCTGTGTAAAGATGATGGATTGGTAATGGTTAAGTGTCAAATCATTCAGCTGGAAAATTCCATGACTAAACCAGAGTTCTTTTATTTATTTATTTTTCTGAATAGTGTAAATGTATCCTTTAAAATAGGAACTGGGTTTATTTTTTCTCAGTCCATTTAATCACAATATTGTTATTTTAAGAATATTGTATTCCTAATGATTTCTAATTTCTCTTAAGGCCCTGGTTGAGCCCTAAGATGAATCTTTGTGTTGTATGTCACCTGTGTTCCACCCTAACTTCCCTTCCTTCACAGCCTTTCATAATCAGAAAGCAGTTATTAGTCAGTCAGATATTTCTTTTGAAATGAGTCAGATTGAGTTTTGTTCCTGAGCAATGGAAGATAAGTTCAACAACAGCGTGGGCAGATAGACATTACCAACAGCAATTTATCTCGTGGGCGGATGGCCTGTGAACTTTTCGTGGTCTTACCCCCCTCAGTTCCTTGTAACCATTTCAGCTTCCTCCTGAGGCCAAGCTCATTCCCTGCCCTTTCTGATTCTGATGTAACTACATAGTGTGTCTAGATGTCTAGATGTGTTAAGATGATCTACTACCTAATTCTAACCTGGGGCCCTTGTTTTTCCTGTTAATTGTACATTAAAAAAATACTTTGTATTACAGAGATGACTGGACTGGTACCCTGCATCTTTCTAAACCATAACAGAGTGTACATGTTCTCTTTTGTCAAAGATAAATTAGCCCATCCCACTGGGTTTGGTGGAGTGATGGGGGGGAACATCAAGGTTGAATGTCCCGTGTTGGTTTCTGAATTGCATCAACCACACTAACCAGTCATCTGATTTGGGGGCAAGTCACTGAATCTTTCCGGGTCTCAGTTTTCTGATTTCTACAAAAAGAGCAATAATACCACTTATTTCTTAGAGTTATTTTGAAGATTAAATCAATTAACAAATCACTGGTATTTTTCAAAAAAGAGTCTGATGGTAAATATTCCAATATTCCTACATCTCTACTTGCTGGGTAGAGATGAACTTGATCAGGTTATTTGACTTCTATGAATGACAGTTTTCATACTCACAAATTGGGGAGGATGATGGATTTCTCAGAGGATGTGGTGGCAGAATATGAAGTTGGTCATATGTCATGTATACAGATATAAATTGTGAATTTGAAGAACACACAACCAGGTTTTGACTCACAGAAAGTATTCATTAAGTGCCAAAATTATTTTTCAAAGAAATGGTCAGAATGTTATCAATAATGAAACAAACACAACCAGAGAAGGAAGGGGACAGAGTCTCATGGACAGAGCTTTCTATTTTGTAGAAGGAGCATTAATTTAAAAGTCTTAAATTGAAATCTGCAAATGAAGCTAAATTCAAAGGGTTTGGGGAGAATTTTACCCACCAAATTACATTTAATATTTAATTATTACTTTGTTCTCGCATGAAAATACGTAATTTAAAAATCAATATCACTTTTTGACCACCCTACATGTGTTTGCAGTAATAGTCCACTAGTTGTACTTTCAGGTTTCCCTGATGTCATTGAAACCTTAAAAAAAATATCAGTCAGCACTTGGTAATAAGCAGTACTAGGCTGAATTGGTATAATTCTAGCTAGAGAGCAAGTAATCTCAACAGCTTGGACAGTTGCTTTGATCTTATTATTAATGTACATAAGATATTTCTCAGGGTATTTGAACATTAAATATAGATTTCGAACTTTTTATATTATCGAGAAAAAACCCACAAACTATATGAATAACCCCCTAAATCTCAGCAAACCCAACAGGGGTTTTATCTTAGTTTCAGGATAAGTTTTGCTCATTTACATGAAGTCCAGGGCAGAGGAAGGAATGTGGATTCTATTCTGCTAAGTCATATAGGACCCACTGTGACAGAGACTGTGGTCTTTCAAGGTGGTTCTAAGTGTCAAAATCCAGCTGGCAGACATTGCTGGAAGTGCAGACATCACTTTTGGTCACATTTCATCGTCCAGGAAGTCATCACCAGATCCACCCCCTGCTTGCAAGGGAAGCTGGGAAATGTAGTCTCTGGATGACTAATTAGTCTGCTGTAACAACTTGTCCCATGGAAGGGAAGCACACATATCTGGTGGGCAGTGACTAATTTGTCACATTCTTATTACTGAAGTTGACACTGATAAAGTTTAGCATATATTAGAGAATTGGATGTTCATGAGTGATCCTCCTCCTACCCTTCCTTTTTCCTCCTTTGATTCCTTCCCTTGTTTCTCCCTTCCTTTTTCTTCTGATTCCAAACACTTTCAGAGTGTTTATTTTCAGCTAGGTACTGTGATAAGTGATAGAAGAAGGAAAGACAAACTAAATCTTAGGAAAAGGCATAATAAGAATAAAGAAAAACATATTACTACAAAGAATTAAGATTTCCAAATTATTCATTTCATTAAAATGTTTCATAGTCTTAGGAATGACTAAAGAATCATTTTTAAGTTTGTCAACCACTGAGAAGCCAATCTAGGAAGTTGACAACCACTTTTAACTTTGGGTTGAGTTTAGCTTGTGCTAATAACACCCCAACTTTGACAGACTGCTGCCCTCAGGTCCCAGAGTGGGGGATCCTATATTGGTGAGACCCTTTCTTGGTGAAAGTTGTGTTATGATTTTTGCCATAAATCATACTCTAAAATAAACATCATGGAAAACTTTACAGTCTAGTGATAGAACATGTCTGGCTTTCTTTTCTTTTTCATAGAATTTTAAAGAATTTTTCTATAAGACACTTCAAGTCTTTATGGATATAATATGCTCCAGTCCTAAATGCATCCCAACTGTCATCTTTTGGGTGATGATGGTGATGGAGGTACCAGCCATTTATTCAACACTAGAACTATGTGCTTGGTACGAGATCCAGCAAATTATAGATATTGTTTCTTTCATTCCTCACATTGACCCCAGCAACTGTTTAGAGATCTGAAAAATCATGTCCAGGTAGATTTTGTGTTTTGCCAAGGTACCAGAATGCCAAGGTAGAGCCAGAGTTCAAGTGAGATTTTCCTGACCCCATTACCCAAGTCAGCAGCCAATTAAACTGTTTGATTATTTAAGCTGTTGAGAATGAAAAAAAATAATTATTATTTTTTCCTGGAAAGAAATATTTACATAGAAGTTTATAGTAACCTTTTCAATAGATATGATGAAGTTGACTGAAACACATGCATACGGGTGCCTCAAGTTTTGTCCAGGGTTCAGGAACCCCCGAGTGTGCCCTGAGAATCCAGATGTATTATAGAAATTCCAGGGACCACTTAAATTTTGAGAATTGCATGATTATGAAGATTGGGTACATAGTTTGTGTCATTTTTTTCTAGATTTGTGAACCAAGGGCTATGGACTATTACATCCTATTCTATAATTTCTCTCCCCAACATGCAAAAATGCATTCATTTAAAGGTTGATATTCTAATCTCAAATTTTGGTGGAGAACATATTTTTCTAACCTGCAACAAGGGGGTCTTTACAGATATCACAGACTCATAGAGATAAATAAACATTTTTAAAAATTAGGGTTTACTGTGAACTCCCTATTTTTACTTATCCTAGAAAGAAGTCAGAGATAGCATTTTACTAAACTTTTTTGCCACTGTGACCAAAATATGTGAAAAGAATAATTTCAGAGGAGGAAAAGTTTATTTGGGGCTTACAGTTCCAGAAGTCTCAGTTCATAGATGGCTGACTGCAATGCTCTGGGCCACAGGTGAGGCAGACCATCATGGAGGAAATGCTTTGAGGAGGGAAGCAGCTCTGGACTTGGGAATTGGAAAGCAAAGAGAACTCCACTTACCAGGGACAAAATATTTACCCCAAAAGCATACCTCCAGTGACCTATCTCCTTCAATCACACCCTACCAGCCTCGTTATCACTCAGTTAATTATCAGTGTATTTATGCACTTATTACATTAGGGCTATCATGGCCTGATCATTTTATCTCTGAAAGGTCTTAATTTGTCTCACACATGAGCTTTTATGGGACACCCTATATCTAAACCATAATAGACGGTGTCTAACAAAGGGGAGAGCAAGACTTAAAGCCTCTTGCTAATTCAGGATTCGTAAGGGACCATGGGTGTCTATCACAGGATTGTTTGATATCTGAACATGTTCAAGAGAACAATAAATGGCTTCTCAGTGGGGTTACTGGAATCTTTTCCGCTAAGGTCTTAGGATGTACACCTGCAAAGTCCAAGACTGGATATTCCTCTTATTATCCCTGGATTTCTTGGAAAGACGATCTCTTATGATGTCAGCTCATCATCCAACTCTGCCATCTTGGTGTTTAAGAGGGGCAGGCTGGGTTTAAGTAGTCAATAGTCCTTTAGAAAGGTGCTTCTAAAAGTTAGTTATGTACCAACGTCTTGGAAAGGGCATTTCTGCCTCATTTTCATGGGCTTACATTATAATTCATCATTGAGCTGTATGTTTAAGGCTCTCAGACTTTGACTAATGTAGGGAAACTTCTGCGTAAAGAGATTACAATCCACAAAGTGGTAGGTACAGGAGTCTATGTCCACAGATAGAGATTTTTCTGGAGACCCCTACCAATTAAACAAACGTATTTCATGTTAATAGTGATTTATTGAATTCTGAGTGTCCAAAATTTGTTTTGAAAGTGGGATGACTTAAGGATGGACATTAACCACTTCTAATTGAAGACATAATCCCTTCCCATAAGAATATTATAGTTGCTTAGTGTGTACCATCCTAGAAACAATATAAACCAGTTTGTTACCAAATGATAAATAGAATTCTGGCTTTGAACAATTCAAGGTAACAAACTTTTAAAACAATGTTTTTCCTTTTTCTAGGGAAAGTGACAATCTTCCCTTTCCTTGAAGACATACACAAGTGCTAAGTGATATATTCTCTTCTCTATTCCCCAATTCTTCCCAACCCACATCTATTTATCTTCATAGTCATCTTTATCAGAATCTACAGTTTCTGTCATTATTTTCAGTATTATCTCTTGTAAAGAAAACTAAATCTTTAGAATTGAATTTAAGAAATATTTTGTAATATAATTATATAATGATACATCAGAAAGTACCTGACAGGATTGCTGATACAGATGGCAGGTCCCTATAAGAACTTAGTCTAGTTGGGAAGAGAATCTCATATAAACACACATATGTGTGTGAGTGCATGTACACATCCACACACACATCAGATTTGGCATTAGAGAAACAATGTTGAAGTCAGAATATGCCTTTTGACCTTGTATGACCTTGGATAAGTCACTTAATTTCTCAGTAAGTATTTTCTCATGGGTAAGACAGGTTGAGATGACTTATTTCATGCATTTATTGGTTATGTCAAATGGAATCACACCTGTGAAAATATTTTGAATTCTGTGAAGTATGATGAAATGTTAAATGTTATTATCTGGATCATATATAGAGATGCAGGAGGACTAGTTTCATTGTTTTCATTTTTAGAATCTGATTTTCATATAACCAATTTCATTTTTATGATATCTAATATGACAAGCGAGAGATCTTGTTTAAAGGGAAAAGATAAAAAGACTAACTTTCTGTTAACCCTTCACAGTTTTATTATCCATTTCTCTATTGGGAAAATGTCTGGATGTTTTCCTGAGTGATTCTTTCTTTCTGTACATAGCCATTGAGCTGCTGAGAGCAGTCTGCTTTCAGAGAAGCCCTGTGCCTGAGTTTGGGATCAAGACCTTATTTCCTTGGCACTTGATTGCTTTCATTTACCAGCTACATTGCGGCTTCTGACCAATCTATGTTTCGCTCTTTTTATGATATTGGGAATGCACACCCTATTGCTTTAGGAAGAATACTTGCTACTACAATGCAGAGGTTTCTATGATGTCCCAAATTATATTTACATTCAATCGACAGAAGAACTTTAAAGTGTGCCTGGAATAAGCTGGTGCTCTCAGTACTGAGCCCTGAGTACATGCTAGAATCACTGATACAGAAGAAAAATTACTGGCCTCCAGGATTCTGCAGTATAGCAAGGAAGTAAAACACAAACATATGCCTTTATGACAATGTGTGTGTGTGTGTGTGTGTGTGTGTGTGTGTGTGTAAAGATATGTTCCCCATCATCTGTGAATGTAACCTCATTCTATGCCTATGTTTAAGTAAAGAATCTTGTAATGTAATCCTCTTGGCTATCCAGGTTGGCTCTGAGCACCCTGAAAGTGTCTTTACAAGAGACAGAAGAACAGAAGGCTCAGAGGCAAATGGAGAAGGCCTGTGAAGACAGAGGCAGGGACAAAGCCACAAGAAATGCTAGCAGGCAGCAGGAAGGCAAGGGTTGGAGTTGTCCCCTCAATCTTTCAGAAGCAGTAGACCCTGGTGAAACCTTGACTTAATACCTCTGGCCTCTAAGACTGTGAGAGGCTTTTTATTTTTTATTTTTTTTTAAACCATCACTTTGGAGTTAATTTATTATGGCAGCCCTAGGAAACTTAATACAATAAGGAACAGAATAATCTATACAATGCATAAAATTTTGCAACAGGATCAGAGTTCTGTGAAAGTTTAGTGGACCTGTGATCTCTACTGCATATGTAGTCAGAAGCATTGATTTAGGGAAAATATTATCGCCTGGTGTGCATCAGTTATATGTACAGCAATATGATTGCAAACAGCAACCTCAGCACAAGTCATTTCCTGTAATTTTAATTTTACTCCAGTATCCTATTGAGGCTTAATTTTCACTTTTCAACTTGAAAATTAAATACCAACGTCTCATAAAACAATTTTCTTAAAACAAGAGAAATGCAGCTTCTTTCCTACACTGGTCTGCAATAGGACTGCCACTGCAAAGAGAAATGAGTTCTGCATTTCTGTAGTCTCTTTTTATCTTATTAGGCAATAAATATTCACAAATTTGACATCATTCACATACAAAACAGGACTAAATATTAAAAACTTACAGAAGGGGCAGACCCTGTCATATGGATCCCATTGACAATATTAAAGAGGATGGATCAGGGAATTTGGAGGAAGTGAAATCTAGTCTCACAAAATTGAAAAGCCAATATTGTCTTGGAGCACCCATAATTTTAGTTTCACAGGTTAGAGTGGGCCTAAAATGAGTGTTGTTTGTGGTGTCAACTGTGGGATTTGCACGGTGACAATTATCTCAGCCGCTGAGGTAGCACTATAGGTCCCTGATGCAAATGCTGTCACAACTCAATTTAGTTGTGAAAATATGATGAACATAAAGTACAGATGTTAATGTAGAGGTAATATTTAAGCTGAAAATATTAGCATTTAAATTTGCTAGTTTTGTCTGGCTTGGTTGATGGTGACTATAGATGGCAACTGAGTGAGTAAGAGTTGTGGCCCTGGAGGAGACAGGCTCATTGCTGCTTCCTGAGAGGTTACCAGGTCTGTCTGACATTGATACATCAGCACCAGTTGTGACTTGTAGGTTGTGCCAGGTAAACACTCTCCATTTGCTCCTTTGGTCTTCAAGACAATCATAAAGCAGGTTTATGATTCTTGTCCATATTTTACTAATGAAATAACTGAGGTTTAGAGAGGTTAAACAATATGTCCAAGAGTATGTTCTAGAAATGGGCAGAGACAGGTTTTGAATTCAGCAAAAATGACCCTAGAGTTAAGGATGAGGTGTCCTCCACCAAATGCTCATGGGTGGCACAACGCAAGAAAGCTTAGAGGTAAAATGATTGGATTATGAGAGCCTTAACCTAATCAGTGCATTAATCTCCTGATAAGGATTAACTGAGTGGTAACTGTACACAGGTAGGTTGTGGATAGAAGAGGTGCATCATTGGGGGGTAGGGTGTCCTTTTGGGGGTATATATTTTGTATGTGGTGAATGGAGACTGTGATTCTTGGTGGCCCCATGCCCTGACCTTCTTTTCTCTGCCACACTCTTCTGTCATGTTCCGCCTGACCTGAGGCCCAAAGAAATGGAGTCAGCCATATATGGATAAAGACCTTGAAAACCATGAGCCCCCAAGTAAACTTTTCCTCCTCTGTTCTTGTGAGGGCTTTTGTTCATAACAGCAAAAAAGCTGACTAAACATCTAGCATCTGGATTCTTAAGTATTACCTGTGGGTAGGAGTGGTCAATTACAGACTTGCTGAATATCTGGAAGATGAGTGATACCTACAATTATGTCAGGAATCTGAGTATAGATTCAGAGAATAGAAAATAAAGACCCTTTACTTCCTTGTGTTGAAGTGGAGGCAAGCTAGAGCATGGGTTAACTGAATATTCAGGCAGAATGAGAGATTCATATTGACCACAAATGAACACAGATGGGCACTCTTCAAAGAGAGATTCCTATTGAATTTTAATGGTGCTTTTCTGCAGAGCACATTTGCAAAATGGATCATAGCATATTCATATTTCTCTTTAGCTTGCCAAGTGTGAGATGAATAAGAAACCTGCTTGTATTTAAAATATTCTGACCATAACCATGAATATTTCAAATGTATGTGTCTGCAATAAATATTGGTTAAATGAATATGAATGTATATACACAAACATATATGAAGCAACATGCATACGTGCATTAAATTTGACAAATATTTGTTGAGTACATACTGAATAAAAACTTGGGCTGAAGAGTGATGGAAATACTAGGATAAAATTATTTTCTATTATTAGGCAACTTTATAAGGAGAGAAGAGCCATGCTCATGTTCTGGTACTGCTTCTTAGAGTGTAGTCTCTGGCCTGGTAGTATTGGCATTACATGGGGACTCTGGGGACCTTGTTAGAAATGCAAATTCTTGTGCCACACTATAGTTCTGCTGCATTAGAAACTCTATGAATGAGGTTCAGCAATTTAAGTTTCTTTTTTCTCTCTCTCCTCTCTTTGCAGTGCTAGGGATTGAACCCAGTGTATCCTCCACACTAGGCAAATGCTCTACCATTAGGCTACACCCCCAGCCAATTTACATTTTAATAGTCTTCTAGGGGACACTAGTGCACTTAAAGTGTCAGAACCACTGGGCTGCAGGAAAACTTAATGTGGTACAGGTAGCTCAAGATCGCTTTCATTTAGGACCCTTTCAGGAGATTCAAAGCAGGAGGTGTTATTTAAGCAAAGTCTGGGAGAACAAGTAGAATTTAGTGAACAGAAAGAAAGAAGAGGGAGAATAAATCAAAGAGTAAAGAGGAAGTCAAAATTAGCTTGCCTGGGTTGGAGCAGAGTACAGGTTGCCTAGATTTGAGGTCAGGCAGTGGGTAGTCCTAACTGACATGCTTGTGAGTTTGGACACTATTTCAACAGCAGTGGGGAGTCCATTAAAGGTTTTTGAATAGAGGGCTGGGGATGTGGCTCAAGTGGTAGCATGCTTGCCTGGCATGCGTGCGGCCCGGGTTCGATCCTCAGCACCACATACAAACAAAGATGTTGTGTCCGCCGAAAACTAAAAAATAAATATTAAAATTCTCTCTCTCTCTCTTTCTCTCTCTTAAAAAAAAAAGGTTTTTGAATAGAGTAAAAGTATGATCAAACTCACTTTCCATTTTTTTTGTACTGAATAAATGTAATTCCAGAGATTCACTAAGTTTGTAGAACTTCACAGTCATAAATTAATCTTTTTCTTTTATTAAGAATACTTCAAACATTAAGAATTATTAATATGTTATGGTGGAGCCATGATCTCTCTGGTCTATTGACAGCTCAGATGCAGCCTGGAAATTAATTTTAGTAACTTGGCAATGCTTGAATCCTGAGTGTGTGTGTGTGTGAGAGAGAGAGAGAGAGAGAGAGAGAGAGTGTGTGTGCATGCGCGCACACACATACATGCTGTTTGCTAATTGGGAGTCAGTCAGCTGCTTTTGAATTCAGCTGGGCTTTGGGAAGCCACATAAAACCAACACAACAAAAAATGTTGCTGCCTGCTTGTGCTTTCTTTGTTATTGGCAATCAGAAGAATGACTGGGCTCTGAGTGGTGCAGGTGGCCAGTGGCAGTACCATTTCCAGCATCTCAACCAGTTCAGCTTCCTAAGGGACTTCTTTAGAAGATAAATAATTCTGTCGGTACCCTTGATTGCTTCTATTTGTCCTTCCTGGTGGGCACCTGGTTGGCCACCCACCTTCCTTTTCTTCACTCTATCCGCTTGCATCATCTTTCTCCTTTCCTGGGTCAGCCTGTAAATTTCAGTCCTCCACACTACGGGGATGAGCTCATTCCTTCTCTGGCTTTCTCCCTGAAATTCTCAGCATGCCTTTCTTTGTTGGCATAATGGATCTTCTCCTTTGCAAGAGCAGGCAGATGAATTGGTTCATTGCTTTAAAAAAGAAAAAGAAATCATTTCTTCCACTTGTATTATTCTTCTCTTACCCCTCCTTTCCTCTTATATGTAATTACCCACTTGAATCAAACTGTGAAATATGATATATTAAGAACTATGTAATGTTTTGAACGACCAACAATAAAAAAAGTACCTTAAAGAAAAAAAGAAAAAGAAAAAAAAACAACTCTTTCCTTTTCTTTCTTTTATTGCACCAATTGTTAGTCAAATAGCGGTTCAGCACATTCTCCCTCTCTTGACTAATGGCTCTATCTGTCATTGTGGTGGTGGGCAGTCTAAGGTGGGTCTGCTCCTGAGGGAGGACTATGAAAGCCCATTGATAAAGTAGCTGTGATTCATGGTGTTCAAGTTCATAATGTTCAAGTTGGGGAGGAATTGAGTCATGAAGGCCAGAGGACTGATTGTCACTTAGCTCATCAGCTGAAAAACCCCTTCAGGCCCTGATGGAACAAACCCATTCATCCTGTTCACATCCTAATGAAATTGCAGAGCATTTCATGGCAAGACCACTAAGCCTTCTTGGGCACATCTCATCTGATATTCTGGCATCTTTATTATTTGTTTTTGTGAATTCAGGACTTTTTTTTTTTGATGGGGGGTGAATTTATTTCATTGAGGATTTTAAATGTTCTTCATCCAGTATAGTTTTAAGTGATCTGGATACTAAATTTCTTTCCTAACACTTGAGGAGCCTTTTAGAATACAGTGATTGCATGGTACTGCCTATTAGTCTTTTTAATGAATATGGAGTTATGTAATCTTTCATCAGGGCATTTGATATCTACTAGAGGGTGCAAAAAATCTTGAATGGGCACATGAAAATTCTCTTTTCTACCCAATAAAATGATGATGATGATGACGATGATAAAAATTAGTTAAATATGGTAATTATTAAAGAATTTTTATAATTTCAGTAATTCAAGTAAATCTACTATTTTACATACCCTTCTTAGGTGTTCAGCTCAACAGCTATGCCTGAGGTTTTATGTTAGATGCTGAGTTAATTAAGGTGAATGTAGACATGATTACTAGCTTCCAGAGGTTGGTTGAGGATTGAGTGAGAAGAGAGAAAAATGGGTTCTCTGTGTTTACATGGAAGAGGGTGGTAATAGGAGCTTATAGAGAGGCCCAGAATGTATTGGTAGAAAAGCAGAGAAAAAAATCCAGTTCCAGATGATAAAAGCCACAGAAGACACTTAGAAATAAGTATGAAGAATTGAGTGGGTATTGATAAACAGAGAAGAAAGGACATTGTTGGCAGAATAAATGGAAGAATATATGGACTGTTGGAGAACCCTGCAGAGTAGAGAGGGACTGGAGACTATAGGACATGGTCAAGAGTAGTTTGGGAACACAGATGTTTCTAGAGCAGCGTCTTGTACTGAATGGATCAAATAATTGAAGGCATGCCTGAATATATACTTCTGTTATGATGTTGTGCCAACAGTGGGGGCTGACACTTGCTTTTTGGGACAAAACACCGTGGTGGGAGTAATCAGAGAGCAGTGTCCTGTCAGGACTCCTTCTGTTTTTCTAAAAGTACCTGGGAAAATTTATCCCCAGAACTGAGTCACAAAAAGACAAAGGTTCAGTTATGAGGATGGCCACTTTGGAGAAATGAACAAATTCCGCAGTGAGACCCAGGGTGACCCTGGGAATGACAGATCCTGATGGACTTTGGCCATGGCACTAGGACGGTCCTGCCTTGTTTGCACTAACTCACAACCTCCGCTCTGTGCTAGCCAGCACCCAGTTCTCAAGAACCATGCACTTGTTACAACTAGTGCGCCCATCCATCATCCGCTAGTTGTAGGTGCATGTGGACAGAAGTGGACTTAATTAACTTAGGGTGATTTTGCATATAGTAAATCCTTGTTTGGTTTTGTTTCATCATTGACAATTTCATTGGCTTTCAATGAATGGCATAATTTATTAGTTTATCCAATAATCTTTAAAAAAATAATTTCTGCATGGTTAAGTCAAATATCATGGCATTTATCTCACATTATATGGCTTTGTCAGTTGTCAGTGTCAGAGAAGAACACAGTCTGTCTTTCTTTGCTGCAGCATTGTGACCCAGAGGTCTCATGTGAAGTCCGTGCCCCCTGATGCAGGAAAGGGCCGCAATCAAGCACCTGTTCTCTCCCCCCTTTCCTTCCTTCCTTCTTTTGGATTAGTTTGATGCTTATAGTTGAAATAACCATAAGACTTCCTAACAGAGCCAGCATGGCAGCCTAGAAAGTTGATCATGTGAAAAAAAGTGTATAGAAGTTAAAAGTACAGAAAGAGAAAGGTGTGCAGAAGGTACAAAGAGCATAGAAGAGAGCTCCTAAGCTCATTGGTAGCTGTGGTTCAGGACCATAGATTCTCACTGAGGAGAACTCAAGGTGTTTCAGCTTGTGTACAGATACATTTAAAACATTTTAGAACTTAAATTATCACTATTTGCGGATGATATGATTCTATACCTAGAAGACCCAAAAGGGTCTACAAAGAAACTACTAGAACTAATAAATGAATTCAGCAAAGTGGCAGGATATAAAATCAACACGCATAAATCAAAGGCATTCCTGTATATCAGCAACAAAACTTCAGAAACAGAAATGAGGAAAAACACTCCATTCACAATATCCTACAAAAAAATAAAATACTTGGGAATCAACCTAACAAAAGAGGTGAAAGATTTATACAATGAAAACTACAGAACCCTAAAGAGAGAAGTAGAAGAAGATCTTAGAAGATGGAAAAATATACCCTGTTCATGGATAGGCAGAACTAACATCATCAAAATGGCGATATTACCAAAAGTTCTCTATAGGTTTAATGCAATGCCAATCAAAATCCCAACGGCATTTCTTGTAGAAATAGATAAAGCAATCATGAAATTCATATGGAAAAATAAAAGACCCAGAATAGCAAAAGCAATTCTAAGCAGGAAGTGTGAATCAGGCGGTATAGCGATACCAGATTTCAAACTATATTACAGAGCAATAGTGACAAAAACAGCATGGTACTGGTACCAAAACAGGCGGGTGGACCAATGGTATAGAATAGAGGACACAGAGACTAATCCACAAAGTTACAACTATATTATATTTGATAAAGGGGCTAAAAGCATGCAATGGAGGAAGGATAGCATCTTCAACAAATGGTGTTGGGAAAACTGGAAATCCATATGCAACAAAATGAAACTGAATCCCTTTCTCTCGCCATGCACAAAAGTTAACTCAAAATGGATCAAGGAGCTTGATATCAAATCAGAGACTCTGCGTCTGATAGAAGAAAAAGTTGGCTCTGATCTACATATTGTGGGGTCGGGCTCCAAATTCCTTAATAGGACGACCATAGCACAAGAGTTAATAACAAGAATCAACAAATGGGACTTACTTAAACTAAAAAGTTTTTTCTCAGCAAGAGAAACAATAAGAGAGGTAAATAGGGAGCCTACATCATGGGAACAAATTTTTACTCTTCACACTTCAGATAGAGCCCTAATATCCAGAGTATACAAAGAACTCAAAAAATTAGACAATAAGATAACAAATAACCCGATCAACAAATTGGCCAAGGACCTCAACAGACACTTCTCAGAGGAGGATATACAATCAATCAACAAGTACATGAAAAAATGCTCACCATCTCTAGCAGTCAGATAAATGCAAATCAAAACCACCTTAAGATACCATCTCACTCCAGTAAGATTGGCAGCCACTATGAAGTCAAACAACAACAAGTGCTGGCGAGGATGTGGAGAAAAGGGTACACTTGTACATTGCTGATGGGACTGCAAATTGGTGGTGCCAATTTGGAAAGCAATATGGAGATTCCTGGAAAAGCTGGGAATGGAACCACCATTTGACCCAGCTATTGCCCCTCTCGGACTATTCCCTGAAGACCTTAAAAGAGCGTACTACAGGGATATTGCCACATCGATGTTCATAGCAGCACAATTCACAATAGCTAGACTATGGAACCAACCCAGATGCCCTTCAATAGATGAATGGATAAAAAAATGTGGCATTTATACACCATGGAGTATTACGCAGCACTAAAAAATGACAAAATCATGGAATTTGCAGGGAAATGGATGGCACTAGAGCAGATTATGCTTAGTGAAGCTAGCCAATCCCTAAAAAACAAATACCAAATGTCTTCTTTGATATAATGAGAGCAACTATGAACAGAGCAGGGAGGAAGAGCAGGAAGAAAAGATTAACATTAAACAGAGACATGAGATGGGAGGGAAAGGGAGAGAAAAGGGAAATTGCATGGAAATGAAGGGAGACCCTCATTGCTATACAAATTTACATATAAGAGGTTGTGAGGGGAATGGGAAAATAAACAAGGAGAGAAATGAATTACAGTAGATGGGGTAGAGAGAGAAGATGTGAGGGAAGGGGAGGGGGGATAGTAGGGGATAGGAAAGGTATCAGAATACAATAGTTATTAATAGGGCATTATGTAAAATTGTGGATGTGTAACCAACGTGATTCTGCAATTTGCATTTGGGGTAAAAATTGGGAGTTCATAATCCACTTGAATCTAATGTATGAAATATGGTATGTCAAGAGCTTTGTAATGTTGTGAACAACCAATAAAAAAAAAATTTAGCCTTTATTTTAAAGAAGGCCCTTGAAAGATGACTCAAAATGGCTAAAAATCCTCAGGGAAACTATAGCTACAGCAGTGACCATTCCCCAGGTGCAAGGAAGGTATGCTGTTGGACATTTAATTACATTGCAGTAAGAATGAGAAAAGGAAAAGGAAAGAGTAGGGGGCAGGTACTGTGGAGGTGCATGAATGTCTTCTGGTGATTGTGTGTAAGGGGGGACTGATACATCATACCGTAGGCCATGGTATACAGATTCACAGTTTATTCCTCTTCTTTCCTTATTAACTCTTCTATCTTTTTAACAAATTATTCACTTTGACCTCCTATATTTGTAAGCACATTTTCCCAGTAGGAAATAATTGAAATGATATGATAATTATATAAAAACTCAAGTGGTTGGACCTGTTCATCTATCATAGAATTTTATGGGGACATTCCAGATAACGCAGGTTTGCTCAACATTGTGTTGAGGAAAGTTGTGGGTTCTCAGAGCAGTGTTTGGAAAAGATTTTAAAAGTCAGAACAGGTTTGCAGTCCCACATGCCAAGTTTGTACCCTAGTATGCTTCTTTAGAGGGGGAACCAGGCTTTGTCTGAGCACATCCAGCCTGTGAGCTTCATTCCTCGGGTACAAGACAGGACAGCAGTGGGTCCCTTTGCTCTGACAAAATGGGACCCAGATGGGCTGGGGTTGTGGCTCAGTGGTAGAGCACTCACCTAGCATTGTGCAAGGCACTGAGTTCAATCCCTGCACCACATGAAAAATAAATAAAATAAAGATATTGTGACCAACTACAACTAAAATAAAATATTTTTTTAAAAGCCTAAAAAAAAAAAAAAAACAAACAAAAAAAACAGGACCTAGAGTCAGATAGACTGCCACAGAGTTGGAGTCTGGGCACGGTGATGTCATCCCAGTGGCTGGGGAGGCTGAGGGTGGAGGATGACAAGTTCATCCTGGGAAATTTATGAAGATCTTGCCTCAAAATAAAACGTACGAAAGGGCTGGAAATGTAGCTCAGTGGTGGAGCACCCCCATGGGTTCCATCCCCAGTACAAAAACAAAACACTACCATCACCACCACCAAAACCTGAGCTGGACACGCAGTCATGGGACATGATCACCCCTCAGTGGCACTTTCCCTAATCTTCTGCTGTGGGAGAACAGGGAGGAGAGGGAAACAGCCAAGAGAGAGCTGAGGGTGAAGAAGCAGAAAACAAAGAACACTTCCCAAGGGTCGGCACTTCCTCCGCAGTCCAGACCTGGAGAAGAATTCCTCCCGTGTGCTTGGGGACCTGGGGCACTGGTTTCCCTCACCCAAAGCTCAATTCTTGGTTCCTCCCTGTGCTGTAGAATGCTTTACCTGGAAAGATTTTATATGCCTGTCAGATGTCACGATGATCAGATGGGAAACCTGACACCCGCCTCAAAGGACACAGTAGGAATTCACTACTGAAGGAAATAGGATGGTTTGTTTGTGTGACCTCCAGGGAGGCAGGCAGGCACCCCATGGCCCAGGCCACTATTTTTCCTATTGGTCTTTGGGACCCTTTAAGGATTGGGAGACTGGAAAGTTATCATACTTTATGAATGCGTGTCATTTTAAGATACAATCTTGATAGAATTGATGCAGCATGTTCACATGTATGAGAAAAAAGAATTTTAGCCGACGACACAGTACCTTTCTGTATGTCATATAAACGCATTCTGTTTAGTGCAGTCCTTTTTGTGAATCTAAAATTTTTAAATAATCTCTTTCAAATGATCTTTTTATAGTACTGATCTTTCAAGTTTTCATTTTAAAATAAAATGCGTTAAGTTCTTTTCTACCTGTATTTACAACCTTTTATTTTCTTCTACCTAGAAAAAGTACAACTGACACAATTACTTTGAACATTTATCTGAGGTCATCTTTCATTCTTAGGTCTCTGAATGTAGGAACAATTTCTTTTTTTCTGGTGCTAGGTATCCAACACAGGGCCTCATGCATACAAAGCAGGCGCTTTAGCTCTTCTGCTGAGCTACACTTCCAGCCCAACCCCTCACCTTATTTATTTATTTTTTTAACATCAGCCCTAGGAGTGGGTCATCTTATTATTTCTATTATTGCAGATAAGGAAACCGAGGCTTAAAGGGGGTATGTAGTGTGTAGCTAAGCTCTCAGTACCAAAATGCCTACATATGAAGCCAGGGAAATTTGACCTTCTAAAGCCCATGCCTACATGTCTAGCCTTAGATTCACCTTCTAAAGACTTTGGCTTTTTGTTCTGCTTCTTATTTATGAAGAGGTTCATTTTACTTTGAAGGCAGTATACACCCACTTTCATTCTTTCTTTTTCTTAGTAATTATCATCACTATGTGCTTGGTCTAGAGTTGAGAACTCAAAATATGAGCTGAAAGTGCTCCATTTCTTGGGAATCCTTTCTGCTTTCTTATTCTACAGGCAGACCATCAAGTCTGGGACACAGATAAACGTTTGTAATGTCATTAGAACTTTATACATCTCTAAAAAAGTAAAATGGTATTTTCTATGTTTCCATTTTTTTTTTATTGCTACGCTTCATTGGAAAGAAAAATTTTCCTGAGATCTAAGAATAATAATACCATTATCCAAGTTTTGATTGGTTCAGAGAGCAGGAGAAAGTCTGAGAAATAGATAGCTGAAAATATCGACTCCTGACATTATTATGATAAATAAACGGTTGTGTTCCTTGAGTGCTTTCTCTTGCTTGGCTCTCCTCAGACGTTACTTCATTATCCTCAAATAAGTCTGCCCATTGGGCTTGATTTCCTCTTTTACACATGTGCACATCTAAGGAGGTCAGTGGCTTTCCCCAAGGTCACTTAAACATATAGGCTGTGTGGGGCTTTTAAGTCTGGCTACATCATAAAGCCCAGCCTTCTTCAGCCATTTATATTGTGTCTTAAAATGAACATTTTGTTCCTTCTCTCAACAATTTCCTAGGCACATCTCAAAAGGAATGATTTTTCTGCCCTATCTCTACCTCTTTTTTGGGGGGAGGGGGGTACTGAGATTGAACCCAAGTCATGCTTTGCCACTGAGCTACATCCCCAGCTCATTTTATTTTTTTTTATTTTGAGACAGGGGGGTATCACTAAGTTGCTTAGGGCCTCATGAATTTGCTGAGGCTGACCTTGAATTTGCAGTCCTCCTGCCTCAACCTCCAGAGTTGCTGGGATTACTGGTGTGTACCACTGCTCCCAGTCCTTTATTTCTGATAAGCCTTCCAGGGAAAGACTTGTATCTAATGTTCTGGCTATTTCAAGAACCATCTTTTTCTATGTGTGTCCTCTTCGATGGACCCAGTCTAAAGTCCATTCACCATTGAAATCCTCTTTTACTCTCCCACTTTAGTACCACATGCCTTGATCCTAACTCTCATACTTCTGTGTTTATATTTAAAGATTTTATAAATATGAGTATTATCCACCCTACCTGGTCAGTCAGTGTTTTCAAAGAAGAATCTATAAATTTTCCATTTCCTTTCCCAGGGCCGGAAGAAAAGAAAGCTTATGAAATGGATACCTACGTGGTCTGGGTAAAAAAAGGAATCATTCAGAGACTTAATGAAATGATTGCTACCAAAGCCATTGCTAATGGCAGTTCATTCCATGGCTATTTCTATATGTTATGGTAAATAATTCATGGTCCCACATCTGCCTCAGTCTTGTGCTCAAAATTGGCGTCTGGTCTCCCTTCTTTGTTTCTGACCCAGGTCTAAGGTAGGCAAGGGGATGGGGGAATGCTCTGCCTTCCTCCCAAGGTACAAATTGCCTTTGGCCATCCTCGACTGTCCCAGTCTGCCTCCTTAGCTCCAGGTACTTTCTTAACCCTCACTGCCTGTTGAAAATTCAGGCTAAGAACTTCCTTTACTAGTCCACGACCTCATCTTTTTTTCTTTCCCTCACCCCATATTCTTCTTAAATATTCAGGATGAAGGTGAAACATGAGGCTGAGCCAGCAATCCATCTTGCTTGAAGCCTATTTGAAGATTGTCTTCTATGTAAAGGGACTAGAAATAGAGACGGAGAGTGATTTCAGCATGAAGGCTAGGTGTCAGTACTGATCCACCCTTTAGTGTCTTAAATAGAGCCTGGCATCAGCTAAATTATTTCTGCAGGAGTGAAGTATTTTGATCAAAACGGACAGGCAAGCAAAAGGATTTGCAAAAGAACTGTTTTCTGGCACAGGCCTGTGGGCAAGGAGGCCTGTGCAGAATTCTACACCTGAGCGCCCTCTGGTGGCAATATCTAGACACACCTCATTTTGTGTGTCCAAGTTATTCCAGGAAGGAATAATTTCTTTTAACAGTGAGACCTTATTTCCAATTTATGTTTTAACATGGATTGTGTTTGGCCACCCTTTTTGTATTTATTTACCTTGTATATTTATTTAATTTCTAACTATCTGTGCTACCCTGATAACTTACAATATGCACTTTATAAAGCTGTTTAAAAGTGTGATATTTTAAAATGCCATTTAATATTTTCTTGGAGAGCTTTGAGGTAACAGAAATAAATGAAGGAGAAAAAGAAGGAGGAAGAAAAGAAGGTGAAGCAGGAGGGACATGGATAAGAAGGAGGAGGAGGAGGAAAGGGAGGAACAGAAATAGGAGACTGAAGAGAAGGTGGAGGAGAAAAGGAGAAATAGAAGAATAGGGTGGGGGAGGGGAAGGAGGAATGGTTCAAATGCTAAAACAAATCAAAGTTACCACTTCATTCTAAAGCATGGGCAATGAACTCCAAATTCTTTAGTGGTTTCCAATTGACTATAGGATGGGATTTAATATTTTTGCCTGATGTGCAAGACTTTTACTGATTTCTCTTTGCCTAGCTGAGTCCAGACTCACTTCTACAATTTCCCCACCTTGAATCCTGTGGGAAATTACTCCCAAGTGATGACTGTCCCCTGAATGTCACAGTCTGGCTCAGGCACGGAGGCTGTGCACACAGTATGTTCCCTCTGTCTGGAGCATATGCCTCACCACTCATCTTTCTGTGAACCCATGCCCATCCTTGAAGTCTCAGTTCCCAAGTGACTCCTCTGTGAAGCTTGTCCTGGATTTCCCTGGGAAGGCCGCAACCCTCCTTTCCCCTGAATTCCCACAGCACTTAGTACAAAACTCTTAGGTTGCATTAGTCATTTTCGTTCTCCTCCCTAGGCCTACATTCTCAGGACTGAAAGCATGGAAGCTAATATTTCTGGTCCATCTTAGTGCTATACCTGGTGCAGGTAGCCCCTTAGTTTAGGGTCCCTAAACAGCGGCTGAAGACACGATACCCAAATGTGTCTTTTCCATTTTTTGAAATGTTGAGCTGACACAAGGTTAACAAATGTTATTAAATCTTTTCAGGTGCTACTGAGATTTGTAACTCATCTAGAGATTAACTTTGGAGTATGGCTTTGCCTTTTAAGTCATTACACACTTTAGTCTTTCTTTGAGAAAAGTGTTATTATGGACATCACAGAAGAATAACCTTATGTCAGGTTTATATGACCTTAGGGGCCTTGGGAACATATGGTTCATGTGTAAAACAACATATAATGGAAGCTGTTTTATCCAGTGGTCCGATTTTATATTAGACTCTGGAAAAGTGCTATTGAAAGAAAAACTTGGATTTATAGTCTTGTTAGTGGTCATCAGGCCGCTGTGCACACCTCAGCGAATGGGAATGAATGACCCCTGAGAGATAAAGTTCATGCATGTCCCCCTTTTCTTTTCTGCAGTTTGGTGTGTGTATATTGTCATGGTTTATCCACATTAGAACAAAATAATGTAGGCACAGTTATTATTCTCTTCACATGAATATGAATATGAAACTGTGGCTCAGAGTTTAAGTGACATAGGAAGATTATTCACATAATAAAAGGCAGAGTGCCCTCAAAACTGGACACTTGGTTGCAGAGCCTGGCCATTCTTTAGAGCAGTAATTCTCCCTAGAGTCCAAGTTTTGCCTCCCAGGGGACATTTGGCAATGCCTGGAGATTTTTTTATTGTCACACCTGGGGGACAGGGTATTACTGGTCTCTAGTAATAAAGGTCAAGGTTTCTCAAGAACATTCACCACCACATTAGTATCACAGAGATTGAGAAAGCCTGTATTACAGGAATGGACTAGGTATCTATTCATGGTGACCAAGTTTATACACTAACTAGTCTTGACCTTTGCGATCTTCATCCTTTTGGTTTTCTTTACAGGGTCATTTGTTGTCATAGTTTTGGCTACTATCTCCATAGAGATCATTTCCAAAGATCTAAAATATATAATTTCTAGAGAGATTCCTGACCTCTCCCTCGAATTCTGGCTTCTCACTTAAATTCTCAGGAGGCCGTTTTTATTGACAGTTCCAACATAGGATCTTTAAATTCACAGCACCTGCTACTCCTCATTTCTCCCTCTGTGGCATCTTATGTCCCAGGTACTATTCTTCTCATTCACCAAGATGGGACCTTAGATTCATTTCCTCTTCTCGATTCCCTCACTCTAATTACTTGCTATACACTAACGACCTTTCTCTAAAACTGTGATTCATGATATATTCCTCGTCCCTTGCCACACTGGGTCTCCTTCTCCTGTTACAGTATTGGTATGATAGTGCTCCGGCAGGTCTTCCTGACTCCTTTATCTTCCTCTTTCCATATTATCCTATCCAACCACCCAGGGATTCTCCCTGAACTAACTTTCTTAGTCCTTTGGTTGCACTCCTCTGCAACTGGGCTGCATGCAGATAGCATCTAGCATTTAAGATCCTCCAGGATATAACCACACCCGTCTTCCAGTCCTTTTGCATTTGAAGTGCCTCCTCATGTTCTTGCTAGTGCACCATGCTGCTCCTGCCTCTTTCCTTTGCCCCCTTTGCACTGTCCTGATGGATCACGCTCTTTCCATCTGCACTAAGATTTCATATTCCTAAGGCCTGGCTTGGACCCTTTGCATTCTTCTCTCAGTACCATTCAACTTGGTTCTAAATCACATGCTATTCCTTTGTAATTTAATACAAATATTCTGTAAGCAGATATTTTATCACCCCAGCTGGATAGTTAATTTTTTTAAAGGAGAACTAATGAATTTTCCATTATCTTTTCCAGTATCTGATATCAGAGCATTTAAAAAAATAAATTTGTTTTAATTAGTTACACATGACGGTAGAATATATTTATGCACTTTGATATGTCATACATAGATAGCATATAATTCCTCACTTTTCTGAGTGTACATGTTGCAGAAAAATATTAGTCATTTTTGAATGAAAGTCTATCTGTGATCTGGGTAAAATGTAAGTTTTTTGAGAGTTGTATGTAAAATGATAAAAATCACAGGCTACTCTTCTATAAAGGAAATTACTTTTTCCCCAGTTTGAAAGACAAAATCTATAATTTATAAAGTGAAAAAATGAAACTAAAGTGGATAGAGTTTATGAGAAATATATACAGAGCCAATATCTTAGGGGATTATTATAATTGTTATTTGAGCCAAAATGAATTTTTAAAAGAAGATTTGGTGGAATAGAAAATTTTAAATTTTAAGCGCAATGGCAAAAAAACCCACTAAAATACTTAATGTTTAATAATTAATAAGGGGAATGGCTAGATAAAATTAAATCATATTTCTCATGCCAACAATAGAAAATTAAGCATCAAATATCAGTACATCATTCATTAATTTGACTCATTGGTTAAACTTGATTCTGGTACAATCCTACTTGCTATTAGAAGTTATAATATTTATAATAGTAAAAATGGAGCAGGAATCTCTCCATTATCGTATAATTATAATCTCAGTGAATCAAATTTAAATTCATTGAAGGCTATTTTCCTTCTGGCCCCAGCCAAATTTTCCAGTTTTATTTTCTAGGATTTACACTGTCCTGTGGTATAACCCAACAACACTGACCACACTTTCCCTTTCTTCCATCCCCACTGCCTCTGTTTTTTTTCTCTTAGCCAGGGTGACCCTTCCTGACACCACTCCAGTATCACCTACAGCACCAACTAACTTCTTCCATCTCTAGAATAATTTTCTGAACTCCCTTGACTATTCATTATTATCATTTTTTTTTTATTTCATAGTACCCACCTCTTTTTACTCTGTCCTTCCTGTACAAATGGGCATGGCATAACTTTTCTACCAAATTAGATTGCTTTCGGGAAGAATTTCCCTCCAGTGCATCTTTGTTTGCCTGTCCTGTAGAAGCTCGTAGCAACAGCTGCAGAAAGAGTAGGGTTTGAGCTGGCCTCAGAGTCTCAGTTCAGGAACAAGGATCTCTTTTCAAGACTCATCCATTGGTTTCTCTGTCTCTCTCTTCTTTACATGTTGGCTTCTTTCTTTTAGCCTTGTTCTGTCCACAAGCCTGGAACCATGACCTTGGCAGATTTAGTCATATGACCTAAGATTTCTCTTTCAAATCTTCTTTGGAAAATAGGGAAAAACTTAGCATTGGCTTGGGGCGTGTGCTCATTCCCTGAACAGTAACTGGGGCCAGCATGATATGGCACAGTGATGAGCTCAGTCGAGTCCCAGGCCCTCCTCAGAATCAGGAAAGCTGGTCTGGGACCAGAAGCAGGGAAATAGTGCTGGCAGATCACAGCAGCACCCCCTGAAAGTGGAGAGAAAAAGACTTTTATAGTCTTAACAAGAACAAGAAATCATACCTGGCATTTTCTTTAAATACCCTTTCTATTCATTTCCCCTATAGTTGAAATAGTACCATGTATTCAATTTTGGATCTAGTTTTCTTAACCTATCATTATAAAGTTCACATTGTCCTACATGCTGTACTTTGGGATAATATCTCTTAAACATACCAGAGATGTCACCAAGGAACACATTAGACCACTTTTCCATCCACTTCATGCCACAATTTTTTAACTGGTCAGACTGGAAAGAGAGTGGATAAAGGGAAAGTTGAGTAGTATATGGACTTTGAACTGTGTGATCTTAAACAACATTTTCTTAGTCCATGTTTTCTAGAGCATGCTTTCAACTGATAGCATCCTTTCCAGGCCATAGAGGGTTCAAAATATGCCTATCAACAGCTTGCTTCCCAATCCAGGTATTCAAGCTGAAAAGCACGTCTTAAAGTCACAGGGGTTATCTATGTTATAGAAAGAAAGCATTTTGATAAGAAATAACCTAATGCAAACAGCTGGGAGCATTTCTTTATTGACACCCTCTGTGACTTAATACCCCTTTTAATAATATTTCTGGCTAAATCTACTCTTATCCTTTTCATTACACAACCAAGGAGAATAGAACCGCATTTATCCCTTCTGATGTTTCAGACCTTACTGAAGCTCCATCTGTAATCCCACAGCAGTCAGCCATGTTACCTTCGCTTAAATTCATCCACTTACAGGGTTTGGGGAGCCTACTACTTCACCATTCGGTTTTGAGGAAGATATAAGAGGGATAGATTTAGTCAGAAATATTATTAAGAAGAGTATTAAAGCCACGGGGGAGATCAAAAAAGAAATGCTCCCAGCTATTTGCATTAGGTTCTTTCTTATCAAAATGCTCAGTTTCTGTAACAGAGACATGGCCTCTGTCCCTCGGACATGCTTTTCTTCTTGAACACATGAACTGGAAAGTTGATCTTTGGGGCTCCCTTCTCCTATTAGTCTTTGCCTCAGTCTGCTGTCTCCTAGGTTCTCGTATTAATTATTTCCTTTCGAATTTTATAAAAACATTTACATATTTATATTTATCCATCCACTTATCTACTGCTTATTAATTATCTACAAAAATTTTCTTTAAACATCCAAAGAAATCTGCCATATCTTTCTCCTGTCTGCTCTCTCCACATTGCTCAACTGCATTTAGATCTTTTAGTTGGTCCTGGTGTGATCATTTTCTTGCTGCTGGCCATTCCTGTGCCATGTTCTATGTGTTTTGGATTTTTAAAAAACAAGCTATACAAAGTAAATGCCCTGTTTTGCTTAGAAGGCATTCTTGGGCATGATCTTGCTGTATATGAATGTTTACTTCCATTTTTTAGTAAGGCGGACAGACTTCAGCTTCCGGGCCTGGCTGTCTGGATTCACACTCTGGCTTCACCTCTGACATGTAACTCTGGGCAAGTCACCTATGCTCTGTACCTGGGTTTTCTCATCTGTAGAACACAGTTGCAGGGTAGCCGTCCTGTAGGCTCGTGAACACATCTTCAGTTAGCAGATCACCCTCTGTCATTATCAACCATGCTTGCTGCTAGTTTACAACCAAATTATGACCACTTGTTATCGCTTGCAGGCCTTTAAACCTGCTGCTTCTCCCACCTATAACATTCTTCCCCAGGATGGTCATGGGGCTGGCTACCTCTGTCTTTCAGCAACTCTAATACCATTCCAAGAAGCTGCCCCTGTCTGCTATTTCAAGTAGCCTTGCCTTGCCTTGGGAACTCTTGACCTCTGGCTGTAGTGTGTGTTATAAGATCAATATCTTATCACTATAGTGACATCTTCTTCATTCATTTGTTTGATGAGTTGCTCTTCTTCCCCACTGGAACATAAGACACATGAGACCAGAAACTTTCTTAGTTAATAGTATTAACAGCATCGTGAATCATGTCTGGCACCTGGAAACACACAGAAAACTCCGTCAAATAAAGCCATGTGACCAGGAAATCCTCCAGGTACTTTTCAGATGATTTTCTTTTCCCAAGAAAGCTATCCCCTCTCCATGTAAGTAAATACTTAAAATCTAATACTTTATTTAATCTCACTGTCTACTTAGAGTTCTGATATTTCCACCTTGTTTTGAACTCCATGCTGGACATTATAGTAATTATGACCATTTTCTGGTAGTGATAGCTCTATGCATCCGTGGATTACATACTATACAGAAGTGTTCTTCTAAATGTTTAAATATTGTCTCATTTAATACTTTATACAATGCTATGGGATAAATGTCATTTTATTCCCATTTTTAAAGTGAGAAGGTTGAGGCACAAAAGGCAGGTAACTAATTGGCTGAAGTCCCGTGACTAGTATGGTGTGCAGTTGCGATTGGCAACCTGACTTCTAAGCCTGCATAAACTCACCTTCTTGTACATTATCAGTAACTTTCTTCTGAGTTTTTTTGTATTAACTGCCAATTTGACAAGTGACAGTAAATGCTCCATGAAATAAATGCTAAGCCTCTAACACTCCAGTACCTTGAGTCCTACTTAATATTGAGCCAACAATCAATTTTGGTCATGTTGCCCATCAGCTCAGTGTCCATAAGGCTGAACACAGGATAAGGCAGCTGCAAAAAAAGTGGGAAATGCTTCTTCAAAGCAGCACAGACAAAATGAGATTCCTATGAAATACTAACTAGAATTCCTAACAGAAACACAGATTGGCCAAAACCAGTTTCGCCCTAGTTCGAACGTACATGGTTTTCTTCATGTTCCAGAGAATTGGAAGCAACTTATTGCAGTAACACACACTAAAATACTGGTGTGATATAAGTAAGAATCCAGTGTAGAGAAAAATAAATAAGAGTAAAACACAAGACTGCAGGGTGGAAGGTGGTTTGAAAGAGATAAATATTTAAACCTGAAGGAACTAAACACTGTTGCTTTAGCTGAACCTCAAATTTGTGTTCTTTTTAAAAAATCTTCTCGTGGCCAATTAAAAAAAAAAAGGATACATGAGTTCTTATTGATGAGAAAAGTCAATACCAGTTATTCAAAGAAAACACAATTTCCCTATTCTGCGGTTTGGTTACGTTTTTCTCCATGGGCTCTTTCATAAGATGAACTCAGAGGTGTGATGGATACTGGTTCCCACAGCTCAGCTACAGTGAACCACTCCGTTTTGGGGGGTTGTTTCTTCTTTTATTGTTCTTTAGTAAAATCTAGGAATGAGGCACTGAAACATGATTCAAGGAAAGAAAATCTGTAAGGGATGGAAAACCCTGAGGATATGCAAAGAATAGGCAGAGCCTGGAAGGCTAAATAATCTCCTATAGTCCCTCATAAACATTTATTTAAACTGGAATTTGGAATAAATTTGGGCCTCAGGAAGCTCAATGTAATATTTCTGGAGGATGTTGGAGTAGTTACTACTCCATGGAGTAGAAGATCCATGGAGTTTAGGAAATGAATAAGAAAATGTGGCAGATGACAGATTTTTCTAGAAATTAAGAAACCTAACCAAGTTTCTAATTTTTAATTCAATGGCTACCTCTATGTCTACATGCAAGATAGAAATGGGCTTTACCTGACATGGCTACTTTTTAAATGATCCTTGTTCCTTCAGTTTTTCGATGATTTGTAAAACACCTACTCTGCCATAATCACCTAGGTTGCAGTAATGAATAAAACAGGCATTGTTCCCCTCTCAGTAGTGTGTGGGGAAGACAAACATGGAAAAAGGATACTAATTATACAGTTGCAAATTTTGGTAAAATCTATTGAAGTCAAGATCAGGGCAAAAAAGCATATAGATGGGAAACCCAATTCACATTTTAGTACAGCTTCTTTACGTGATGGGAGCTGTTGTCTCTCAGGTATTGACAGCCTTCCAATCACTAAGTCCAGTGACCTCTTCTTTTTTGGGGGGGAGTACTCAAGATTGAACTCAGGGGCACTTGGCCACTAAACCACATCCCTAGCCCGATTTTGTATTTTATGTAGAGACAGGGTCTCACTGAATTCTTTAGTGCCTTGCTTTTGCTGAAGCTGGCTTTGAACTCTCGTGATCCTCCTGCCTCAGCCTCCCTAGCCGCTGGGATTACAGGTGTGCGCCACCACACCTGGCTCCATTGGCTTCTTCTAATCTTAATAAACATTGATTCTCAGCAGCATGCTATACTATGATTTTTCAAGTTTTTGTTTGTGCCTTTGTTTTTAGCAATGGGGCTTTTATTGACAAAGACAAAATTTATTTGGAATTCATAAATACAAAACTAATAAAAATCTGAAGTGCTTTTGTTGGAAATGGGGTACAGGGTGGTACAACTCTGGTTCCTTAGGCTTTCCCTACCCTGGACCAATTTTAGGCTCACCTCTTCATGACTTATATGGTACTAGCTTGAAAACCACTAGTCTGGAAGTCTCAGTAGTGTCTAGTATTTTCTTATTGATCAGCTCTCTGCTAGCCCAAAGACACTGCCTGATACCAGCACTATTATCTGGTGTAGAAAATAACTTGAAAATTTTAATGACCTTCAGAATGCATTTGATACCCCTTGTTACCCAAACCAGGACATTTTTTGACAGTAAAAGGGTGTTACTAATAATTGCATTGAAATTGGTGCATATCAAGGCTGTCAGGACCAACTCAGGCTTATGGTCAACTTAATGATTTCTTCTTTCCTGCACAAAGTAGTCATAATTATACTGATTAATGATACAAACTGAGTTCCCTGAAAGAAAAAAATATCATGAAGAAAATTAAACAAGACAATTGACATAGAGTTTTAGTAGAAGGGATAACTACTTCTAGAGAGTAGGCCAAGGAAATCTTCTGAGGTCAGGCTTCTGAGCTGAGACCTGAATGACACAGATCCAGCGGTGGGATGATCCATGCTAGGAGTGCTCCAGGAGAGGGAAGCACAAATGCCCTCAAAGGCTTGAGGTCTCAAGATGCAAGGAGGGGCTAGTTCACGTTCAGGCATGGAGCTATGGTAAGGCATTTGGATTTTATTCTAGGTGGTGAGAAGCTTGGCTAGTGGTGAAACAGACATTATCGTTTGTTTAGAGGCCATAATAAAGAAACCATAGACCAGGCAAAGTAAACACCGTAAATTTATTTTCTTACAGTTCTGGAGCTGGTAATCCAAGTTCAAAGTGTCGACTCGGTTTGTTCTTTTGAGGACTACATGGGAATGATCTGTTCCAGAACTTTCTCCTTGGCTTGAAGATGGCCAGCTCCTCCCTGTGTCTTCTTAAAATCTTCCTTCTATCTCTGTTTATGTCTGCACTTCCTCTTCTTAGTCATGTTGGATTGGGTCCAACATAATGACCCAATTTCAACTTACTTCTTTAATGACCCTGTCTCCAAATACTGTCACAATCTGAGGTCTTATGAATGAAGACTTTATCATGTGAATTTTTGGAGGGACACAATTCAGCCCATAAGACCTCAGTCAACCTGGAAAGAACTATAGGGCTCTTTTATTAACTGAATAAAAGGTATTTAAACCCAATCTTGAAGGAAGGAGAAATTTTAAAAAGCTATATATCTATTTCCAGTGTAGAGGTGAAAAATAGAAAGAAGCTAGATTCTGTAGACCATGTATAGCCTTATATTGAAAGCTGCATTAAGAATTCTTTGGAGAGGTCATTTAGGTCTCAGGTGTCTAGACATCAAAACAATCAGTGCATGGTACACACAGTCTTGAACTGTTGATGAAAGACTGTGTGTTGGATGGTGCTCCCAGCAGCATCTAAGCCTGCAGGGGTAAGATCCTGACTAGAAATGGCTGAGGATGCTGCTGCTTTGTTCACAGGTGGGAGGTAAAACAGTGAGAGTGAATAGTCATACACAGAGACACATGAGGAAGGGTCGCCTGCTTTTCAGAAATCCAGATATCTGAGTGTCAAAGCGCAAACTTGAGAGCCTAGACCCCACCAAGGATGCTTTTTTTTTTTTTTTTTTTTTTTTTTTAAATAAAGATGTGCTCCTAATGCATTACAAAGTCCAGGAACAAGTGAAAGGGATGGCTATCTTGCACTGTCTGAATGTTTTCTGGGTCTATAATTCTGCAAAATTTTTAAAAAATGACCATGTTATTTTATTCTGCAAAAACAGAACATTTAATTTCTCTAAAGTCTTATGGAAGCTAAATTTTAGTCCTTTCTTGATAAAGAGCACAATGAGGCAAATAGCTATTCCAGAAAAAATAAAATAAAATCGATGCATGAAGATACAGGGCGTGGGATGTGGAAACACAGAGGGAACTTGAATAAAAGTAACCATGGCAGGTTGGGGTATTTGTATAAGTCATAAAAGAAATGCTGAGCTAGACGCCTTAAACTCTTAAGTATCTGAGATCACTTTAGGGCACAGCTATAATGTTATGACTGGAGACCATAAAATAAACTACTGAGCATACAAGTCGCATAAAACAGTCCCTTCCTTCAGAGTTCAGCTGATTTATATTCTTTCTCTTGATTCTGTTTTCTACTCAGGAACTTAAATACATTGTCCTTCATTTATATTTATCCATTTGAACTGATGTTTTGAGCTTCCTCGGTAGTATCCAAAATACTTCAAGAGTATATCTTCCCTTTTCCCTTCCTCTGGGCCCTGCCTTCATGCCATCCCAAGCTCCATGCTTTTGCATGCTGGAGTGCCAACTCATGTAGAGCTGTGGACTCCCCATTTACCCAGAAGTAGAATCTAGATGAAGGAAAAGGGACAATTCTAGTATCCAATCGCCAACTGTATGGTGGTGGATAACCTCCCTCACTGGGTAAGAGGACCTGACTGGAGAAGCCATGGTAAGAAAAACTCTCCAGGAAGAAGGAAGGAAATGGGACAGTGTACAAAAAGAGAGGAGCATGTGATTGTTCAACTAGAAAAGCTACAATTCCAAATGAGTCATGTTTTGATTAAAGGCAATAAGAAACTGCAAGGTTACTTAAACATAGAATAATAAAGAATAATGTATTGAAGGAATAAAGAAGTAGTTTGGAAAATATGATATGATATAAACAGGTGATAGAAGACAAAGGTAATATATTTAATTATAACTTTATTTTAAACACTCCAGTTAAAAAAAAAAAAAAAAACAAAACAGTGGGCTTAGGAACAAATAGCAAAAGGTGGCAAATGAGATTTCATGGAGTAGGAACCGTTGGTGCAACCCTACTGGAAAGAGTTGGAGGCATAAAGCCTGTAGTTAGAAAATTAGTGTGAGAGTAAAATGGAAGGGGCAATTTTTACAAAAGGCACTTGTATTTTGGATACAAATGAAGGAATCATGGGGTTAGGTTGGTGTCTGTGTTTGTCTGTTAGCCTCTGAAGCTGCCCTTGCCTAAATGTCCTTCTTTGGTATAAGATGAAGATTCCCAACAGGACTCAAGCCTAAGTTCCTATTTCCAGTTTGAAGGACACCTCTCATGATCATAGACCATCACAAAGGCTGATTGGTCAGCCAGTGTGGCTCCAGGCCAATGACTGAACTTGCTTACCTGGCTCAGGTGATCACCTACACCCACTATTTCAGTGTCAGGGCCATGTCACAGAGAATGACCAGCAGTTATTTCAGATAATATCAGTTTCATAGGAAAAAGACTATTGTAAACATCAAGAATATGATTACACCTGATTCCCATCAGAAGAAAGTACTTAATACCAAATATAGTTGAGACTTGTATTAAAATCAACAATGTAGTTGTTACATGAGAAATGCTCAAATAGATCAACTATTAGGTTTCCATTACTTGAACATTGAGGAGAGAGAGGTATCCTCTAAATTTCCATCTAGTGTTAATATTCATGATGTTATGCACTACTAGTAATTGACCAACATCCTGGAAACAGGGTCACTTCTATCAATTTACAGAAATATAGACATTTTGGAATATATTTTTGGAAGTATGGCATCACAACAATACATATCAAATATATATGATGAATCCATTCACCTTAATACTGGCAATTATATTCCATATATATTCTCATGGAAGGAGATGTGTTGATATTATCAGATTATACAAGTAGAGAAAATGAGTTTTAGGTAAAAATTTTGTTCTAGACTATCAAATGAGTGTCTTAGTTGAGAGGGAGAATTCAGTCCCTGTGGATTTAAAAAATATATTTATTTTTTTAGTTGTAGTTGGATACACTACCTTTATTTTATTTATTTATATGTGGTGCTGAGGATCAAACCCAGGACTTTGCACGTGTTAGGCAAGCACTCTACCCCTGAGACACAATCCCAGCCCCCTGTGGATTTTGCTAGATGAAAACCATAAATTATTTTTTAAAAAATTTTCTTCTCATCATAATAAATGAGTAGTTTAGAGATTACTATATATATCTTATTTAATTTTCACATTGGGGCTTTTCTAATGTATGTTTTATAGATGAGCAAACAAATTAGAGAAGTTAAGTAACTTGTTAAAGGACATATATGAAACCATGTTGAACATAACTTATTTGACCTTATTATACTGGTCATTATGACCTGATTATACTGGTCATTAGAATCCTTTAAATTTTAGTTTTGTTACGGTTGACATAATATGTCATGTAACTTTTACTTGGAGCTTTAAAAATTAACTCTATTAATAACAATACTCAATAATTTTATTAGGCACTCATTACATTTCAGTCATGGTGCTCAGCACTGCTTATTCATCATCTGATTTATTCAGTTTGAATGCATGCTACTCTCTGAAAAGGGTATTGTACAACTATAATTGTTTGCAACATAGCATTCTACACTGAAATAATGAAATAAAGATGTGAAAACTTTCTATATCATTTAGGTTAAGCTAGTATCTTGTGTTACTCAAATTCTTCTTGCTGTGAACAAAAGATCTGATAAGAACAACTTAGAGGACAAAAACCTAATTTAGGGCTTACACTTTCAAAGGTCTAATGTCAACTGAATCTATTTCCTGGGCCCAGTGTGAGGCAGAACATCACAATGGAAGAGTGTCACAGAGGAAAGCTGCTTAGCTCATGGCAGCCAGGAAGCAGAGATAGGGCAGGGGCACCAGGGACAAAATAGAAACCCCAAAGTCAGTCTCCCGGTGACCTACTCTCTCCAGCCACACCTTACCTGCCTACTGTTACCACCCAGATAATGGTTCTTTCAAATTATCAATCCATCAAATGGATTAATCCACTGATTAGGCTATAGATCTCATGAGCTAATCAATTCAACTCTGAACATTCCTGCATTGTCTCACACATGAGCTTCCAGGGGACAACACATATCGAAACCACAGCAATCCTCTATGAGAACCAATACCAAAGACTATTGTTGAAAACAACAAAATTAATGTATATTAAATCTCCACCTTTGGAATACTAGGAGTTCTACTCTTTGTCTTCATGTAGGGACTTAGGATGATGAAACAGCTGCCATCTAGAACATTGCTGGCTAGCACAGTAAAGGGACAGACAGAATGGTGAGTCTTTCGCTGGTCCCTAGCCCTTCTGCTCAGACACGATGCCAATATTTTGAGTAAAGCTAATCACATGGTTTCTTAGTCCATTTTGCGCTGCTGTAGCAGAATACTAGAGGCTGGGTAATTTGTCAAGAGCAGAGATTGATTTATTCCTGGTCTGGAGGCTGCAAAGTCCAAGAACATGAAGCTGAATCTAGTGAGGGCCTTCTGGCTGCATCATAACATGGTGGAAGGTGGAAATGCAAGCAAGTGTGCCAAAGACGTGTGTGTGTGTGAGTGTGTGTGTGTGTGTGTGTGTGTGTGTGTTTGTGTGTATACATAGACATATATAGAGAGAGTAGGGGGGGCACCAAACTCACTTTTAAAGCCAAACTACTTGTACCATAACAACATTTATTCATCATGAGGGAGGGCAGCGTTCCTTATGATCTAACCTCTCTTTAAAGGTTATATTTCTCACAACTGTTGCACTGGGGTTTACATTTCTAACACATGAACTTTAGGGGACACATTCAAAGCACAGTACATGGCTTTTCCAAATATCAAGGAAATGAAAAGTGCAACCTTGCCATGTGCCTGAAAACATGAGAACTATTGGAATGGCAAGTTATCATGCCTGTCACAGGTGGATAATGCAATGTGGTTTCTAATATCACATTGTTTATGAGAAATAGGAATTTATTTTTCTTCAGAAGGTCTTGATCACTGAGCAACTCTTTACTGAGTGCTCAGTAGGCAAGGAACTATACAATACAGTAGAATATAAAGGTCTACAAAGAAAAAAATAGAATCTTTTAAAAATTTATATATAACAGCGGAATGCATTACAATTCTTATTGCATATATAGAGCACAATTTTTCATATCTGTGGTTGTATACATAGTATATTCACACCAATTCATAAACTACAATTTTAATTCTAAAAGGGCATTGGTTTGTTGTTACTTGTTCAGCTATTTATTCATTTAATCATTTATTTAAGCAGGCATGCACAAAGAGAGGGTATAGAGCTTATGTGCAAAGAGAGGGTATAGAGCTTCTGTGCCACATCTGGGCACACCGCCCTACAGCACATGAATGTATTCACCACTCCAAGAAGCTCCTCAAACCCTGCTACTTAGAGATTTGTATTCAGAATTAATCATGTAGGCACAATTAATGAAATCATTGGTGATTAAATTCAATCTCTAGCCCCTCTCCCTGACCTGGAGGCCAAGGGCTATGGCTGAAAGTTCTAATGTTTAAAATTAATAGGTTTTCTAGCAGCTATCCCTGACCCTGCATCTAAAAGTCATTCCTCTGCTCTCATGAGTCATTTCCTTAGGGCTCTAAGAAGTCTGTAAATTCCCAGGTCTTAAGACTTCTGTGCTAGGAACTTTGGAGAAAGAGTAAACATTCATTATTATTTTTTTTTACTATACCATGAAAACCCAAATGTACCCATGTGTGGTATAAGGCCCTGAGAATACAGTGATGAATGGAGTGGTTGTGGTCTCTGTCCTTATGGAACTTCAAATTAGGCAAACTTTCCGAGGGAGAGTTCAGTTTAGAGAAGCTGGTGAAAGTTGAAACAAAGATAAATAAAATATGACTACCTTTTCCATAAGCATTTACCTCCATGGGCAAATAACAATCAGTAAACTACTTGGGAACAGGAAGAAGGTGCTAGGTGTGGGATAAGAGGTGAGAGTCAGAGAAGCTAGTACTGGATTTCAGACAACCTGAATCACCTTAATCCCATCTTTTTTTGCCGTGGTCAATGGTTGGTACAAGGTGCAGAGTGGAGGGGCCAGGAGAGTTTAGCCAAATAGAGTAGGTGCTTTAAATCCCTACCTCAGGGTGTAACCTGGGTTTTACAGCTCATGGAGAATAATACATGCACACAACAATGTATGCATAGATTCATAGGTCACCTGAATCGATAAATTCCTAAACAAATATGCAAATAAATGGATCATGAAATATAAACTATTTATATATGGGGAGTTATATCATGTTGCTTCCCATTCTTTGAATTTTAAATTTAGGAGATTTGTGGTAGAAATTTCTTATATGAATATTAAAACTTCCTTTAGGAACCATTAAAAATATCCTTTAACAAGCATATGTGTCAAGAATGTTCCTATCCCGTGGCTTTGGTTTTGGTTCATCTCATTCTCCTTGACTTCTTTGCATCTTTAAACAGGAAATTAATGTAGTTTTCCTGAAGTTGTAACACTGGTGTTTTCACTGAAATTGATCCATGCGTCAGTACTATTTTTACATATGATCCCAACATGTTGGACCATGGAGGTTTTCCATTTGCTCAGTAAGGAAAAGTGCATCTAGAATATCTCACTGCTATTATGATTTGGATCTTAAAGGTCCCCAAAGGCTCATGTGCTAATGGCTTGGTCACCAGCATGTGGTGCTATCGGAGGAAGGGGAGACCTTAGGAGATGGAGACCTAGTAGGAGGAAATTAGATCTTTGGGACATGCCGGCCCTGGCCCCCCCTCTCATTTTTTGCTTCCTGGTCCCCCTGAGTTGACCTCTGCCAGGTACTCCTGCCACCATGATGTACTGTTCTGCCATAGGCCTAAAGCAACAGGGCCAAGTGACCATGGACTGAAACTCCTGAAAGTGTGAGCCAAAATTAACCTTTCCTCACCTGTTCTTCTTCTTTTTTTTTAATCTCAGGTTTTTATGTCACAGTCATGGCAAACTGACAAACACGGTTGCCTTATGTGGATGCCTTACACTTTTTGAGTGGATACTTTCCACTTTTAAAAAACGTGAGTGGTCACCATGAGTTTGGGACCAAGTTAGTCAATTTTGTGACTAAAACAGGATGCTTCAATCTGTGGTTTTAGCTGTTTGAATTTCCCAGGATATAATTAGTTTCTGAATATACTTATCTCAAAATCTTACCTCATGAACTTCTTGAATTAGTGCTCTACTTTCTAAAATATCATCTCCATTTTTGAGCCTAAAGTCACAAATGCAAAAAAAAAAAATGTGTGTTTCAGAGTATGGTAAAGAAGGCTGATTATTAGATAAAGTTCATCCTGTTTATAGACCTTTATCCCTTTAAGACACAGCTGGTGCAGGGGCTTTGAATGTGTCACATTACGATTCATCTGGCTTCTCTAATAAGTGTTCTTCAGCAGCTTCCATGTGGAGGGAGTTCTGCAGATGCAGTTACAGCAGTCTTTCTCCCTCCCGTGGGATTTCACAGAGTGGCATCTCATCTTGCAGGCAGCATATATCAGGCATACACAGTTGGTATGATGATTTCTTTTTAAAGTGGTATTTGCCTTTCTAGAGAGCAGGGAGCAGGCTAGTTGTGACCTCTCTGTCTCTGAGGACCCCCTCAGAGGAACTGTGTGGTTGATGCTGAGCTCTGATGTAAGTACCTGCTCATGGGTGGGCACACCTGATTGCCTGACCCCATGACTGACCTTTAACATCCTGCTAAATCCTTTTTGGCTGTGCATTTCTTGCTGCACTCAGATTAGCTACAGAAAGAAAGACAAGGAGATGTAATGCATTTTTATAGTTCCCATTCTTGATGTTGAATGTGGCAGTTCATTTCCTGAACAGCTGTGTTGAAGGTCTGAGTGTGTTGGATACACTAAAGGCATCAGCATAGAAATGAAAAAGGAGGTTGGCTCATTGTATTCAAATCTTCTTTCCAAACCTGGGAAGGATTTGGATTGTTTCACTGTTCAGTGGCATCCCACAGGGGCTAGGAGTTCACCTAGAGGGGAAGGCTGTGATGTACTATTTTGTACATTAATGAACAGGTCAATAAAGAGGGCATTGTTTAGTCAGTGCTCCTGCTCTTGTAAGACAGAAGGAATTGAGGACTCAAAGAAATGCCCCAAGGTGGAAGAACATCCAGGATCTATGGTGGAGTTCTTGCTTTGCTCCGTTTCTCACCATTACGTTGCCAGATTCACGAGAGCACTTGATGGGTGTATTGTGTACCAGATACTGTGCAGCGGTCATATATGCTTCATGTTGCTTAATGCTCATAGGAAACCTCAGGTGAGAGGTGCTTTTAGAAGAGAAGCACTAGTGTAATCCCCTTACCAGATGTCATTGTTTCCCTAGCCAACTCTTTCTGGCTTTTCATAATCTAATAGTGCCATATCTCAGTAAAGAAATTTGAAGGTGTTTTTTCAAGTACATTATTAAGATCTTTAATGCATACAGGTATAATGGCTAACAATTATCATGGGTTTGATAGGTGCCAGTTTTTTTGCTAAGAAGTCCTCAAATGAACATGTAAGATAAATATCATGATCCTCACTTTTAAAAACTGATGAAGAGAGGATAAGGGATATCCCCAAGATCACACAGATAGAAATCACAGACACTAGGACTTGACCTGTTGCCATCTCACCCAGAGCCAATGCTTTAACTCTGATCTGCTAGCTTTCTTGGTGGCTTATTGTAAGGACAGAGAGAGCATTTCCACTAAACCCAAGCTCAGAACTTCCTGTCTTGTCTTCGTGATGGTAGCATACCCTTCCCTTAGCAGTCTACTTCATAATTTTTAGCCTATTAATTGTGTTAAATTTCCAAAAACAGTGATGCAGTAAAACACATCATTCTATGGAATCTAAGTACATGAACCTAAAAAAAATTTTGAACTGGACAACAAAACTTGATGTAATACCTGGAAATTGAATAACACTTGTTCAAATTAGATGCTGCTCATAAGCAATTCACAAGTAATTGCCTAGGTCCTGGAAATGTCACCTCAAGTGAGTCTCAGAAATAAGGGAGATGGAGGCACACATTTGCGTCCAAGTACTTACAGGAAAGCAAAAGTGCCCTTTTTAAAAAGTTCAGAGCCTACCATGGGTATTCATGAGCCTGTAGCTTTGCCAAATCTTCATCTTCATAATTCTAATAGCAGTGAGACTCAGGGACAGAGAGTTGTGTTTCTAATCAGTTGATTTATTTGAGCACACTGGCAAGTTCAAAGTCATTTCAGGACCTCTTTGGTTGTCTTCTAAGTGAAGAAAGATTCCAACAAAAAGAGATAATATCCCCCAGAAGCTGTGAAAGTCTGTCTAGAAATCAATTGTTAAGCTACCTATGGAGTTTACAGCAGAAAGAGCTGCAAAATGAAGTAAGTTTCTGCAGTGGCTTCTAGTGATAAAGGATGTATGCTTCAGGTGCATTGGATTAGTGGGAACACTGATTATATACTTCTTGTATGGACATTGCTATATGGAGGAAACAAAGGTTTAACGGTAGCCCTGTAGAAATGTACCCAAGAATCCTCCTATAGGAAATTGATGTACACATGTGCAGAAATGGAAAAATAATGTGAAAATTCAATGCCAAATGTGATGGTTCCTCCCTTACACACCTGTTATGAGTCAGTGCTTTTTCCAAGCCTTCTGCAGGCACCTCTGCAAGGAGTGCGCCCATTAGAGTTGGCGGTGGGACTTCGTGCAGTCTTGAGAAGTGCCTTTAAACTGAACTGTAGTGTGCAGACATTCTCACTGAAAGGGGCTGTTCCAATGGGCTCACTCACAGCTTCCATTTGAACCTTCTCTGTACCTCAAGTACCAGGCTGGGCCTTGGAAAAGCACTCCAAGAAGAGCAATAAATAATACCATGTTAGCAGAACAGATGCCTTAATTTCCCAGCTGTGTGACTTTAGGAAAGTGATAGACACTTCAAAAATTTCAATGTCTTCATCCCCGAAAAGGGCCTAATAATCGTCACCCTTTGGTGGGAGAAGTAATAAGATAATGGATAATTAAATCATGCCAAAATTTCTGTGCTGAGATAGGGAGTGTTCAATCAATGTTAACATTTCATTTGTTCCCATTTCCCTTATGTAGTTGAGGAAATTCCCAAGATCACAGAGTTAGTCCTAGAAGAGCTGAAATTTTTTTTTAATTGGTTGTTCAAAACATTACAAAGCTCATGACATATCATCTTCCATACATTTGATTCAAGTGGGTTATGAACTCCCATTTTTTACCCCAAATACAAAGAAGAGCTGAAATTTGAACTCAGTTCTTTCCGAATCCAGATCAAGCGCTTTTGCTAATATGGAATTGCTTAAAATCTCCAAAGTCTGACAATGTGCCAGGTACACTGTTGGGTTCTCATCAATACATAGCTCCTCTCCTCCCAGAGTCTGCCTTCCTGATGCCTCTGAGAATCCGTCTCCCATGTCACACAGTCCCTGACACTTTGGAACTCTGTTCTTGAGTCCCCAATGTGCTCCAGGCTCTTCTCTGACATGGAAATTGTGAGGCTGCTTAGGGTGGACATTGTGAGGAGGAGGTTTTAAGAGCAGAAAGCTTGTGTCTTCTGCTGAGAAGGCAGTGACAATTGCAACCAAAGCAGCTGGGCCAAAAGAGCAGGGCAACTTCGGCAGGTCGAACTCTCCATAATGCCATTATTTCAAGTGAGGGAACTTTTCAGAGTTTGAGCCCTTGAACAGAATTTCTGCCTAGGATGCTTTTAAATTACAGAATTGTGTGTGTAACTTAAATTGTCTGTGCCTCAGATTCCTCATATGTAAGGCCAGGATCATTAAAGCATTGATTTCTTAGAAACCTTGTGGCTGGCATTTCTAATGCAGAGAGAAACTGAGCTAGTAATGTAAAAAGCCAGTGTGTTATTTCCTTGGTGCATGCAGACTTATCTTTGTGTGCTCCCCTCTTCAGAATAGCTAAAAGTGGTTAAAGGCATCCTAGTTACTGCTGTAGGTTCTTTACGCTCTTGTATCCTCTCAGCCTGTCTTGAGGTTACCTGTAGACAGTTTGCAAAGCAGTACCTACCTGGGTCTCTGTACCTGAGGGTGTTCCTTGACCAGTAGAGCCTGCCAACCCATGCTCAAGGTGGGCCACAAGTGCCAAAAAGTTACATAAATTTGTAGATGAAACCTCAGTTTTCTTGTCTCTCAGAGATGATTCTAGATGTGTCCTACATTGCTCAGAGGTTTCTGACTGGGACCAAATCCTAGTTGTCCATGGCAATAGCCTGGTCACTAACTGAGCTTCCTCTCTTCTCTGTCTCACTGCCCCTCCGCAGCCTGCTTCCTGAGATCACCTTCCCAAAACTACCTGCATCCAAATCCCTGTCTCAGGATCTGCTTTCAGAGGAATCCCAAGAGAAGGTGGATATGGTTTTTAAAGTAGGACTGTCTCCTGCAGATTTGGGCTCCATTATTACAGTGTTTAACCTTGAGGAGATGACTAAACATCTTGTTACCTCCATTTCCTCATCTTTAGGAAAGGCCTAGAGTGATAAAAGCTAAATGATACTTTTGTGAAGCTTAAGTGAAATAATGAGCGTCAAGTGCTTTGGGGCCATTGTGAATGCTCAACAAATGTTAACTTTCATTTTTATTACTACAAATGTCAATCTATGTGAATCTTTTCTAAATAGATGGCAATGAACCGTTCTAGATAATTGCCGAATTTTAAAATTCTGGCAGCTTTCTCACACTTCTTTATCGCTTGGAATTTAAAACTCTTTTTGAGTTCCTGCTGGCCAATAAGTTATACCTCTGTGTCAGCAGAGGAGACAGAGAGACATTAAGAAGGAACTGAGCTAGTAATGTAAAAAGCGAGGCTTCCTGTGCCTAAGTGGATGGTCTGATACAGGCAGTGAGAGAGAAGATCATGAAATAGAAGTAAAGTGGATTAACATGAAAATTCATGCTCCTGGCACAGTAAGGTGACAGGTAAATGGTTTTTTAGAGCTTTACTAAAACTTTGAAAAATTCCATTGGCAGTGCCTGTGCCCAAATGTAAGATGGTATTTTAGGAAGAAATAGTCTAACAAGCATTTATTAAGTGTCTATTGTGTATCAGCCATTCTGTGTCTATGCTTAGTGATTAAGACAAATGTGGCTTGATCTCTGCTCTCAAGCCTGGGGGAGACAGATGTGGAAACATATATATTATAGTACAAAGTGCTATTGCCACACCAAGAAGGGCAAAACACTCATTTAAGCTGAGGCAGAGAGGAAAGAAGGAAAGGGATTTTTAGATACTTATTCTAAAATAGTGGATGCTTTGCAACGAGAACCTCAAAGTTCAAAGATGGTATGTAAGTTAACCAAAGTGGGGAGCCAGCATTGAAGCCAAAGTGTTCTTTGTCTAAAGCTCTTATAATTATATCAGGCTGTATTGGTGACAGAAGGAAAGGCTCAGTGAGCCTTAGTTTAGCTGATAGCAACAGATACTGGTGATATCCTTGTATGTAGTCATAGAACTCCAGGGCATACCATGTTTAGAATTTTCTTTAAATTCCCTTCAAAGAAAATAATGTGAAAACTGGGAAATTCATAACTTGTGAGTTAAATAGTAAGAATAAAGGGGAGAGGCATCTTGATGGCCTATTTAAAATGGTTTAAGGAAAATATTTTCATAAGCAATATCAAGGGCATATGGTGCTGGCATTATCAACACAAATCACATACACAAGAGTTTTGACTTTTACCCTATCATTGATTCACAGCTTGAAATCATCTATTTTTTAAGGTATCCTTCACTTTAAGGCAGAACTAGTCACCTCTTGTGATTTTTCAGATTATTTGGATATGGAACTAATGAAGATCTCATTTGAACAAGTCAGTTTCATGGGCTGTCAAGCAGGATTGGGCAAGAGAGTTGGTTGTTGGGAGACACGGTCTAAAGAATCAATCACAGCAGAATGTCTAAAATACTAATACTCATCCTACCATAAATAAATAATGGCCTCTGCCCTTAGAAGATCAAATAAGAAAATAAGAGAAAATTAAAACAAGGACATAATGAGTTTGCATACAGTGACCCCAGAACTTTGTGATATTAAGAAAAAGAATGATGTTGATCAGAGGGGAAGTGAGGACAAAAACCCAGCATTCATTAAGCACTTTGAAGGCTCTGGACTGTGAGTGTTAATAGTCCTCTTCATAGGTAGAGACCCAAATAGTGTTCAGTGCTTTACTTGAAGCAGCAGAAGTAGAAGTAGAACCCAAGGTCAGTGTTCAGCTCTGAGAAAACCAGTCTCTCCACATTAGACCGTGTTGTCTTGATAAAAACATCCCAGAGGAGCTGGTATTGCTGTAATTCCAAGAAGAATAGGAATGCAATATTGCAATCAAGTGATTAGAGATTGTCTTGGGAACACTGAAGTCAAGAGCAAATCTTAGAGCAGAAAGAGCTCGTGATGCTGAGAGCCAAGGAAACCATTTGACTAGAAGAAAGAACATGAAGTTGGGAGTTAGGTAGACATGGAGGAGGTCACTCTAGGACTCTGGCTGGAGAAAGAGTTTGCAGCCAGCACTGAGTTCAGGTTAATGCAATAATATTTTTTAATTCCTCTTTTTTTTCTGAGTCATATATTAGGGAACAAGGAAAGACAAGTCTCCATCCTCTTAGATTTTAACAAAGGACCCTTGAAAATTGATCCAATATTTGTGTTTGATCTAGAAGAATCCTGAAGGATGAGGGTTAATAAACATGACTGAAGTACCCAATATGGAAATCTGATTGCAGGATAAAATATTCCAAGATCACTAGATGATGCCATTCCCATGGAATGAATACTGTGTCAATGAGATGAGGGAAGTGGACAAGGACCTTGAGGATAGGCAAAAAGAAATGGACTCATTTGTGCAATGTGGCTGAGAAGTGGTGTTTGAACTTAGCTCTCGTGTCTCACTTAGGAGAGTGGGGAGAGGATTTTTTACACATTTCTTTTAGTCTTCTCTTTTAATTGGTTAATGAGGAAGAAACCAATATAAAGAAGAGAGCAGTGACTCAGTTAAAACCTGGGCTACCTTCTGTGTGCTAGTCAGAGTTCTTAAAATTGTTGGATTGTACAAATATGAGATACCCACACATCCTTCAGGGACTCAGAATCTAGGCATGGGACAAGAAGGTATTCTACAGGCAATTCCAGTGTTTGTAGCTGTAATTCTTTGATACCAATTATCTCAAATTTAGTGTATTTATTTGTGTCTTTTGTTACAATTGGAAAACAAAGCTCTTTCTGTTCTTTTTGTTAATTAGGTTTTTTTTTCCATAAGAAAGGAATATTCAGGGATGCATAAATAGAGGTCTTTAGGTTTTGGGGTTTTTTTTTTGCCTATTCTTCATGATCCAATGATGCACAATGAATATCTCTTTTAAAGTGGGTTCCATTTGACACTGATGAGGTAGGGCCACTTCACTGTCTCCATGACTAGACTGTGGGTTTCCCTGGAGCAGAAACTGTGCCATTCTTTGTTACTTCCTGTCAATTAAACCGATGTGATTCTGCAATTTGTATTTGGGGTAAAAATGGGAGTTCATAACCCACCCGAGTCAAATGTATGAAAGATGATATGTCATGAGCTTTGTAATGTTTTGAACAACCAATAAAAAAAAAAACAGATTGTGGCTCATAGTTCAAAATTGATAAATATTTGAATAAATGAATGCATGAAAAAAATCAATGGAGGACTTTAATAGTTATTGTTATAGTTTAGAAAGTAGGTTCAAGATAATCTAAGATAATAAAGCATTTTGGAAATGCTATATACATTTAGTATACACATTATATACATTTAATATGCATATAATGGAAATGCCCAAAAGATACAATGGACTTTTCTACTTAACTGCATATATGTCTACTAGATTGTCATTTGACAATTTTATTTTATTTTAAGTATCTACTCTCTGACAGGCAATGGACTAAATGTCTGGAGTTGTCTGCAACCACGTTTAAGTACCTACTATTTGCATGGGAATTCGTTTCTTGAAACATCCTGAAGACTGAGATATAATTGGGTCACTTATGCTATCAAAGAGTCACTATTCTTTGAGCTTACTAGTGTTGTAAATCAAGTGCTGTTTGAGAAAAGAACACAGGAGGGCACCAGAGAACAAGGAAAAAATAAAATAAACCCCAAAACTAAAAAAATAAAACTTGAAACACTGACCTTCTGGCTCTGGAATAGAGACTTGTTAAATTTATTATCACTCTGCAGCGTATTTCTATTGTTTATTCTTTAAACGCTATGATGTATTTTTAAACATATATACATTAATTTTCTAGGCAATGCTTCAAACTTGGGCAGATGTATGTGCAAGACCAGAGGGGACACATGTAAAGACAATCCAAGGGGTGGCCTTGCACACTTGGTCTAAAATATTTTAATCTCTCTCCTTTGAATCACCTAGAACATTATTTATGGAGAGGAAACCAGTCCCCTGAACAGATTGCAAACCTACTGCTTCTCCAATTTGCCTAGTGATGCCTCTACTCCAGGACCCTGGGCACACAACAGTCTCCCTGAGGGTGGAGACCCAAGTGTGTTGTTTGAGAAAATAATGGGCTTAATTATTGATTTACTTCAATGTTCTCTGGGCCAAGAAAGGTGGCTACAGGGTACATGGGAAAGGCATCAGACATAGTCACTTAATTATGATTAGAATTTGAAAACTACTAAACCTGGCTTGCATGACAGAATTGTCTCAGCTCATGATATCACTGAGCGTTTGTGGCAGTTTGTAAGTGACAGAGATCAACAAAACCTATCTTTTTGGATTCAAAGGGCTGTGGACATGCGGGTTTGAAATATATGCCTGAATCTGTTCTGTGGACTCTGGAGACCTATGTACACATTTCTGATTATTTGGGAATTTCTGTGTTATATCCCACCAACATCTCTAATTTTTGTTTTGAGATTTTTGCTGGTATTTTGTTACAGTTGAAAAGAAAAGCTCTTTCTGTCTTGACTTTTTAGTTTTTTCTTTTTTCCCATATGAAAGAAATATTCAGGACATATTTAAAATAGAGGCTATCAGTCTCTCTCTCTCTCTCTCTCTCTCTCTCTCCTCTCTCTCTCTCTCTTGTGTGTGTGTGTGTGTGTGTGTATGTGTGTTTTTTCCTCCAAACCCACCTCCTTTTTCAATCTAGAGTAGACAGCTGAAAACAGACCATTAATTGCCTGTGGAGGTGCCACAGAAAGGGATTACAAAGTGACACTAGGAAACTGGTGGGTGATCGATACATTCCTCATTTTGATTTTTGTGATGATTTCATGAGTCTACCCACCTGTCTGACCTTACCGAATTATGTAATTTAAAAAATATGTAGTCCGTTGTATGTCTATTATGGTTCAATTTAAAAGAAGACATTATACATAGCATTCAACACCAGGTGTCTTATGGGCCCAGCTTGTTAGCCTAAAGAGTTTTTTGTCTTTAAAGGTCACTAAAATTATTTCCCAGAATCTGGAATACCCATTCTGTTGCTAGTTCTGAAAATTTGGCCACATTAC
>NC_138185.1:203429829-203574829 GCF_964194105.1 Spermophilus citellus
TACTGGAGCAGAAATTTGAAGCTTAAAATCCTGTGTTCTCTCTCAAACCCTGCTGGCTCACTATGGATCACGAGGCATTTCCATTATCATACCCCTGTTTCCCACCTGGCGTTTTTAATGTACTGGTTTCTATTTCTTAAGGGCACCCTGAAGGTCTTTATGAGAGATTATAAACTGTGTTGTAATCCTAGTGACCTGTTATCTCTGTGCGCTCCAGGCCTCCAGGACTAGTAGATAATCCTGGGTGGACACACAGAAATCTCAACCTTTCCTTTTTTTTTTTTTTTTGGACATTGGGGTTTATTTTTTTCCTCTAGGCAGCTTTTGCATTGACTGATGAATTTTGTAAGTTGAGTTGATTTGGGTTGAGCGATAAAGAATTCAGTTCTCTAGGACATTTTCTCCTGTGCATGCCTGGAACTTCTAGCTCTTATCTAAATGTCCCTTGAGAAATGTACATGGCATATCCTTGGCTGCATGAAGCTGGCAGGAGTTGGGTTTGCTGACCCCCCCCCCCCCAACCTTACTCCTGAGCTTGTAGGATTTACACCTCAAGTGCCAGTGTGATTTGTTTTCTAAGATAATAATCATTTGATTGTGTCCCTCTTGGTAGCATGAGGGAAATCACATGGCAGTTCAAGTATAGACAGCCTGCCCCAGAGGTCACAGAACAGAAGCACTCATAGTCCAAATTGAGATGCAAACCTAAGTGGTTCATTAAATAGTTTTTAAAGCACAGAGCAAAAGGCAAAGAGAAATAGATGTAAGTGATGAGCACATTCAGAACAGTGCACCAAGACTACCCTACCTGAACCTTTGGTTACACAGTAGTCATCAGTCTTCCCTGAGGTTGGGCGGTGGGTGTTTAAGAGCTAGAATTGAGGTTGAGAAAGGGATGCAAGCAGTGGGGAGGTATCTAGGGCCATCCCTCCATAGCCTAAATGGACAGAGTGCAAGTAGGTTTGGCCACAGCTGCTGCTGCTACTGCCAGTTAGCCTCATGACCAGAGGAAGGTTTGATCTTTATGTCTTAAGCAGAGCAAAAATATGGAGCCAGAATGGGACCAAATGGGTCTTGCCAAAGGGTTGACCAGTTTACATATAGCAGTCATTGGTCACAAACCGTTTGAATTTTGTAGGTATTTAAGGGTAACTCGGTACTGTCATCCCTTTTTGTGGGCAAGTAACTTTCCTATTTGTTCCATTATTTTTATCTTTGCTCATTACACTTGTGCTTTTTTAACTTACTCTCATGGGTTTCAGAGAGTACCCATTTGCTGTCCTATCTTGACATACTTTATGAGCTATTCACCCCCTTTGTTTTTGTTGTTGGCGAAAGCAAAATTAAATAACCTTCAATAATACAGCAAACACTATAAACAGCCTGGAAAGACATTTTTAAGTGTTTTTTTTGCCTAAAAATTAAAACACAAAGCTGTCAGCACAACATAAAGGTCCTAATAATCTGCGCCTAGCTGCTTCTCTAGACTCATCTCCTATCTCTCATCCAAATGCCCTCCACTTCCTACCATGTGGAACTTCTCTTAGTCCCTGTACATGGCAGGGAGTGTTCTTGCATGTCTCATCTACCTAGATCACTAGATCCTGCTCATCCCTGAAGGAGCATAATCTTTGCTGTCTCTATAAAGTATTACCACTATCTCTTCTTACCCCAAACCCAAATCAATGATCACATGTACACACACATGTACTCCTTCTCTCTACATTCCTAAGGTATAAAGAGCACACACTAGTATTATAATACAGAAAACACGTTATCTAGGTGGCTATCTCCTTCATTAGACTCTAAGTAACTTTGATCCAAGGATGATAATTTTGTCCCCATGTATTACCCAAAGTTGAGCATATTATAAATGAGCAATAGTCATTTGATGAGTTACTGAGTTAATGAGTATTTAATAACAAATAAATGAGTGTTATTGTGTAATCATTGGGTGGATTTTTTTCCTTAGAATAAGGAGGAGTTTTTACACTTGTCATATTAAAATTCAGTTCTTATGGAGATTATTTCCCCTTCATTTATTGCTTTGAACTCTTCTCCTTCCAATGTATTGTTTATTCTTATTACTAGAATTTTTATCACTAAATGCTTTTGTAATAACAAATAGTGCTAATCTGTTGGGCACATGTACCATGCTGCATATTAGAACTTGTCCTTCTTGTTCCAAGGGTGCTATATCAGTTCACCCGATTGCAGGAATAGTTGCTAGGATTATGGTGCTCAGGGAACAGCCTCAAACAAGATACTTAAATGCAATAAGCATATAACCACCTTCTCTCCCTTTATCCATGGTAGACAATAGTGGTTGATTCCCAATTTAAATTTCAATTGAAATATCCATAAGCCATTTTTATGTGCATTCATATAAATACATGTTGAGTGATTATTATCTCTAGGACTCATACTAGATTTGGCCAGCATCAACTCAAAATCAAAGGGATATACACTGCAAAAACAATGATGACTCACCTCGAAATACTGTGTTCTCCTTAGACATTAGCCAGATCAGTCAATGCGAGCTCACTGAATAATCAAATACCCTGATATATAAATTTTCCCTCCCTTAGTGTTATGAGGACCCACATGCCTTTTCTTATCCTGGAAGTCCTCTGTTGCCTCACCCATTCAACCCTCATTGCCACCTAACCTGAGTATCAATTCAAAGAAACATGTCTAGTTCCTTTACCAGGTTGCTTCCCCAAACCTTCCCCTTTGTTCCTCAGAAGTAGCACTAGTCACATAGCCCTTGTCTGAAGTCCTAACCACCATGGACACATTCATCATGAATCCAGAAGGTGGCATCCCTATGCTATCTCTTGGACTGTCCAGTTCTCTGAAATGGACAAGGATCCTATTTTAGAGTTTGCGTTCAAAAGCCTACTATGAGAAAAAAAGAGAGAAGGTTTTGGAAAATTAGAATAGCTTGCTTCTGGGTCAGAGTGTAGAGAAAACTGTGAGGCTGTGTTCTGTCCACAGTGGACCGATGTCAGGTATGGTGGTAATAAGTCATCTTAGTAGATAGTGATCTGAGGAGACGATATAGCATGGCAATTCAGAATATAGGTTCTGTAGCCAATGCATGAGCTTGTCCAAGGTGAATAGACCCAACAAATTACACAAAGCTCTTTCCTTCAAGTGTGGACCTACCATATACCCTTCAAACTTTTTAAAGTGCCTCACAATTGATCTGCTCAGAATGCTCCTTTCTCTTCCCCACAAACTAGCTTATCACCAACCTTCAAACTTCCTAAGTCCTGCTATTGATTCATTCTACTCTTTCCTATGACAACAAGAAACCATGTTTCACTTCTTTCTGTCTTCAAACTGAACCTCTACTTCTAGCCACAGGAGCCACTGTGAGTGGTCCAGAACTGGAGAATGTCTGGTGCTCATGTTACATGTGAAAGATTTGGAAATTAGCAATAACAAATTGACTGAAGTTCACTGAATTATGCATGTGAAATGATTTTTTTTCCAAGTAAAATTGAGACCTAGCAATCTGCCAAATTAAAAAAAAAAGTGGGAAAGTAGTCCCACTAACATATAAAGAAACAAAAATGAATACAATATCTTGAGGGAATGAGGTTACGTGAGATACTGGAGGAGAGAGCAGGCTGTTGAAATAAGAGGTGTCTAGGAAATAACCTGGAAAAAACTTAAAATACCAAAACAGAGTTGAGAAGAGAAACACAGATTGGCAAAATACAAATCAAAGATCAAATTATTGTTCATGTCTTATGGTGGGTTCAGGGAGTAATGCATGTGAAAAGAAAGAAAACAGAGGCTAGAACTTTAAGGCAAACTGAAATTAGGTCATACACAGAGGGAGAGGCAGGAATGAGGGGTGGGAGCTTCCTATCAAAGTTAAAGAATGTGTCTTGGTGCTGATGTTGGGAGTGGTGGGTGAAGTTTAATGGTTACCGGACTGGAAGGCTTTGGCAATTTTCAGAGTATTAGTATTAGTATAGAGAAGTATAGAGAATAACTAGCTGCTGAAATATTGTTGGGGTGACTTAGGAGGTGGGTGAGATCAATGCCCAGAAGTAGCAACTGAGATAAAGTAGAGTCTGAGAGGATGAGCTTCCTGCTGTGGGCCAGTCTACAGTGTCACTGGGAATGAAGACAGCAAACCAGGCAGAAGAGGCTTTGTGGAGAGGAAGGCTTCTGGGAGTGGGTAAGATCAGAGAGTATCTAAAGGGAAGAGCTTACAGAGATGTCTGAGGGTAGAAGAAAGGGAAGGTGATTGTTAAAATAAAATTCCAAAGAAGGAAGAAGATGTGGGAAGATTGAATCTTAAGGTGAAAGTCCTTTCCATGGGTAATGGAAGGAAAGCTTTGGTTAAGTTTGTGGATTCAAGGGAGGGATTTCATTCCTGCATTCAACAAGTATCCCCTAAATACATAGATGCAGAGATGGACGTTTTAGTCCCAGTTTTCAGGGTACCTCCAATATAGTTAAGAATATAGATAACTGAAAAAGCAATTTATCAAACCATGAGAGAAACTATTAGGAGTGGTGATCAGGGAGCCAAGGGAGATAGAATGGAAGGTGGTGATAAGAAAGAATTTCAAAAGTTTCCCTATGAGTTACAGTATAGGTTGGAAGGGAATGGAACTACTATAGGACAACAGAGACTGATCAAGACTACAATGTCAAAAGCATCCAATTTGGGAATATTTGCCAATGGAGTGTAACCTGATAAAACTCTTTGTCCTAATTTCTTTTGGGATATAAATCAAAGTACTTGTAGCTTCTGGCTTCAAAACTCAAGGTTCATAAACCTGTAGTAGGACCGCAGATAACAGTTGGCAGCGTAGAGATTGCTGGACTGGGAGTCAGACCAGATTGTACTTATATGGACATGAGAAATTTCTTCTAAGATGTAGGACCTTAGACCTTACTTCACTCAAATGAAGCATCTTTCTCTATTTTTCCAAAGTATGGTCTGAAAATCACCATGTTGAACAGTTGAATAGATCCCCTAAACACTCCTGTCCACTTGGAACCTCAGAATGTCACTTTATTTGGAAGTGGGGTCTTTGCAAATGTAGTCTGTCTAATTCACACTGAATTAGAATGAGCCTTACTGGAATGCCTGGAGTCTTTATGAAAAGAGGGCACACTCAGGAGGATGCCATGTTAAGGGGAGGTGAAGATTGTAGTGTCCAAGCTATAAGCCAAGGAACACCAAGCATTGTGAGAAGCCACCAAAAGCTAGGAAGTGGCAAGGAAATACTCTTACCTCAAGCCTTCATATCCCTGCTGATACCTTGATTTCAGACTCTGACCACCAGAACTGTTAGAGATATGTTTCTGTTGTCATAGGCACCAAACCCATGTCTCTTTGTTGCAACAACCTCAGGAAATTAATTCAACCTGTATCGGGAATATGTGGGATCTTGTTAAAATGACATTTCATAAAGTCCATCCCAGATCCTCTAAGTCAGACCTCCTGAGACTGGAGCTCTAGAATCCAAATTCTCAACATTATCCATATATGTTGCTTCTAATATTTCAAATGCAAGAAACACTGGCCCACATTACTCTTTGAGAGCTCTGAAAAATCTGAAAGCTAAAATGACAAGACTATACCAAGCATATAGGTGACATCCTCCCATGAATGATTTGTGTCACTTGCCATTCTATGTAGATCACAGAGGGCTTTATTTTATTATGGTAGAAAAGTAACCTGATTATTTCCAAAGTACATACTTCTAAACATTTTTTTTAATGTTTTGTGTTCTATGTTCTGGAAGCATTTTAAAGTTAAAAATCTTAGGAGTTTTATTTTTCCAGAAGAGAAATTGAACTCTCAGCAATTTGACAAATCATTAGATTTCTCTTAATCTTTCTTCCCTGTCATTTTCTCTTTAGGTTTTTCTCTTCTCCCAATTTTTAGCTGCCTTTTTCTTTTCTGCCTTTCTTCATTTCCTGTCCACCTAGAAATTATAACCCTATGTAATGTATACATTGATTTAATAGTTTATATTTTTATCTTGTGGGTCATGTACAGAATATTTCAATGTGAGGTTTAATCTTTGTGTCTTATAGCTATCTATGGTGCCTTTCTCTGCTGATAGAAGCTTTATAACATAGTAATTAAGGGCAAAACAGACCCAAGTTGTCTGGATTCCATATTTATTACTTATGTGATCTCCGACAGTTAATTGCACTTCTTTCTGTCTTAGTTTCCTCAAATGGATGTTATTGACATTAATATGACCTATGTATCAGTCAGTTTGGTTATGCTGCAGTGACAAATACCTCTCTGAACTTTAGTGACTTGAAAACCAGAGATGTGTTTCCACCCACATTAATATTAATCTAATTCTGCTGCAGTACTATTGCATGTTCTCTTCCTTGCTGGACCCTTACTTGAGGAGCAGCTCCAATCTCTGGCATTGTAGATTCGCGAAAAAGAGTAAAGAGCCATATGATGGCTCTTAAAGTTTCTTCTAAATTATCTAAGCTTTTTCTACTCACATGTCCTTGACTATGAAGCAAGTCACACAAAATGCCTGACTTCATGACCCAGGAAATATAATCCCCCAGAATGGATGGACCTAATAGGAAGAGAGTGATTGGATAGAGAATAATGAAACTAATTATGACATTCTTTTGGGGTTCATATGAGTAATAAATAAGGTAATATGTAAATCACCCAGAAAGGTGTCAAGTGACCAGTGCTCAGTAAGTTGTACATATTATCTATGCTTATAAGGATCTAATGCAAGTTTGAGAAACTGCAGTTATTTATTCACTTTTGAACTTTGAGAATCTAGTGTGCATATGTTAACTGTTAAGAATTGAGAGGGATACAGAAATGTACATCTTGGCCTATGCCTTACAGTTGTTATGTAATCCTACATGAAAATGTAAAGAGAAAGTTGATGACTCAAGCTTACAGGTGGACCACATGCTCCACCAACAAGGCACCTCTGTCCCTGTTGCTCCTGCTCAGTTGGTGTTTGGGCAATCTCCCAGTGGACTGTTAATTCCTTAAGAGCAGTAGTGTGTGTCTTTTTAACTGTCACAACCCTAGAACTTTACGTAATGCCCACAAAGTAGCTCGTGTGTGTGTGTGTGTGTGTGTGTGTGTGTGTGTGTGTGTGTGATGCTGTGGATTAAATTCCAGGGCTTCACACATGCTCTTCCAGCCGCTTCTGAACTATTAAACTCATCTTCTTTAGTATAACCTGGAAGCAAGGTGGTATTTTACCTTCTTTAATAAGAACAGTTTCCTTCTGCTTGATGACCCTGGTATATTGAGGAATTCAGGGTTCATGAATAAAGCAATCAACAGCCTGAAGTTTACCTCTATGCTGTGCTCACACCATTGCACAAAGAGACAAAGCCAGCATATGGATATTAGCCACGTTTTCTAAGGTAGCTGGTTTGCATGCCTTGTCTGCCTGTGGGCACACTTGCTGCCTTTGAGTCAGTTGCATGTAAGTATTTAAAGGGGACAAATACATTTGAATTAAAACACTCTTGCTATAATTTCGTTAATGTTCTGGTTTTAATTTTTTTTTCAATGTGCTGTCTTGCAAGTTTTATTTTAGTGGGTACTATAAAGAGTTGATATTTCTAGTGAGGAGAAAAGCTATAATTTCTCTTCTTTTTAAACCTTCATACATATTATTTTAGGGAGGAGAAAAATCATCCTTTAGTGAACTAGGACCAGAAAAGAGTAATATGTCTGCTCATCCAGTCTTCTGGATATCCCGGTTGCATAAACCAACTATTAAGAAGATAAGAGTCTATCCAGGTGAGAAAACCATTTCATGTGGAACTGCCTCTGTCCACAGTGGGTGATCAGTTAGTGTCATTAAATTTATGAGACAATAGGCCATGTAGTTATCATTCCAAAGAGGCAGGGTGCAAATATTGGTCTTTCCCCATTCTTGCTTTAGGTTTAATATTTTCTGTTGTGGGAAGGAAATGATGCAGCCTGAGGATTGAAACACTGTCTGCACAAAACTATTTGTCTTAGAATACTTTCCAAATGGACTGATTATATTTTTATATTTAGAATAGAGTTCCCTTTTTAGAAAGTGGTGATTATTTAGATCTATACAGAGCCTGAAGGGACTATGGGTAAAGAGACTATCTCTTAGGTTCTGTCTTGAATAGACCTAATCATTTACTAACAATGGTCATCACATGTTCTCAGAAATCCTGCATGGTTCACAGTGGAGAGCCATATGATGGCCCTCAGAGACTGAGGCCACTTTCTCACAACCTCAGGAGCTGGTCAACTGTACTGTACAACCACAGCACCTTAACCTGCACTGCACACTGAATGCTAATAGCAGATTACTTTCCACTGTCCACATGCACTTCATCAACTTCAGGCAGCTAATATATAGATGAATGGGAAGAGCATCATCCTGGAGTCAGGAAGCCTACAATCTGGATTTTATTTCCAGAACAATGTAATGGCTTTGTGAACTTGCAGGATCACTTAATCTCTCTGAATCTCATCCTAAGGCTGAAGTGTAGCTCAGTGGTAGATCACTTGCCCATGTTGTGCAAGGTGCTGGGTTCCATCCCCAACAACACACACACACACACACACACACACACACACACACACACAATCTCATTCTAGCAACTAATGTTACCTAGGGTTATTATAACATTTGAGGTTTCTGTGTGGAAAACAGTTCTATGAAAATGATCTTCTGATTTCCCTTGAGAGCAGAATCAGAGACAAAGCCTTGCATGAGGGTATATTTGGGAGTGGATTCCAAAAGCATGAGTGGAGGAAGAGGGCGAGTGAGCAGTGCAGGAAGAAGCACTGAGGTGCACACTTATCCCCAAGGTTTCTGCGGTGAGCACTGAAGAGGTGGAGAGTTGGAGTGCTGTTGACATTGGGTGCCTAAAACACAGAAGTTGGGGTACCTATCCATGACTTTCATCTCCTCATTCTTTGCCAGTCCCCCCGTGGCCCCTGCCCTCACTGAGTTGAGCTTTGTGCCCTGGCACAGAGAAGGACCGTAGACTGGCCCTGCTTGAGATGAGGGACCATCAGATTGTGCCTGAGCTCACAGTAACTGTCACCTGCTGCTGTGTCTGAAATCTGAGGTTGGCTGTGGGGATGTAATGCCAGAAACCAAAGTGCCTGTTGCATGTGCTCACAAATACAGCAATATTTTAAAATGTTCATGTTTATTTCAAACATACACATTTAACTTCTTTTATCTCTATGAACAGATACCATATGTTAGGTCTGTATCCTAGTCTTGCAAATACATTAAGAACAAAACCAGATCATGTCCTACTCTTCATTAGCACCCCAAAATTAGATTTTCTATTTAATGCTTAGAAATATTCTCCCATTTTCTCTGTTTCTTTTTTTTTTTTAACCCAGCCTCACCTTACTCTTCTTAAATCCCTAGAGTGGACAACCCAGGGTCATAAAGCAACACAGCACAATGAGGACTATTTGCAGACTGACTAGTGTGACCACACATAAGTGTGTGACCTGGCAGTTGCAGATCCTGCTCTGCCCCTTGGTTTGTAGTGCTGGGGTATATTATACCAGCTTCATAAAATTAAATAAGATCCTGTGTGCAAAGCAGCTGTGCTTGTGCCCTTTACTCCTCGGTTAGTTTCCAAGAAAGCTACATTTTTTCTGGTTGGGGACAAAATATGTATTTAAAAGAAAAATGTAGTGACTTAATTTCATTTAGGGTGTCTGGTATATTTCAACTCCAAATTTGTCTAATTCTTTCTACTGCCAAAATGCACTGTGCACCTCTCCTCTGCTCCCCTTCTGTTTTTTCTTCCCCACTCAATGAATTTGCTTTCATTAATTTATTCATGTATTGCTTTGTATTCACTTATAAATTCATTTACATGTAAGTGTTACTCTATTGAATACATTCTTGGATTTATCCGATCTAGCCTATTGCTAAAACACAGTGTATGTGTGTGTGCTTTCTGTGTTTGTGTGTGTTTGTTTCTAGACACAGAGCACCTTCTTGGTGCAAAGTACTATGCTTAGTGTTTGGAGATCACAAAGGTAGCATATTCTCCTTGAAGGGTGTAGATGTTCATGCAAACAAGACCAAACCTACAATACAAGTGAAAAAAAAATTAAGTATTTTCTAGGCCTTTTCATTCACAATTACATATGTAATAATAATTATATATATTATGATGTTGGATATTGATTCTTCCTTCTTGAACAAAGAGTCACTTCACAACGAAACAGACTTAAGTTGGAAAGTTATTAGGAGTTTGGGGTGTGGAAGATTCTAGGGCATGTCCTGGTTAAAATCTCTTTGGTTTAATTTCCTTCATCCTTGAAATCTGTCTTTAGTGCTAGTAAGATTACATAGAAAGACCTAAAGCACTAGAGTATCTTAAATCATCAATAAGGTCTAATTTGTATTATACCACAGATGTACGATCTTACCATAGCAAAAGTCGGACAAGCTCTATTATATGGATGACTTTTTCTTCTAAATAGGTGTAGAAACAATATCTCCAAAAGACAAATTTTCTTCTGATCTCTGAGCAAATTGCTCTCATCTCTTAAAAAGTGACTTCATGGAGAGAGATCATTGCAAGAAATCTTGAGACTGTCCTCGGTGCACCACTGCTGAGCAGGCTGTAAATTTGTGGCTTAAGGTAGAGGTTGGGCAGTAAATTGAGGGCAAGTTTCCTTCTCATCCTTGGTGGAGCCATTTATGAATTTGGAAATATATCTCCCCAGATTCACTCTGTTTTGAAATTGAGATGCTCCTTTTTCTTATCTCAGATAAATAGGTTATAAGGCATGGTCTAGAGTGCCGGGGGACTGACTATGCAAGGTAGAAAGGGAAGGAAGGAGAGGGAAAGGAAGCCAGAAGTGTGTGTGTGTGGGGGGAGAAAGATTGCAGCAATCCAGCATCATCAGTATCCTCACTAGAGAGCCGGGGCCTAAGGCCCAAATTAACATGGCACTATGAAAATTAGGGGAGCAGTGAACCTGAGGCTCACGTGTCTCAGCTATAGGAAGCTGTCAGAGCTGGTATAAACTGTGTCTGATGTTGGACAGAAAGGACACAGTTGCTTCAGAGATCCCTTTCCAGAACATTCTATAAAGCAGCCAATCTCTTATCCCTACTTCCTACCTCAACCACTTTTTCTCAAATACCCAGTTTTATTTTCTTCATAGAACTCAATACTATCTATACTTATGTCACATTCCTTAATTTGTGTCATGCCCCTCACATTCCCTCAACCCACCCTAGACTGCAATCTCATAAGGGCAGGCACCTCTCCTGTTTTATATCTGCTGTGCCCCAAATTGCGCCTGGTCCCATGTGTGATCCTCAATTACTGTTTTTTTAAATATATGAGTAGACAGTCTCTGTCACATCCTGCCAAAGGTCAGTAAGAGTGCTCTCTGAACTCCAAAAGAGTTGGTGGAGGTGAGCCATGGGGGAGGGGCTGGGCAGTCTGCGGTGGCATGTTATATATGGGAGCTCGATGGTGAGTTTGCTTATTCAACCCTGATAAATAGTGGTGGTGTTTTAAGTGAGTTTCAAGCAGAAGCAGGGTCCCCAGGAGGATGTATGTGCTCGGGCCTAACAGCCTGGTCACTGGTCTTTCTCACACTGGCTGGGAGACCAGTGCGAGAGAGAAGACTTTGCAAAAGCTCCTGGTGCCTTCCACCCCTAGTGTAGGAAACAGCTGTACTTCCTGCCACAGGAGGACTCCAATGAGAACGGATAATCTAGTTGCAGTGCTTTGCCAAACCAGCTTTAAAAATGATATGATGTAACATTGTATTGAAAACACATCTTTAAAAATAAGATTGTGAAAAATAAGTTTATCCAAATCAAACTCAACACTTTCTCGATATCTTATGGATTATGAATCCAAAGAAAGAAACCAGAACCTAAAATTTTTGTGGGCAGAGAATAAAAATCCTTTTTTCCCACCTCCTTGTCTTCCTCCTCCTCTTTAGTCCTGATCTTTTTCCTCTCCACCCCTGCTTTTCTCACCTGATCTGTTGTCTCTGGGGATGATGCCTGATAAAATTTATGGTGCTAGGGGCTTAGTAAAATGTGAGTCACAGCTCAGCTAGCCTACTCAAGGGTGCAGGTGGAAAAAAAGGTAAGTTTTCTCTTTATAAATATCTTTGCTGTTCTTTAAATCTAACACAATCACTCTGAGCATCTATTTACCATATCATTTATATGTAATATTTTGTATGCACTGTGGGAATTTGAACTCATGTGGAACACATTTTCAAGGGAAATCAAGTTACTGTTCTTTTTCCTCTTTTGCACAAATAGAAAGATGTTAAGGTAAGGCAAAGTGTCCCCCTCCAGGTGTCCCCCTCCCCTGTCCTATCCCCCCCCCAAACAAGGAAGTTTCCAAATGTTCACTGGCCACTTTTGGAAACAGCCCTGTGGCAGATGGAAGGAATTTCTACTCCCTGCATATGAGCAAAACCATCTGATTTAGTTGGTTGGGTCAGGTCTTAGAAATATATTGGCAAGCAAATGTATATCCGGGGTAACTTATAGTTTTACTGTCTATATTGCTCCTGGGGGGAATGACAAATTTATGCAATATGGCCCATCTGGTTTTAAAAAGTCTAAATAGGTTAGAAATAATTAAAATCCAGTCTACCTTGTGAAGGTGTGTGCATTTAGAAATGCTCCAATATCATTTTTACCTTATATTCCCTTTCTTATCAGCCCAAAGAAGGAAAAATCTGCTCTTATCTGTTATCTTCCTCCTAGTAATCAGCAGTGATTTTTCTCTCAACTGAACTTTTCTCAAGAATGTTTCATTTTGATTTTATTATTATTTCTGGCTTCTTGAAGAAATAGGACTTTCAGAGGGCTCTTGTGGTTAGGCCAAGAAAACAAGCTTATCCATGTTCTCCCATTCCTTGGGGAATTAGACCACCTTCCCAGAGGCACAGCTTCCCTCCCACAAGGTGTCGATACCTGGGTTTCAGCCAGGCTGCATTGAGTGCTTTGATGTCTTGCTCCCAGGATGCACTCAAGGCTCTTGCTTCTACGATGGAACAGAATTCAACACTCCACAAATTTCTGCATCTCAAAATCATCGTCTGTGATTTTGCTTCTTTATTACCTGGAATGAGTATCATTTCCTGGGAAGTTCAGCTAAAGAGTGCAAGATGCTTATATCCATCAGTCTGAAGAGAATCAAAGGATTTCTTGTGCCTGAAATCACCGGGCGGAACTCCTTAAGTTCATTGTTCCGCTGATGGTGCTTCACTGGCTTTTGCTGGTATCTGCAAGGGGACATCTTCCCTGGACCACATCCTTCTGCTCTGAACACGTAGCAGGTTGTGTGTGTTCCAGCCATCAACTGGCAATGCCTCTTGTATCACTTATCAACCCAGTTTCCTGGGCCACAGATCAGCTTTATTCCTTCTATTTGCCTGGATTTCCTGCTGAATGTAAAAAATGACTTTTTCTCTGGTAGGGAGTGTAGAGCTTTTGGCTTGATTAAGGATAAACATTAGTTCTGTTCTTGTAGATACTGAGAGTCTTACAAAAGCTCGGATTTATTTGCTTATCGTTTGAAAATAAATACTGAGTAACGTCGCTTGCCATTTCAACAGGATAGGTGCAGCTGTTTTTCCTACTCTTAATGAGAATTATTGGTGTTTGGAGGTATTGAATGTAACTAGTAGTAATTTTTTTTTTCATTTCTAATCAAAGACCATTACATTCTAAAGATTTATAGTCAAATATTTGTTTTAGAAGACTTCTAAACATTTGTTTAAATCAGACCCTGTGGACATTTCCAGGATACTGTATGTGTTGAGTTCCTGTATTATGTTAACATCATTTAAAACACCCTTGAAAGATGCAAAACTTGTTTTACAACTCCAGCTAATATGATACTTACATAGTAGTGTCCCCAAACCAACCGTGTTTGTGTTCATGATTCTTCCTTTTATCTTGTCTGTAATCATAAAAATTAAGGGATATGCAAAAACTTGCCTGAACAACAGATGCTATCTTGGAGAGATGTTTTAAATAGCCTGTATCTGTAGCAGTTCTGCCTCCAGTAGCCAATATTCTCTTCAGCCTTCTTTACTCTCTTCTTTCTTATTCAGGCATTTGCATGTAGAACAAAGAAAAGAAAAGCATACAAACACAAAGGCAGATTTGTTTGTTCTGAGAACATCTGTTCTCCTTGTAAAGCAACCACATGATGTGGTCCATTTTCTTCTGATGCCCTCTTGGTTTGCAGTTGTAAAGCGACTGCTCCATCAGTCTTAAGACTGGAATTTAAAGATACTCCCTAATGTGTTGAAATGTAGGGAAAATAGGATAAGTTTTAAATTTTAGGTAATAGTCAGATAAGCATCCTCACAAAGTAAGAGAAGCTGAGGTTGACTACAAAATGGTTTATAATAGAATTATTTTCCCTAAAGATTCCTTGAATGATTTCATGTCGTCATTTGGAGTATATTGGGTCCTCTTTACATTTCTTTAATGAATGCTTAGAATTCTTCTTAACTTGGATTTCACTTGAGGTGTGTATATATTCTGAAAAATTTTAAAAATAAATTACTAGCTGTAAATATTGTAATTAAAATATATATTTTTTCATTTTAAATGTTAATTTTTTAGGAGAATTTCTCCCAAGAAATACTACCATAATCTTAATGACCAGCAAAAATTCAAATACTCATTACTCAAAATCAAAAGGATCAGTTGAAAATTACCTAGAGATTCTACCCAAGAGATACTCCTTTTTTCTTTCCTAAATAGTATATAATACCTTCAGTCTTTGGGATAGATGAGTGGGGACTAGATAGTGAAAGATATGTAAAGCTTCCAGAATTACTTAGATAAATGTATTAAATTTTATCAATGTTTACCAAAAATCTCCCATATACTCATTACGTATTCAAAAAGCAGGTATCCTCAGCCAAAGTATCTCAAACACATGGTATCTGTAAAGATACATTGGCCATTTATATATTCCATACTTAAATCACATTCAGAGGTAGGGCTTTCTGTATGTTGATTTATTAATTCAGAAATATTTAATCAGCATCTTTCTGCATGGGCTCAGTTATCCACTTAGAAAGAAGAAACTTGGTCTAAATCCTGGGACTCCAGACAATGTTCTTTGTGAAATTTCCATCTCAGTTTAATGATGACACACATTCTCATGTAACATGACAGTTTTTCTCCTTGTTCACTGGATTGTTTTAATGCATCCATGTCTCCATCTTTTGCACCCAATTACTACAATTTTCTATTGCTCCTGATTCTTCATGGTGTGCACTTGAATTTCGTCTTGAGCATCTTGAACGTGGATCTCTTGAGACAACTTAGTTTATTCTTTTCCTTACTGGAAACATTCTCTTGACCTAAAAAGGATCATGTTTGAATTTTATGTTATTTCATGTTGTAAGTATTTAGATCTTTTTGGAGGAGGATGAGCAATGAGATAAGTCTAGGCCCCTTCACATTCCCTTCAGGAGCATTATTTATAATGGGGGGGGGGTTGACATTATTTCTATGATGCTGTTTACAGTGGTGATTTCTGTGGTCACTGACTTCTGAAGCACCCTGTGGTTAATGGAAATGTCATGTTAAGGCAGTATATGTTACAGAGTTCTTTTCTCATCCGATTGGTGGGTATTTCCTAGAAGCCAGACTGGTGTATTATGCCTAAATCACCAAATGATTCTAAAAATAATTATGATGAATTTCCTGTATTTTAAAGAAATTCATTTAGAATCTATTATTTTGAGAAATAAAGGACAGCTGACTATTGATTCCTATGAATCATCTCTTAGAGGCATTGGTACTAGAAAACCTTGTATCTATAAAGGAGGGAACTTATTTCTTTTATTACTTTGTGATTGTCCTTTCAGTTTGAATGGAGACTTTTGCTCCTGGGGACCTTTATGGAGGATCCTGTTGGATCTATGGGAGGGACACAATTCCTTGAATACTAATGGGTCATGTGCACCAGTGTGGCTTTGACACCCCTGATGCTGTGAGCACTACTTGGAGAACTGATTCTGACTCTGGCCCTTACCACCATCCTTAGGCAAAGGACCTGAGACCCTGTATGCAGGGCAGAAGCTCAATGACAACGAGTGGCACACCGTTCGGGTGGTGCGGAGAGGAAAAAGCCTAAAGTTAACCGTGGACGATGATGTGGCCGAGGGTGAGTGCAAATGTAACAGAACCAGTATTTCTTTGCTCTTATAGATTCCTCTGTCATTCCATCTTTTAAATCAGAGGCTAAGTACAAGTCAGAAATCATGTTCTCTGTAGACAAAAATCAGGCAAGTCTAAGAAACAATTTTCCTCTGTATTTTTTTAAATTCCCCTTTCATCAATCTGTATTATAGAATTTATCTACTACTATTATTCTTTATTTTGGGGTCTCTCTCTGTAGGCACAGAACATACAACTGAAGGACAGATGTAGGGTTCTATGGATCCTTCTAGAATCCAATAATTCAAATGTCACTTATCAGTCATCCTTCAAGTGCAAATTCCTTCAGTTGGTGAACAGGTTGTACTTAAGAAGAGGGAGGGAGACTGGGGTTATGGCTCAGTGGTAAAGCGCTCACCTCGCACATGAAAAGCCCTGGGTCTGATCCTTAAAACACATAAAAATAAATAAATAAAATAAAAAGTTATAAAAAAATTTAAAAAAGAAGAAGAGGGAGGTAGATAATCTGGTGTTCAGAATATTTTAGGGACATGTAAGTATCTAGCACAGTGCATGATATTTAGGAGTTGCTGAACAAGGTTCCGTTTAATGAATTATTATTCATTTATTTAATCATTATTGCCTGAGTACCTATTTTGTACCCAGAACTGTTTTAGAAGGAACTTGGAATATGGTGATGTAAAAAACAGGTGAAATTTACATTTAGAGGGCATGAAGAAATGAATGAACCCATACATATGTAAAGGAACATTTAGCAGCCCACACAACACAGAAGCAGTTCCTGAGAGCCTCTTGCATGTCAGCAGTGTGCTCAACTTGTAGACAATAAGAAGGACGTGCCTCAAATAGTCAATCAATCATGTAGATTAGATAGGACACTGGTGTTTGAAAATGGAACAAGAATATATCATGAGATTCTAATTTGGATGGGTATGATTATAATTGTCAATCAGAAGGGAAAATGACTGACAGGGATGGGGTGATTGGGAGTTCTTTATGAAAGTAGATCTTCAGCCCAAATTTGACAGGTGGTTGTAATTGATGAGGTCTAGGGTAGAAGAGAGAAGGCATGTTCAAGTGCTGTTTTACACATTTTCCCCCTGTAAGTCTACACTCTCATATTCCAGAGAAGTACACAGTAGATAGAATTCTTGTCTTTTTGGTAAACTCAGGTAGTACTAGGAATTCCATGGAACACTGCTGGCATCTGGTCTGGGCCCTGACACTAATTCTGCAGGGTGTTGGGAAAGTTACTCCCCATCCCTGGGCCTTGACTAGTACAATCAGAGACTAAGCCATCTCTACAGGGCCTTCTGTGGATAAGACCGCCAGTTAGTCAGGAGCCCTGGGGTTTAAAACAATCATTGCCATTAAATTGCTTTATGCCTTTGGGATAGATATACTAAGCCTCTTTTTCTTCATTTCCTCATTTTGAAACTTGAACTTCTGTTACTTCTAAGGTTCTTTCTAGCAAAAATGTTCTGCGATTTTGATTCCTATAATTCAATTTTATATTCATAAGCCTGAGTTTCTATATTTCTGGAGTCAGGAATTATAGTGAAACAGGAGTGTAGGGGTGTGTGTATGTAGGTTGAGAAAACCTGTCTGATTGAGGAAGAACAGCTAGCATGTAGGCATTAGACACTGTGTTGTCTATCTTACATGTATCAGCTCCTTTAATCTTTTATAATTCAGCATGGTCTTTCAAAATAAATATTCATATTGTCAGAAAGGTAACATGAAATTTAGAGTTGGATAATTAAGCTTCAAATCCATGTCTTCTTGAGTCTACCTCCAACCCATTGTAAGAAAATGATTTATCTGCCAGGTGTGGTGGTGTATACCTGTAATCCCAGCAGCTCCGGAGACTGAGGCAGGAGGATGATGAGTTCAAGTTCAGATTCAGTAATTTATCGAAGTCCTAAACAACTCATGCAGATCCTGTCTTTGAATAAAATATAAAAAAGGGGTGGGGATATGACTCAGTGGTTAAGTGCCCCTGGGTTCAATTCCTGTTACCAAAAAGAAAAAAAAAAAAAAGATTTCTTTTTGAATACAGGAAAAGTGGAAAGAATGGGCAGGACTCAGGTGGGGAACACATTTTGGGAGGTAGACACATACCAACTCTCTCCCCCACAGGGAAACAAAGGCAAACAGAACCACAAGTGTATAATCATTGTAGTTATACACAGACATCAGTAGAGAAAATATTGTTTTACGTAGAAAACATTGGTCTATGTTCCTGAGGGTAACTTAGCTTTCTGAAATGAACGTAAGAAATGTGATGCAAGAAAAAATGGTTATATTGTTTAGAATGTGCAGTCAGCCTGCATTAGTTGTCCCAGAAATTATCACAAACCATTAGTGCAGGCAGGAGCACACAAAAGCTCTGGCTGTAGTTTGAACAAACAGCCCTTGCTAAACTGGGCTTGGCTGATTAAATCCCAGTGAGGAAATTCACAGCGTATTCTGAATAGCAGCCACTAGATGGCACCGTCACCCCAATTCTAGCCCTGAGTACTTTTCATTTTCCTTGGGAAGCTTCAGGAGCAGCAGAAGTGAGGGGACTGTAATTCCCTCTCTCAATCATAATTCTTTGATAGAACGTTTGGAAAAAGGTAATTGTAAATTGTGCTTTCTGTTGCCAGTAATAATTAGAATGCAGGGCTAAACCAAGGAATGCCCAGGTCATGCAGCCATTGGATATTTGAAATTAACCAAGCTCCTTCACTTTCAGCCTTACCCCCTAATTCACTGGCGGTGGAACAAAGCAGCCACGAGGATGGAGAGATTTGGGAGAGGAAAAGAGTTATTTTGCTTATGAGCTGTAACCTTGGGTTGCTTTTTTCAGTGATAAGGGGTTTGGGAATTTTAATTTTAGTTTATGGAAGTCATAAAATCAGGCAATGAAATTAAAATACCACACAGTCCCCAGGTTATTAAGTGGTGTCTTATTGGCTTATTTAGTAATTGCATTCATGCTGTTTAAGATCCCCCAGAGTGCCAAATTTTCAACTACTTTATATAAATGATGCAAAGAATAGACCAGACTCATAAGAAATCAAAAGCAAAGAAAGAAATAGTCCTCAACCTGGTGTTTTTCATTTATTATAGTGTAATTGTGTTCTCAGAAAGTATTAAGTTCAGTTGACAGTTAATAAGGATTGATTGATTGATTGGGCTGGATTTCTATTATTAAGAATAAATTAAAAGAATACCTCTGTTGGGTTATACCTCTCAGAATGGGGACCTAATGAACTACCCATTCCACCCAGAACTTCATGCTAATATAAAAATTCACCCCTTTGTTTCACTACTTTGGTTCAAGTTGATTTCTCTCTCTGTCATTCATGCTGTAAAAAGTCGTTTTTTTTTTTTCAGAGTTTTCCATTAAAAACATGTTCCTTGTGTTAATAAAAAGCCTGATTAAATAGGATTGGGAAATGTTAGGTCAAAAATCATGAAGTTCTGTACTGCCAAGACTTACTTATGAGGAACTTTTAATGAGCTAATGTACATTGCTAATCATCAATAATTAAATATGCAGTATTTTCCAAATGTATTTGGCTCCAGAAACTTTTTTTTTAATAAAGCATTTTATAGCACACACTCTTCAAAAGTGCTGATATCATGGAGAAAGACCAGGGGAGCTAGAGAGTTGAAGGGAAATATGGCCTTCATTTTAATTTCTCTTCCTGTGTCTTGGAGTCGGGGGAACTCAAGGTACTTCCTCTCTGCTTTTCCTATTATTATTATTATTTGCTAAGCCTTTATGTTGGCCAGGAACCTCATGAAGAAATGAGGATATAAACTCTGACCCCTGTGAAGACACCCCAAATACAAGCTCCTGCCTTTCAGTATAGGGATTCTTGAAGTAGTCAGGCCCCTGCAGAATACTAGAGGACGCATGGAAGATACCCAAAGTGGTCCCTATTTTTTAAAAAAACTTACATTTTCAGAAAAGAACAAATTGAATAAGTAAATAAGTGGAAAATGGTTAAAACATTTTGGAGAAAGAGGAAAAAAAAACTGCTAATGATTTAAGTCCTATGTACCATTCTAAGTACTTTCTATGAATGGATTACGTTTAGCCCTGGGCAACTTCTTACCTAATTCACAAATGGGAAGTGAGGCAGACAAAAGTTAGGTAACTGTCCTAAGGTAGCCCAGTTAAGAACTTGTGGAGTTAGAATGTAAATCCATGCTGTACAGCTCTTGAATTTATATACTCATCCACTATTTGCCATGGCCTCCTGGGGAGTTACATCGTGAACCTGGCCAATAGTTTCCAGAGGTTTATGTTCTTCATCACTCCAAGGATTGATCTGCAGACGGTTTCTTGGCTGTCTGTGAAATATGGAAGTGAATGTGTGAATAGGAGCCAAGGCAATGAGGCTGCTTTGGGGGAAGTTGCTGAATGTATTACTCCTGAATCAGATGAATGGCATTGTGGTGCTTGGCCATGGGGAAGGAGTGTGGACTCATTATAACAGTTCCTGCATGGAAACTTCACCTGCTAAATTCTACCTGCCGCTTTTCTTGGATAATGGTGTTCGGGAATGAGTCGGATTTTTTTTTCTTTTTTAATAAATACACTATGGTATACTAGTAAAGATGTGGGCTTTGGAATTTACACACCTGGGTTCAATTTGAGGGTCTCCCATTTACCACCTGTTTGATCCTTGATCACATTGCTTAACTTCTGTAAGCTAAAGGCCATCACCTCTAAAGCAAGATGGTGATACCTATATACAATTTTATTGTAATAATGATGTCTGGGAGGCAGCACTTAGTGCAACGTTTGGTGTACAGGGAATAGTCAGAATCTTGGCTTCTCTTTGTTATCTTTCACCCAAGTTACTTCTCTGCCCTCCAAAATTTGAAAACAGCTACTATGAGGTATGCATTTATTTATTCACTCCTGAAGTGGAAGGGAGGTTTATTGTACAGACAGGAAGATATAAATGAAGGGGTTCCAAGTCACTAAAATGGATTAGCTGACACACATAGATTTATTTTTAAATATTTGGTTAGACTGGCACAGGTTTCAAATTTGAAGCATTTTTTTTTCATGCTTTTGCTAGGTGCCCCAGACTTTTTTGTTTATTTGTTTTTTAATCATCATCCACAGAGGAGTGAGTTCCATTAGCAAGTACTAGAGCCAGTACCTCTTTAAGTTTGGCCTTACGTTGTTTTCTCCCCTCTCCTCCCTGGTTCAGATTTGAAGCTGCGCTCTGAGTCACCCTAGACTCTGACTCAGGCTGTGTTCCTGGGCTCATCCTGGGATTTCCTTCTCCCCTTCTTGGCTTCTGTCCCACATATCCAAGCCCTTGCCCAGGCCCTGGCTCAGTCTCTCTCCATTTTCATTCCCAATATGTTTTGCTTTATTACCACTGATTTTCTGGTGAGCAGAATTTCACAAGCTCGCAATGTCAGAATTTCCTTCACAGCTACCAATTGACTTGAAAATTGTCTCTTTAGATTTCTTTTAGAAGCCAGGGATCTAGCTTTTTGGATTAACATGAACCACCATTCTTACTTCTTAGTTCTCAGAGTGCAGTTTTTAAAAACACAGATTAGCAAGGCTATGAACATAGTTGTAGGTCCTTTCCTTCAACCCCATGCAAGTTGGTTGTGACTGACCCTCTCATACTCTAGCCCCAGTCCTAATGCCCATATGAACAGCTATAGCCAAGTTGACATCAGGAGATTATTTCAGTTGTTTTAAAACATGTGACTGCATGTTGCTCTGGGGTTGTGTTTTCTCCAGGCAGGCCCAATCCCAGTGGCTGCTGCAAGGCCACCGGGAACTCCATGCTTTGAACAAGCCTCGCTTGAAGCAGGCCTTTCATCGATATGCTTACAAAAGCTCTGGAGTGCATTATCACTGTGCTGGTTTGGATTGTTCCTAATCTAGTCCTCTGCAAGGTGGTTCAGCCTAGATCAGCCACATAAGCATCATCTTGAACTTTGCTAGAAATGTAGATTCTCAAGTGTCAACCAGGACTTTTGAGCTAATAAATTCTGAGCGTGGGGCCTAAGCCTTCAGATAATTCTGACGTGTATCAACATTTGACGATCACATTTTTAGTCCTTAGTCTAAAAAAAAAGTTTGTGATTGGGTGATAAAACATAAGGAATAGTCTAATCAGGATAGTTTGAGTCACCTTCATTTATTCCATCCATACAGTTTAAGAGCAAAAGGTAGTTTCCCAAAGGAAAATTAGGTGTTATTGCTAGAAAATAATAAGCTGCTGGGCAGATAAAACCAACCAATGTTCTAAAGCAGAAATTTTTCTACAAGTACTAGGTGGTGGATTATTATAGCAAGAAATATTTGGTAGTATCTTTGACAAGAGCTGGGGCAGCAAAGACCTCTCTTCTTATCCTGTACATTGGTATGCAATCATTTTCTTGAACACAGAGAACTCATAGTTTTAGCCTGTAATTGGGTTCCCCTTAATCTCACATTCTTCTGTTTATGACAAACCATTCTGAGCAGATATTTGGGCATCTGGATGCAGGACCTAGGCCTTGGGCTGAGTCAGAGCTCAGCTCTTTGATTGGTACCAAATCAGGTATATCCTATAATGATTATCTTGTTTTCTTGAACTGAATTAAGGGAATCGAACCATTTGCATTCCATCAAGTTTCAAGTTACACTAAAAGATATAGTAAGGATCCTGCGACAGAACATAACTCTTCCTGTTTGTACCTCATATCTGGTTTTCATAGGTACGATGGTGGGAGACCACACTCGCTTGGAGTTCCATAATATTGAAACTGGTATCATGACAGAGAAACGATACATCTCCGTTGTCCCCTCTAGTTTCATTGGGCACCTGCAGAGCCTCATGTTTAATGGCTTGCTCTACATTGACTTGTGCAAAAATGGTGACATTGATTACTGTGAGCTGAAGGCTCGTTTTGGACTGAGGAACATCATCGCTGACCCTGTCACCTTTAAGACCAAGAGCAGCTACCTGAGCCTTGCCACCCTCCAGGCCTACACCTCCATGCACCTCTTCTTCCAGTTCAAGACTACCTCGGCCGACGGCTTCATTCTCTTCAACAGCGGTGATGGCAATGACTTCATTGCAGTTGAGCTAGTCAAGGGGTAAGATATGGGGCGCCCGATGGTTTATGCTGGATATCTTTGCACAAGCCCCACATAAAATACAGACATAAAAAAAATCCTGTTCATTCCATTGTTTTACCTCTGTTCTTTTAATGTTATAGCGTCCTCTTTGATTACAAAGAGTCACAAAATGATTCAGGAAGGAAAAGAGATTCATAACGCTATTTAAGATTTTCCATTTTTTGGTAGGGAATGTCATAGCTACTTACTGTGAAATATAGTCCTTTAAAACTATGGGGGAAAAAGCTTATTTTTGCAGAAGAGGACTCAGGCATGTTTTACATCCATCTCTTGAGTAATACTAACTGTAATCACCAACTATATGCCTAGAAATGAAGTACAGATATTTGCAACCCAACCATCAGCTCATATATAAATTATTTTTAAAAGCTGCCCTTTCTTTAAGACATTTTACTACCACATGTTGGAAAATAGTAAAAAAAAAAAATCAAAATCAGAACCAGATCCTTGACTAACAGAATGAAGTGTTGCCCCAGAGTTTTATAGTGAACCACCTGTGCTACTTCTTGGCTCTAAATAGTATTATTACTAGTTAGTATTACATGACATTATTCTAGATAGTATTACATAACAGTGTTAAAAAAGTAGCTTCTATGAGAATGGAACAAGAACCAAGTATAATAGAGTAGGAACTGACCCTTCTTATAAACTATGCTTTAATGATTGTCACATTATACCAGTTTAGCTTGGGAGACTCAAAGCCCCCTGCACATTGCTCGTAGTGCAGCAGGGAATTGCTAGTCATCCGTGGTGATTGTTCCTCACAGGTACATACACTACGTTTTTGATCTCGGAAATGGCCCCAATGTGATCAAAGGTAACAGTGATCGCCCCCTGAATGACAACCAGTGGCACAACGTCGTCATCACTCGGGACAACAGTAATACCCACAGCCTGAAGGTGGACACCAAGGTGGTCACACAAGTTATCAATGGTGCCAAAAATCTGGATTTGAAAGGTAAACCTTGTCGATAAGTTTATCCTTCTTGGAACATTTCTTACAATAGAAGCCCTGTTTCCAGAGGCAAACTCCAGGTTAGGCATGCCACCTATTTTTTGAGACATTGTGCATTTCCTAGCTAAGCAACGTTGAATTACACCATAATGCAACTGAGCCTTGTCTTTGTATAGACCCCACTTCAAACAATGGTTCCTTTCTTATGATCTCAGGAATGTCTTGTGGCAGGTACTGAGGAGATGGTCAATGTCAACATGTGAGAGGGTCCATAATAAAAAAGAAGAAACATAGTCTTTCAGCTGAGTCATTTTCTGCCTAGATGACATTGGTAAATTTTTTCTTAGCTGTAGTCAGCTTACGTATATTAATTTTTGTAAAATGAGGACGATGATTTTTACTCCCTTTATGGGTCATTAGGAACTTTGATGACTGTTGGTAGAGCTCTTCAGCATATTGTTGGTTATAAGCACCGAAAAAAATGTTTTGTTGAAAATATAGTTCATCTTTACTTGACTGTATCATGGGGACAGTGCCTACTTCCAAGGATTGATTTGATGATTAAAATCTGTATATAAAATGCATGGCATATAAGAAATGTTGGTTTCTTCTCTTGACAGTTTAGAGATCCTGGTAATTATTTGGTTTTCAGCTGGTCCTGTCCAGATTGCGTTCCACAGATACCCCATAGTCTGAAGCGCTTGGGGAACTGCTCACATGGCTACCATATCTTTTACTCAGTCTCTTTTGCTACTTACCGTCCCGTCTAGGCGACCTCTACATGGCTGGCCTGGCCCAAGGCATGTACAGCAACCTCCCGAAGCTTGTGGCCTCTCGGGATGGCTTCCAGGGCTGTCTGGCATCTGTGGACTTGAACGGGCGGCTGCCGGACCTCATCAATGATGCCCTCCACCGCAGCGGACAGATCGAGCGCGGCTGTGAAGGTACCAGCTTTCCTTTGAAGCTCCAGCCTTGTGACAAGCACCAAGCCTCTCTGCTACCTCTGCCAATGCCTCTTTCCTCAATCGACCAGTCCTCTCTCATCCCATTTGCCACCTGACATTGCACTGCCAGCATTGCCCTGTTGTCCCCGGCTGAGTATGTCAGGACATGTGCCACAGGCTCCAGGAGTATGTGTTGGCAGATGTCCCCCAGGATCACATACTTGCCCACAGAGAACCTTCCCTGGCATTGACATCAGGCTTCTTCCAATTTGTGCCTTTGCTTCCTGAATGGCTGAAAAGGGCGTCAGAGACTTTTACTTATATTTTAATACTTGATCAGGGACAGACTTTACGTAGGTATAAAACATCAATAAAATGCTTCTTATTTTGGCTAATATGGACCGCATGTTTGAACATAAATGCAACCGGAGATAGGAAAATGATGTCAAAATGCCATGATAATGGAAGGGAACTAATATTTATTGAGTGCTTGCTAGAAATCAGGCATTGTTAGGCAGCCCCTTATTGTGGAATCGTGGAACACCGTGGGCTTTGGTGTTGGAAAGACCTACATCCAGGTCCGGGTAGTAGCTCCTGTTAACTGAGTGCCATTCAGCAAATTACTGAACCGCTTTGAGCTACATCTTCCTTCCTTATTTTTTTTCCTGTAAAATGAGACAACCAAACTTGCCTTGAAAGATAATATAAATAAATCTGAGTGAGAAAAATGCCTGATCCATAGTAGACACTTGATAAACATGGGATTATTGTTTACAAAATATTATCTCATGCAAGGAATATAATAACAACCACATACCCACCTTCTGCAGCACAACAAACCATGCTCAGCCTGTTTCTAAAGATGATCCACTCTCTTTTGAGACATTAACTGAATTTTACAAGTCTTTCTGAATCCAAGTTCTTTACAATTAACACAATCTGATCTTAGTCAGCAGAGGGCAGCAGTGATCACATTTGGGGTTCCCTAGCAGCCTTGGTTTGGCTGAAAAGGTGACTGACTACACACCTAATTGCCAGGCAAAGAGCTTGCTTGACCAGTCACCAAGATCCATGTGTTCCTTCCTCTGGTTGAGCCTCATGGTCCTTTGTGCAGAGTATTATGTTTTCTTGTACTCCTTTGTTAATTTACTGGTGTTAAATGGGTTCATTCATTTCCTGTGTTCAACGTCATCCATCTCTCCTGTTGTTAATCGGCTTTCATATGAGTCCACTCACCACCTTACAGCATATTTTTGTCAAAGCTTCTCATCAGCTTCTCATTCTGACTTTATATTTATGCAAGTTGTTTCCCTTCGCCTAAGAGTCAGCTGCCTGTGTTGCACTAGTGAGAGACCCATCATCCCTACATCCCTACAACCTACTCCAAGTTTCTTTAGCCAGAAACTTTTTCTAAATGCTATTGTCCACATTTGGAGTGTGTGTGAATGTGTGTGTGTGTGTATGTGTGTGTGTGTGTGTAGGAGGGGCAGGAGGTTCAGAATCACTAAGTTCTTAAAGCAGTCACTTATGTGCTCTCCTAGAAATGCAGAATTTCATTCATCTAAATTTTTTTTTTAAATCCTCCTGGCCTGTTTGTAATTTTTCAAGTGTTAAAGGATAATCCTGGAATAGATGCAGCATTTGGAATTAAATTGAGTATCTTAGTTTAGAAGATTGTGAAATGACCATATCTCTAATTATCCTGGAATTATTAATCATATCAAGTTAAGTCCTAAAAGCACATATTAAAAAGCATAAGGCACTCACTATTTAAATGCTTTATCATACCATCACTTCTTCAACATGAAATGTTAAGAGGAATCATTCATTTTATTCTAAAGTAATGTTGCCCAATAGAATCATAACACAAGTCACACATGTGGTTTTAAATTTCCCAAGTAGCTACATTTTTTAAAAGGTGTTAAATAACTGGTAAAATAATTTTAATTTTATATGATAGACCCAATATATACAAATATTATTTAAACATGTAATTAATATAAATTTATTAGTAGATTCTTAGATTTTTTTTCTTCAATAGATTATGAGTCTCACATTCATTTCTGTGATATTAATCCTGCAAAATTGTGCATTTTCTATCTACAGCACACCTCAGCTCAATATGCACATGTTTAAAAGGTTCTGCAGCTGCCTGTGTCTCTGGCTGCTGCATTGGAAGCACAGTTCTATTCAATATAAGAATTGGGATGCGGAGGAATAAAGCTATAGTATTGGATTAAAAGAATGTCTGAACTACCTTTTATAAAATGTGTAGTGTCAGGGGGAGTGGATCCCACTTAAGAGAGCCTCAAGAGAAACAATGGGAGTGTTAGCAGAAAGAGATGATCCATGGCACTGGGGAGATGTTCTTGCCCAACCTGAAGCTCCATGTGTAGTTCAGCGTGACTCATCACATGCATTATAGTGTGTGCAGAGCTTCCTCTAAGTACTGGTGATTGTTTCCCGCCGGATATTGTGACTTGATGGCTCTCCCATCCTAATCGATGGCAAAGCCCACGGGCCTAATCATGCTGCACTCTATTGCCATGGAGATAATGACGATGGTTCCTTGTGGAGCATTGTGACTGCCCTACTGGGTGGGACGGAGTGGAGGACGAGTGCAAGGGAAGGAGGCTCTTGTTTATTGTACACAGATGACTTCGATAATGAGCCTAAGTGGCCAGAAAAATGGCCCCAAAGTGGGATAAGGCATAAATTACTGTCATTGAAAGTTTGCACCATTGTGAATAAGCCCTCATAAAAGGTCCCAAGAGCTTTTTAGGGTTCTGTGGAAATGAGGTTGTGGAAGATAGTGGGGAGGAAAATGAAGGGCCTTGAACCTTGGAGAGACTGCTGTGCAAGGTGTCATCTCCTTCTGACTCTTTTGTACACAGTGTGTGCCTTTGGGGGTGAGGCAGGAAAGAACACATTTCTCACTGGTCATTTCTGCATATAGAATAGAAAACAGGTGGCAGAGAAGGTTTCCTTAGTCAGAACTAAGACCTGAATCTCTTTAAGATGGAGAATGTGCTTTTTTTTTTTTTTTCATACATTTAAGGTCCATAGAGAAGGATACATCCTATGTTCCTGTTAAAGTCATTGACAATGACATTTCAAGATCTATGAGTGGTAAAGATAGTATTTCCCAATTATATCTGACCCACAGCAACAGAGCAAATAAAAGGCAAAAGAGTCCAAAATCATTTAAAAGCTTATTCTTCCAATATCCTTTGGCTCTCTATTTTTATAGAAAGAAAGAACCATTTGAATCAGGTTTTGATTTACGTCTATAATATATGCAGTATGTAAAATTTAGAAATTAAGTGCTTTTCCTAGCCAACATCTAGCTGTGACTTTAGACCTATCTGTTTGGCCAAAGATTTCTTAAAATAATACCCCAGTTAATTCTTGGCTGGTACATGTCTCTTTGCATCTTGAGGTGAATTTTGCTATTGAGACTCAGGCCTTACTGTCTAGAAATGCTAATCCACAAATGCAGATGGTAATCATTTGAGAGAAACACACATGCATTGTTTGAAGACTCGCATGAATAAATAAATAAAAAGGACACTGGTTTGGTGCCTTTTTGCCCACAAACATTTGGGTTTGACTCTATTCTTATAATTTGAAAAAATTGAGCTCTAGTGGCATTCCCAAATAAATCACCTTGATAGAAATGCTCAATTCTGGTGCCATGTTTCATGGTGACATTTGCAAGAGGGTGCCGGGGGGTGACTCTTCCCTGCTCAAGTCCTGAGCATTCAGAATTATTTTTGTGGGCTCTGTCTGTGCACACGTGTCTTTCAGTCTGGCTACCCTTGTTTCTGGACCATATATACCTTGGGGCTTGCTGTGCAAATGTGTGAAGCCTCCCTGTGCCCATTGCTTGTGCTTTGTGAAGTTCACTTCTTTCCTGCCCCTGCTCTGCTGACTTGGCTCTGAGGAGGCCTGCTCTGCCCCTGGTCTGCGCGTCCCCTCGTCCCCTTGTCTGTGCTGTCTCTGGTGAACCTGTAGAGCATCTCCATGTCTTGTCTGAGTGATGTTGGTTATGCAAACTGCGTTTTTGTTTCTGTAATGTGACCCTGGTTTATTCTACCTCTTACTAACCTCTGGTTATTGTTTTCGCTTTTTCTGTTCTTTTGCTAACAAAGTTGCGTTGACCAAAGCTGACCTGCAAGGTAGAGAAGGCTCTTATTCCCATTACCACTTTGGACTGAAAGATGCCCCGTGTAACCCTTGGTATCTCGGCTTTAGAGGGCTTCAAGCTGTCACACCTCTTAGACAGCTGCTATTGTGGGGAGGGGGCTGAAACCAGTGTTCTTCTAAAAGGGTGACTGAAACCCTGCATCAGTGCATGAAAAATAACCATACAGAGGAGATCTCAGGGGAATAAGAACATGATTTCATTCTGGGGGTGGGGAACCAAAGAGGTTTGACAGCATCCTATAGCTGTGACAATCCATGAACACATTCACCCTTTCCGGAAATGGTTAACACCTCTTGGTGATTACCATGGAGAGATTGGCTCCTTTTAATCTATTTGCCATAGTCATAAGGCAGAACTTTGAATGAGGAAAAGAAAAAAAGGCCACTTGAGTTCTTCATTTATTATTCTCTAGGTCAGGAAGGTCACTTCCTAGAGCAGCGCATTTAACTGCTTGGGCCTTATGAAAGAGCATATCATTTAACTCATTTTATAAAGAAATAGTTTTAGGCATTTGGGAGATATTAATGTCATTAAAGCATTCCAGAGGTTTATATTTCCTATTGGGGATTTTCATTAAGCATTTTAATTTCCTGTGTTGTGATCTAAGGGAAAAAGCACTCTTGGGGGAAAAAGAGGATCTGTCAGTTTTATTCTGAATACCCTATAAAATGCCTGCATGTGCAATATCAGTGAATATCTGCTGCAGAAGCTGCTTTTTCCTACCATTCAAAGAGGAACCTTATAAAATCCAAACTACCTACTGGTCCTGTCGTGTCCAGCTTCTTTGACTCAGAATAGCAAGGGAGGAACAGGCATGTGGGTATCTTGTGGCTGATTCTTAAGCAGGGAACTGAGCTTCCGAAGGCCTCTGCAAAGTTTGCAATCAGCAGAATGTCTTTGAAGTGGCTAAGGCAAAGGTAGCTTTAAAAAAGTGACATTTCATCTAAAAGATCATTTACTTAGCCATGACTGACTTGTTACATGCCATACAGGCAACCAGCGCAGGCATCTCTCGGGAGGACATCCACTAATAAGGCCTCACTCTAGTCATTGACCATATGTGATGCTTTTTTTCTTTACCTCTTCTTGGATTCACATATATTCTGAAATATATTAAAATTGATGGAAATAAAAAGAACATACAGTGGATTAATACTTTGAAGTCTAAGGAAGCTTTACAATAACATTCAATTACAAAGTCTATAAGACCATTTTGGGTAATACTGTAAAAGTGTTGTGTTCAATTGTCAAAATGTTCCAGTACATTCTACTCTGTAATTGGAGGGGAGGAGAAAAGAGCAGGATTTTCTCTACAATGTTAGGCATTCCTAGACTTTTGAAACTCCTTAGGATGAGATTTAGTAGCTAAAACTGGGTAAATATATATATCCTCCTCAACTTTATTGTTCTTCAGGGTAATAATGACATGGATTTTGAATTTCCAGAACACAGCACAGGGGCCCACATAGGGAGTGGCAAAATAATGTTCAAGCTTCCATCAAAAGGAAAAATGATTCGTAGCAATCATAGAAAGAAGTGATTGATCTCCATGTAGTTTATAAATTGCTTACCAAAATGCAAATACAGATTTGCAGACAGGAGATGGTTTGGAGTATCTTAACTTCCCCTCTGTAGGAGCTGTTTGTCAATAGTATGAGTTTCAAGTTATTATTCCATTGACACTATCTTTCTTCCATTCCCATAATGACTTGAAATTCTGTTTGTGGCAGGAGATGATATTCTTTGTAATTATTTTGGATCATCTCACTCTTTCCCTGTATAATGGCAAATGAGAATTTGAATGAAAATGCTTTCACTTTTTATTTTCCTGACATTGGGGTCTAGATCATTACTCATCAGCTGCCTTTTTTCAGCTATAACCTTTGGGCATAGATAGTACTAATTACCATGAAGTCTGAGGAGCAGTAAAAACATATGATAAAGAAGTAAAGTAGTCTTAAGATATGGAGGCAAATGTGTTCAGAATGAAATATAACAAGGAGCTACTGGAAGTGGTATCCTGAATCTAGATGGATCAATAGATTGAGTCTCTTGTTACTGTGTTGTTGGGTAGGTTTTTTTTTTCTTAAAATTTTTAAACTTCTCCAGTGATTATGTGGTTTACTTTAACAGCGGAGTGGTAGGTACTCCTGGGTATCAGGTACTTAGCTAGATACTATGGATGCAGATGAGCTGCATATGACATCAGTCTTTACAGAGATCAGCCAATAATTACACTGCAGAGAGAAGACTCCTGTCCTGGAGATACGCATCCTGCCATGTGAGGATGGATGAGGATGGCTGGACAGTGGGGTGCGGCAGGTTACCTCATATATTCTCAGGGAAATTTGGGCTGAAGAACAAATGTGTTTTAGATACATAAGCAAAGGAAGCTCATTTGAGGTGAAATAATACACATGTGAAGATGTGAGAGAAGGTGAAACCAGAACAGTCAGGTGGAGACAGGTATAAACAGACTTTTCATGTCAGAAGTTGGGCTTATTCTGAAGATGCCATAGGGGGACAGAGATTTGGGTCAGATTTTCATTTTATCAAGGATTCTCTGCCATCAAGAAGGAGAACAGATAAGAAGAACAGGAACTGAAAGCATGGAGCACAGTCACCAGGGAAGCCCTAGAGTTAAAACAGAGAGAAGAGATATGGCCCAGAGTTCCCTTACATTCCTTGCCAAGGAGGGAAACAAGTCTCCTTCTTAGATGGAAGCTTCAAGAATGTAGAATGAAAATGAGCTGTTGCTCCTGCTTGCCGCACCCTCCCGTGCTGCACTGTTATTCTAGTTGATAACAGATAGAGATAGATAATATGACAAAAGCTGTTAACGAAGAATCTTTTTTTTTGACATATCATACATTTGAATCAGATGGGATATAATTGCTCATTTTTCTGAGTATACAGGTTGCAGAATCACATTGGTCATGCTGTCACATATATATACACACAGTAATAATAATGTCTATTTCATTCTACTGATTCTTAAGGACTGTCCTAGTTTCAGGCAGGATGGCACTTCACTATATTAGGTGAGGTTGTGGGAGCTCTTCATGGTACTCACTTGGGACCCTGGGAGATGCTATAGTGCTGAAAGATGCTGTCTCTATCAGAATTCTTTGTACAGAAAGGCAATTTCTACAGAATGTTCAGTAGTAACTTTCTAATTCTTTTTGGTTTTGCAAGAGGGGTACTCCTGGAGATGAACAGGGTGTCTAGATGTGTTTCCATATACAAAAGGAGATGCAAAACTGTAAAAGAAGCATGATGTTACACATGTTGGGAGTTAGGTAGATGACATAAAGGATGAGACATCAAAGAATAACTCTTGATTTGGTTAGGTGATTAATCAGAAAGTCGTCTCCTCATTTTTCATTATAACTCCCCTTAGTGGTTTTATTTCTAGAGTTGAATACTTCTATTCTAGAAATGTAAGTTGTTCCTTATGCCCAAATGATAAGTAGGCAGGTGGGGGATCCAGGGTTGATTGACTCTGGGGTCTAAATGATGGCCATTTTTAGAAAGTCAATGTATGGGGCTTTAATGCCTTAAGAACCTGAAGATTCTTTTAAGACCTTTTTGGATGAGCATTGGCTTCAGCCATTAGGAGGTAGAGGGAATTTTAATTCTGCAACTTTCTTTATTGTGAGAAATGCAGTTAGTTCTGCACCTCGTTTTCTCCAAATCCAAGGGCTGAGTCACATTCTCCATTGTATCTTATGTAATGAAATGTAGTGCTTGACATAATAGAAACCAGCACTCAAAAGTGGTTTGCCCTATGGGAAACAATATGAGGGAGAGGAATTAAACTTAATGTCCCACAGTAGCTCTTGCCTTTGTCCCTTTACATTGCATGACTGAGGTTTACTTCAATAGAACTGTGCAGACATGGCTCATTACCTTCCTGTGTCTTGTTCCGGGACTCCTCAGCAACTCTGCCCTAACTTAAGTGGGAGCAGGAAACCTGATGTTCCTTGCCAACAGATCTAATAATACCCTTGACCAAGAGGCTGCTTGGTATGGGCATGTGCTGAGGACTGGGTAGGTTGTATCTGCATCTTATTTGGGTATCTTGTCACTTTCTCCATGATTTTGCATGGCAGATACAGTAATCTCCATTTCCTGGAGGATTTTATAAGCTTTGCATATGTCATCTAACTTAATGCTCACACCAGTGAGATGATGATGATATGTATCTCTATCATTAAAAAAAATGGGGAAACCAAGGTCAAGAGAAGCTAGGAAAAGGTCCTGTTGCTAATAAATGATAAAACCGGATTTAAAAACCCATAATTGCTCCTCCAGGTCATACTATGATTGTGGATTTTCCTTTTTCCAAAGCAGAAACGATATATAGCTGATCAGAAAGTCTCTAAGAGGGTTCTCAATTCTGATTTTATGAGAGAAAGTTTCTGTATCAATATTGTTTCAATAATTTCTAGGTGGTATTTTCACGATGTTCATTTAAGTATTTAAAGTAACCTTCTTTTTGTAAAGACTGGCCTTTGAAACCCTTTATCTCTCTCTATTTTTTTTAATATACCCTTGATTGCCCCAATAGACTATTACATCAGTGCTGAGACAAAACAAAAGGAAAAGTTGAGAATGAGTTTACATTTTCTAAAACACATTGACCTATGAGAGCTCTCCCATGATTTTAAAACAAGGAGTGATTTTATTATTGGGCCTTTATGATCTAGAGACCCCTAGTAGTAAGGGATGGGTATAGGATGGAAGTAGGATGGATCAAGCAAACAAACTTTAGGATATAAAACTCCATACGAAAGCCCTCACTGGGTCAGCATTCACTCCTACTTCTCCTCTGTCATGGAAATACTCCCAGGTAAGTCGCTGTACTCCTAAGGTGCAATTATACTTTGCAGTTTATTAACTTTTGAGGTTAGTGCTGTGCTGGAGTGGCACCAGCATAATGATTTTCAGGAACTGTGCAAGCCAGTTCACAGAAGGAACATGTGATAGTTTGAAATTTGCAGTAGTGGGAGCATTTTATACTAGTAAAACCAACATGTGCAAATCAGGAATATTTTTTTTTCTGGAGTGCTGTTTTGTGTTTGTTTGTTTGTTTGTTTTTCATTTTAAATGTATAGTACTGAACAAATGTTACCAGGGATAAAGACTTCATGATAACCTCTGGGTTGTAGCCAGTTCCTGTTTCTGTCTTCACCTGTTTTATACCCAGCATTCACATTGCGAGAGGGCTCCAAGTGATTGCGGAAAAGTGAGGTCTTATTGAAACTGCCAGTAATGTTAGATCTTACCATTTATCTTCATGCCTCATCTTAGTTATTTGACTTTCAATTTTGAACTACCATTTGAGAAGAGGAAGCCATACGCTGCTGAACATGCCTGATAAGAGGAGTTTGGTGTCTTGCTGAACACTGACATGGCATGGGTTCTGTCTTCAAGACAAAAAAGCTGGTGCTGGTGTAGCGTTATTTATGCATTTTGAACTGGAGCATTTGAGGCACAGGTTTGGTTAAGTCTTCCTTGGGAAATAACAGAGGAAAGATACACAGAGATTGGTGTCCTGTGCTTTAGGCAGTATAAATAATAAAAGATAGCCTGTCAATTTTTGATTTTTCTAGAACATGAAAAGGAGTTGACTGAACCAGTTTTCATGTCCTGCAGAGGTGGATTTGAGCAGTACCATATACGAAATGACAGTATAGGACAGTTCTTAAAGGGAAACCAGTTCCAGATTCAAGACTGATGGGAAATATGTTGTAGCCATTAAATTATTATCTGAAAAAGAAAAGGAAAAGAAACAAGATAAAATTTTATGTTTTCCAGTGAAGTGAATAAAGAACAGGGAGTTAGAAACCAAAGTGCTAACCTGTTGACAACTTGTTCATATTTTCAGGGACAGTTTGGCTGCCTTGTAACTTTATCCAGTCTATGAAGTCACCATTGAAAAGATGGTGAGAAAATCAAGAGGAAATGTGCTCTGTTTGTGAGCAATGGTTGCATATCAAAGGCAGAAATAATGTGCAGCATTACTGCATGGAGGGCTTTCCTAAGGCTTAAGTGCAGTTTCAAGCTGCCAAAAAAAATGATAGAAAAGACTTTGTAAATATGTAATTCCAAAAGCATGTGTTACCTTAGAACTTCTGGAACTTTAGGTTGGTTTGGAAGAGTGTTTTAGAAAAAGTATCATTATTTGATCTTTAGGATGTCTGTTATGCTTATAAACATGGGCATTTGATGCAGATTTCTGTTTGAATAATTGGACAAAATTATATCTTCCCATCCATTTTAATTGAATCCTAAATTGAAATGGCATTTGAAAATCTCCTTGTAAAAACTTCCAAATTCTTATATTGAATATCATCTCTTTCTAATTTGTAGGTTAGAAATGCCTTATTTAAATTGCTTTCGTTGATCCAATGGTACCACACATGTAACCTTGTACTTCCCATCTGATTTACCCACATCCATAAGAGATTAAGGGATGGGTTGTAGAATTAGCAAGCTTGAGTTTGGGACCTCACTTTGCCACTTTTACTTTCTAGAGAGTGTTCTAGAGCCTAACCTACACTTTCATTCATTCAATAATACACAGTTCTTACATACTACAGCTGGTCTTGGGGACACAAGGGAGTCTGTGTCTTAATATCTGGTGGGATGGAATGTGCCTAATCATTTGATCCAAGGAGGAAATGTAGTTAATGAAACACTGCCCTCTCACCTCATTCTGAATGATGTGTTGTTCCAAGTAAAAGATGGCTCATATGACATGATATTGATAAATAAAGGGGTAAATTGTTTGGCAACTCAGTTTGCTTTGAGTCTTATAAGAAAAGAAAAAGACATTTTTCATTTCTCCCTCCCTCTTTCTGTTCCTTCCTTTGTTTCTTGTATTCATTCATTCATTCAGTTGTATCTCTGAGCCCTCACCCTATGTCAAACACTATGTTAGAAATTAGAGATATAAAGGTAAACAAGACAGATCAGACTTCACCCTTCAAGAGGCTCACATTCCACTAGGATGTGACAGAAGAAAGTTAATGTTACTGGAATAAAGCAGACATACTGACTAATGGAATAGCATAAAGAGCCCAGAAATAAGCCCATGAATTTATGGTCAATTGCTTTTTGACAAAAGTTTCAAGAACACACAATGGAGAAATGATAGTCTTTTCAATAAATAGTGTTAGTGAAACTGGACAGCCAAGAGGGGAAGAAAGAATAAAGCTGGATTCTTACACCATATATAAAAATCTACTCTAAATTGACTAAAGGTTTGAGCCTAAGACCTGAAACTATAAAAGTACTAGAAGAAAACAAGGGTAAAGTGCTTCATAGCATTTGTCTGGGCAAATGTTTCTTGGATATGACTCCAAAAGCATAGCCAACAAAAGCAAAAATTAACCAATAGGATTGCACCAAACCAAGAATCTTCTGCATAGGAAAGGAAGCAGTAAACGGAGTGAACAGACGACCCACTGAATAACTGCAAAACATATCTCCATAAGGGGCTATTATTCAAAATAAATAAGGAACTCAACCAATTAAAGAGAAAACAAAAATAAAGAACACAACCAAAAACTGGGTAAAATACCTAATTAAAAGTCCTCAAAACAAAACATGAAAATGGTCGACAGGTAAATAAAAAATGTTTATCATCAATAATCATCACAGAAATCAAACTAAAACCACAAGGAGATACCACCATCTCATCCCATTGCAATGGCTATGATCAAAAACTAAAAGAGAAGTGTTGGTAAGAGGGTGGAGGAAAGGAAACCCTTATATACTGTTGTTGAGAATGTAAGTGAGTGCAGCCAATATGGAAAACAGTGGGGAAGTTCCTTAGAAAACTGAAAATAGAATTGGTATATGATCAAGCGATCTCACTACTGGGTATATTTCCAAAGGAATTCCTTATGGCAAAGAGACATCTGCATCCTCATATTCATTGCAACATTACTTACAATACCTAAGAAATGGAAGCAACCTAGATGTCATCATTTGATGAATGGAGAGAGAAAATGTGGTGCATATACACAGTGGAATACCAGCTTGCCTTTTAAAAAGTGTGAGACTCTGAGACTGTCACCAGAAAAATGAATTTGTAGAAATAGAATAGAATAGGTTGATATTTACCAGAGGCTGGGTAGAAGGGGAAAAGTAGATGTTGATCATACGATGTAAAATTTCAGGCAAGAGAACTAAGATTTAGTGATCTATTGCACAGATCGGTGACTGCAATAATTTAAAATGCTTTGTGTATTTTAAAATCACTAAAAAAGTGGCTTTTAAATATTTTTTACCACAAAAAAACACGTATTTGAGTTGATAAAGTTGTTGGTTAGCTTGAATTAATCAGTCCAGTAACTGATTATAAATATATATCATAATTGATATGATTGGTATTGTTACCATATATCAAAACATTACATTGTACCTCATAGATACAAATAATTTTGGCTTATCAATTAGCAAAAATAATAAATTTAATTATAATTCATGTAATTGTTATGAATTAAATAGGAAAACATGACAAAGAGTAAGTAATACTAATGGGGACTTCTTTAATAGAATAATTTAAGAAAGCTGAAACTTGAAGAATAAGAATGAACCAGTCATTTGGAAATCTGAAGGATGGACATCTCAAGCCATGGGTCTGGCAAGAGCAATGGAACTTGAAGACAGGGACGGGTTCCAAGTGATGGAGAAGTGGTTGGTCCTGGGATGTAGCCTGTGCCCCACCACCTAGAGGCCTTTGTTGCAACTCAGATTTCTAATCCCAGCCTCAGTCAGGAGGCCTGGGTGGGGCCTGAACCTGTGCTCTTGTCACAAGCTTCCAGGTGATGTAGATGTGGTAACCCTGAGCACCAATGTGCTAGAGAGGAACGAAAATGAGAAAGGGTTGGCAGTGTGCTATGAGCTGGGAGCAGGTAGTAACAAGCAAGCTTTGACCACAAGCTTCAAAGAGGTATGTGGTTAATCCCAGAATGACAAGAAGTAATTGAAGGTCCTGATCATCCCCATGATATCCTTCTTGTTCTCGGGTGGTTACAGTACAGTCAGTCTTGGAGGATTGTCTGAATCTCTATGTTGTCCACCCCTGAGTATATCTGGGAACAAATTTGGAGGAATTTGGAAATAACCTATCATTCCCTCTATATTTGATTTCTGACCAATCTCTGACAAATGATAAAGACTTGCTTCTGCTCCTACATTTAGGTTTTGGAAGTATGACATAAGGGCTATCAGGGATGGCTACAGTTCTTATCAGCCACACATGAACTGAGACACTTGTCTCTGATTCTGCACAGTTCACTTAGTGCAGAAAGATCTAAGCAAAGCATATTACATGATTTCTAAGAGCAAACTGCAAACTTTTGGTGATAAACAGTAAAAACATGAAACAATTAGAGGATTATCTAAGCAGAGGATGGTGCAATGTGTAATAAAGGGCTAAATTGAACATTAGCATATGCAAAACTTAATGATGCAGATAATAAGTGCTGTGACCATTAAGAAGAGGGAGTTTGAAATTACTTGGGAATGTTTTTTTCTGGGGCAGGTGCTTAGTTTGGTTCTTGGAAAATGGTTCAAATATGGCAGTTAGAGGGGAGGGAAGAGGTTTGGAAAAGCCTTTGTCTTCAATCAACATGCAAAGAATTGCTGTGCCTCCCTGAAGTTTTTGCTGCTCTGCTGCCTTTCAAGGGAAAGTTTTCCATGTGTTTCTAATTCTTGAGTACAATTGAATTACCAGTCCATTGTCTGGTGAGAGCTGTTTGGTCAGGGAGCCCTGTGGACTTCTCAGAAGCTTTTATCCTTTGAAAGAAGCTGTCCTGATTTGCCATTGTTAATGAAACTTGTATGACACAATGCTTGAGTTTAAGGCCCACTGAGAACATGACTGTGTTCTTCCTTTCATCTCGACATGGGGGAACCACATGGCAAATAGAAGCTGCAGAAACCCAGCAGCAGTGTTGTTCCCCTAGTGGTAGTAATTGTCCTGAACTTTCTTATGTCATATCCTAATAGCTCTGTCTTCTGACTGATGGCCTATACAACATCCACCCTTCATGAATAAATACAAAATGTTTTGCCACCCAGAAGGTGAACCCTTTGTAGTCCTGTATCTCTTTTGAGCATGCATCCTTAGGATTCCACATGATTACGTTTTAATATTCTGTCCCTGTGCAAGGCTTAGCTTGAAGATTGCTAACTATGCAGTTATTGCAATGGATGGATATATATATATATTAACTCTGCTAAGTGCTTTTATGTATTAGTTCCTGACTAATACATTTGATGAGTCAAGGGGCTCACCTCCTTGGCTGAGGCTTTCTGGGAAATCCACGGAGTTATCCCACATATTAAGATATTTTCGATTAGGGTAGATATTTCCAAAGGAATAGGTTTATTTTTAATCCCAAGGTTAAAGCAGAAATTGGTATTTAAAAAAAGAGAATGATTGAAGAGAGGTGCCAAATGGACCTAAGGGGGATTTTAATGGCAATCTACAGGGTAGAGGAAGCCAAAACTTTTTTTTTCTCCCCTCACTAAGATTCAGAGAATTCTTCCAGAATAAGTATATTTATTTATAAGTTATGCATATGTAATATTATGCTTATACATTATTAGCATGCAAAAGACACAGAAAATTGAAATAATAAAGAATTGAAGATTAGCACAAGATTTAATATTTTATTCCTATATGCAAATGATTCTCTTTTGCATCCTCTGGTGATTGCACACTCCATTTAAGAGGACACACTTCTCAAATACCAAAGTAGTGGCATGGAGTAGTATAATGGTTCTCAAATTTTAGGTTGTGTCAGAATTTCCTGGAAGCTTATGAAAACAGTTTTCTGTCTCTGCCTCAAAGTTTCTAATTCAATAGGGAAGGGGCCCAAGAACTTGCATTTCTAAAAAATTCCAAGGTGATGGTGTCCTGAGGATTAAATCTTGAGAACCACTGTGTAGTTAAGAGTTTGGTCTCAAAGTCAGTTTCCTAAGTTGGACAGAGAGCAGCATTCTTGAAAAAATATTTGGCTTTGGGAAAATTATTTTCTCTCTGAATTTCTTTTTAATCTGTAGAATGAAGGCAATCATAATTATATTCCTCTTAGAGTCACTAGAGATCTTAATGAGGTAATGTAGATAAATTGCATAGCACTCAGTGCAGATCACCTACAAAACAACAAGCTGCGTTAGGTTCTCTCTCCTCCTTTTCCTCCTCCTCATTATCAGTATCATCATCATGAACACCTTTCTAATGCCACTAAGTAGAGTTAGGGACTTTGAGTTGCAGGATAAAAATGCTGTGCCTTTTTTCACTACAATTATGAAAATGCATTTTTCCACCTCAGCATTATGCATAAAGAAAGACCATGCTCTAAGAGAGACATCTTTTGAGTTGAATAGTAGAGATGAAGCTCTTTTGCAAAGTCTGCCTAATGGAGAACAGTGTGTTCAGCCCTCTCCCTTCTATGTGTAATTGTTGATAGTTTGTGGCTAAGTGTGTATTTCTGTCATCTTTCGTATATACCAAATTCTTGTTGCATGTAATTCAGTTGACAATTTTGGTGGTTGTGATTTTGAATGTTTGGGGGGCATGAGAATGGTAAGTTCAGGTGAGTTCTTTGGAATTTGACTAACGTTTAATGTTGCTTCTCTCTCTTCTCCCTTCTTCCTCTTCTTGTTCGTTGCTAGGACCCAGTACCACCTGCCAGGAAGATTCCTGTGCCAACCAGGGGGTTTGCATGCAGCAGTGGGAAGGCTTCACCTGCGACTGCTCCATGACGTCCTATTCTGGAAACCAGTGCAATGATCGTGAGTACAATCTTTTCTTACTGGGAAATTTTTCAAGAGGTTCAGAGGTTTGCAGAAACCTTAAGAGACAATGCATAAAGAAATAGCTTTTCTAAAGGACTCATAAATAATTCTGTCCTCTAGAAACGTGGAAAACGAACAACAACTGTTCTCATGGGAAGAGCAAAGGAGACATTTCTTGCTCAATGCTGGCTGTTCTCCTGTATTCTTCCCCTCTGCTTTTCCTTTAGGTTTCAATACTTGTGACTGAGAAGCAAAGGAACAATTAAAGGCATATGGTTATGTAAGGGGTTCAAATCTCCATGAATTAAGTCATCTGGACAACATTTTTGAGACCCTCTCCATTTGCATTGCCTAGAATTTGGAGGATATTTAAGAATGATAGTTGTTTTCTCAAAAATTCTTAAGTTAGAGGACTTCTTAAGGCCTCCTAAATGAAGAAGAATTACAGTTTTTTTTTCTATTTAGAAACTTTTATAGCATTTTGGGCGTGTCTTTCAAATGTAAGACAGAAATTTCTACTAGCTAAACTTATTGGTATCTTTGTTTATATATATACATTGCTATTCTGTTTGTATTTCTATTTGTGAGTGTGTTCCAGGTATTTACCTGTGTATTTGTGGAAGAGAGTCTGGTGATGATTATTCCTGCACATTAGTGATGCTTTGGGTGCATCTGTTGATTTAGTCTTGAGAGGATTGATTTCATGCGGGTGATTCTAGCTCTGATGATGGAGAGACTTCATTGCTGTGGGAATCTATAACCTGAGTCTCTATTTCCTTCTCACATTATTTTCCTATCATGGTTATTTTAAAGACAAGCAAACACAATTTGTTGAAGAGTCCTGGGTCCTGCTGATTTTCTAAATGCAGACTTCATGGTAGATATTTTGTCTTTCAATCCAAACTCATTTGACTTCTTCATTTTGTAAAAAGGCTGTATGATGTTATTAGAGCAAGTAAGGAAGTTAGAGAATAGTGTGTCCACATGGGAGCAAATGCCAATTACAATGCTATGACTCTCATGTGTATTTTTTTTCCTTGATCTTTAATTCTCAACTTTTTTTTGTATGTGTGTAGGTGTCTCTTGTAGTTCTAGTTTCCATTTTCCTCAGTAGTTTTTCACTCCATATGTTCTTTCATTCTCTTAAGATACATTAAAAAGAAACAAATGGTGAAACTGGCAGTCTAGAAAGAAAACTATGTGATACCCATTCATCTAAATATAAGCATATGCCTCCATATCTGTCATGCAAATGGTACAATGCCCACAGAAGGGGTTGGCATCAGATTGCTCTTGCCAAGTAGCTTGGTGTTACTGAAAATCTTGTTTCCATATTTATGACTCAGAAATACTGTTCCACTCTGAAACAGGCAATTATGGACCAATCCAGGTTACCTGGGGACTCATGCTATATGCTCTTTCCTTTCCCTCCAATTTGTCTGCATGAGACTTGCTAGGAAGGCATTTTCCCTCTGACTGGTGACATAATGCTTCTTTATCCTCACAAGGTTGTTCCTTATCACACATACACCCCATTGTGGGTAAAAAAATGGTCAGGAAGAGATTCTGCACACAAAAAAGGCAAAAAGGTAAGTCACCAACTGCAGCAAATGTGCACAATCTTCAGAAGGTAAGTATGTATTTTTCTATTATTGACAAGCTCCTCTGTCACTCAGAGCCAGGTGTTTTCTGGTAAAATTTGACCAGTGTTCTTCCCAGCTTTCAATGATTACTTCTGATTTTTGTCAAGAGCAGATTGTGTCTCCATTGAGGATGTGGGCTACTGCATTATCTGACTCTGGCAATTTTTTGGTATAAAATGAAGTACTTGGATGAGGATTGGAAAAATGTCAGCTTTCCTTTGTGACACTAGCTTCTCATGCTTCAAAAATATCAGATATCTAGGCTTAGAGCAATGCATTTTGGACTTTATTCTCTAAGCAATGTAGACAGGTCTTTTGTTTTGTAACAGCACAAAATGCTATCAGAATCTGCTTACTTGATCCTCTCCTGGAGAGTATGCCAGGGATTCTGTTATTGGATGGTGATCACTGAAATGAAGGAAGTACATTTTAATTTCTAGAATGTAATACATTTATAGAATTCAGATATGTAGGAAGTGACTATCAAGTTAAGATATGAATTTTTAACAAAAATCAACTAGATATACTTAAATGATAGGCTATTTAAAATTGTTACAATGGCTGGTCCCTATATATGATTGGCATTCAAGGTATTTGGAGGGAGCTTCTCTTTGGGAACTAGCATCAAAGCCACTTCATTCCACATAGAATATCAGTCTCACTACTTTACATCATAGATTATTATTTTCTATATTGACCTTTAGCATTGTAATTTGATATTTCATCTCACACATATCTTCAAAATAAAGTTACTTCTCTAATATTCTGTGCATTCAACTATACTAATAAGTTCTTGGTAGTTTAGTCTGCATAAGGGATCAAGTATTAATCTTCAGCATCACTAGCAGAGTTGAACAGGCTCATGCTTAGCATTAGAAAAAAGCATAAGGGTAATTATATATAAAGGAGAAGGGATGAAATCAGTTCATGGAAGGGAACAGGGAGCAAGGAGAAAGGATCCTCAATAGAGAGGGTCAGGGACTGACTCTTATGTGGAAGTAGTGCCATAGAGCCCACTAATGATTGCTTTGGTACCCTACATGCATGCCTTAAGTGGCTTTCCTTTTGCTAAATAACACACGTCATGACATAGTAAGCAGAATGCCATCAATGGAATCTAGTCTTGACTTCATTCTTGAAAAGAAATATTTGGAGAACATTGCATATACCTAAAATAAGAAGGATTTCATAAAATGTCATAAGACCATCTGAATTGGTTAAGATGAAATCTAATGGCAAAGACATTTTTTGGAAAAAAAAGTTTTGAATCTCTCATTATCTATGAAGCCATTTCTCAGGGAAGCAGACTGACTCTCAAATAAAGGAAATGAAAACATGTCAGTTTATTACTGCGCATCCAAGTATAGAAACTTGTCCAATAGGGGAATGACTAGATTTTATATTTTAAAAATAGGTATTTATTTCATCATGTGTAAAAAAAATGTTAATTGCACCTGGTGTAACTTGTAAGACTCTGAAGAAGTGTGTGGGCATTTTAGAGTCTCCCTCACTTACTCTGGTGTTGGTTTGATCACTCATGACCTTTGCTTTTTTCTTGCTTATCAAATCTAGAGTTTGCTTGATAATTTTAAGATGCTATCCCATAGATGGTGTCTCCAGAACAAGCAAGTATCTTTTAAGACTTCATTTCATTTAGTATGAGTAAGCCACAGATGACTTTCTCTTCATTCCATTTTATTCTGTTATTCTTTGTGTGAGTAGGTTGGGTTGATGGATTCTGCCAGGTGGATTTCAAGTTCACCCTTATGAAGCTGTGATGGTTTTGAAGGTGTGACACATATTCTCGGGAGCCGATCACTTTGTGTAACAGTGACTCACTTGTGTGGGTTAGAAAATAAATATCATCTGATTAGAAACCTAAGTATAATTGACTTACTAATAGCTTTACATATTTTAGATATGACTGTCCACCCTTTTATGTAATGGTAAAACCATGAGGAGTTTCTTTTTCATGAGGTTAACTTTTAGGGGTGTCTTGATACTACCATGGACTTCATCATCCCAGAGGCAATTTTGAGTTAACATAGGTCCCAATAACATCTATGGAAGGACATGTAAGTTACATTCTCCAATGGTAATTTTCAGTTCTTCTGAAAAATTCAAAACAAAGAGTCTAGCTTCTCAGTGGGTGAGTACTACCTGAAAGCCAACCTAATGGTGTGTGTGGGGGGGCTACCTTTGAAGAACAACAAAACAAATGGAACTTTATAAGAGTTATTATGAGGATATTCTTTCTGGATATCAGATTCTTATTGGTATTTTAGACTGGGACTGAGAACTGTAGAAATTCCGTATTATGGTACCCACCATCAGAAGAAGCCAGAATCTCTTCTCCATGCTGTGCAACAATGCCACTCTCACTGGCAGCCTGTTGTTGAGTTCTTCTTTCCACAGTATTGAAAAGTATTGCACAAAATCCTTCTGTGCTGCATGCATCCACACATACCCAAAATGTTATCCCTTTTTAGGGACTTTCTGAAAATATGAGTTTTAAACAATACATAATGATCCAACAAGAGAGCTGATCCTAAACTATTCATGACAACTGCTCTGAGTTGCCTATAATTTGCTGATCTCATTATTGCTTTTGTGTTTGGGAGAAGCACATGTCTACAGGAATGGCCGATGGCACATGAATGCTTAACACATGTCAGGTTTCTGTGTTTATGAGTCCAGTGTTGATTTTTGGCTTTGTTGAATGAGGATGAGGGAATATATGTGGGTCCTTGGACCACCATCAGCAGACAGCTATCCTGTGCTACCTTGCTAGTAGTGCACTGCAGGCTACATGTTGGAGAAATTGCTGGGCTCACACTGGCATGTGATAATAGATGTTCTTTGCTTGCAACAAATCAATAGCAAGCAGCTGTGGATTGTGCAGATAGTGGAGTGTGAAGCACCTTTTCAGACAGTTTTCTACTGGAGTGGCTGTTAAGCTGCACTGTTGGCTATTGATTGGCCTTTTTCTTTTTATTTATTGTGTGGGTTTATTTATTTTCTTAATGTAGGTTGGCGTATTGATTAAATCTGTTAAAAACACATTTCCCATTCAGGCTTCAGAAAAAAAAAAATAAGCAAGATATGCATTACTTAGTGTACAAATGAGGGGGCAGATGTATGTATGCTAATTCTGTCTCTTGGTTCCATATATGAAGAAAAGCATTCTGCTATTATAATATGTTCACAATTTGGGTCAATTATTTATTCCTCACCTCTGTTTTCAGGTTCTGTTCATCCAGCAAATAGCTGCTATTTGAGTTGACTTGTAAGGTAGTTGTTTGTGGCTGAGAACATCCTCTATTATTTATTCACTCACTAGATATTTCTTATTTGTAGATATGATCATGAATAAGATATGCTTCTGTTCTCAAAAAAAGGTTATGGTCTAATGGGGGAAGACACATATGGAGGTGTTTCAACAGAAATATGAGCAGTAGAGAGTGAAGAGTCATAACGGGGAGTAACAGCAGCTGTCCCTGGGGTTGAAGCACCAGGAAGAAGCACAGCTGCTCTTAGGACAGTTTCCATTGAAGAATGAGCCTTGAAAAGTTTGTAAGTACCTTCTGAGCAAATATGAAACAGAAGAGGTTTGGAGAGGAAAGGTTGTACTCTAGCAAGTAAGCAGAGAGAAATATGTTTCAGCCATTGTTACATTCTTGCACCTTTCCTCCAGTTATTTATATAGTTAAGATCTTTAAACTTTGTTCTTTGATTTACTTGGTTTAACTATACATGCATTTAAAAATTTTTTTAAAAAAATTATTGTTTTCCTAATCTCCTTTAGTAGAATGCATATCAAAATGCTCAGGTCTTGGGATGAAATCCCTCTTCCCCAACATTAAATCCATCACTATCCTGGGTGGAGGCCTAACAGAACTCAAATCTTGATTAATCTCATTGATTTATTGGTGATCTTGGAAATTTATTTATATTGAACCAAAATTTTAATATATATCTTATTAAATTATAAAGGCTATTCTAAGCATAGTCATTAATTTAATTGGCTTTAGAATCAAAGTGATTTAAATGCCAGGCCTAATTCTTTATAACACTGTGATACTGAATTTATTCACTTAGCCTCTTGACACTTTGGTATAACACACAGAAGATAATAGGTACTTAATAATTAGGTGTGGTGGTAATTTTTATTTTTAGCAATAATATTTGACATTCACTGAATCCTTACCATGTTCTTGAGACTATACTAGGGCATTCATAAAGATGTTTTGATCCCTTTAAACATCTCTAAATCTCTAAGAAATATGACATTACTATTGTCATGATATTAACAATGAGAAAACCCTGGTCCCAGGGACTAGCTAAGTGAAGACTTGGGTCCAGTCTATCTTATATGCAGGTCCACATTCTTACTAGCTTTGCTAATTTTTAGTCATTAGGAGAAATAATAAAAGTTTAATATCTGAATTAATTATTAGACCAGGGTGCTTAATTCCAGGCAGGCAAGCCCTGATAGCCAACCAAATTATGTAAGACATAGGATTGGTTCTTGATCATTAATTCTTCTGGAATTCTGAACATTAAGCAGTTCTGTCTTAATACTCAGGTAAGGCCATTTTGAATCAGAATACATTTAATTATAGAATTAGAATATCCACCTTTATTTCTGACTGTGTTTTCATTCTCTGTGGACCCAGATAATCTGATTTCCATGTGTTTATATTATTGTGACTCTAATATTTATCATGGACAAGTATCGTGGATGAAAAGACTGATGTGAAGAAAGAGGGTCTATGTTCAAATCTCTCATTGGCCCTCTTTCTCCGCACCAGGATAGAGTTAAGTGACTCTATCACTTAAAATCTGTTACCTTGGGCAAATTAATTAATTCCTCTGTGCCTCTAAAATGCAGATATTTATAGGTCCTATCTGGTAAGCGTGTTGTAAAGATAAATTGCATCTGAAATTGTGAAGTTTAAGACATGGTACATTACCCCCTGTGGAACTGTTGGCTGCTCTTCAATATGATTTTCAAAAAGTTAAAAACATGACTCAGACAACCCTAATTTTTATAAATTTAAAAACAATGCTTATATAAATATAGAATGAGTGTGTGTTAAATTTATATAATTCCTTACCAAGGGAAACAACAAGATGGTAAAAATGTAAATAAGATAGCAATGAATATTTGAAGAACTAGATATTTATGGGCACTTAAAAATTATTAGAATACAAATTCTGGTTAGATATAAAACTAGTGCATGTTTCAAAGAGCATGAACCTCTTAGCCTTTGATATTGTCTTTCTGTTGAACATATATACTACTGAAAAAATATCTATGGATCATCTTGCAGATAGTAAATATTAGTGTTGAACAACAACAACCTCCCATAGATTTAAATATTTCTTGAGTGTGTCTGTGAAAAAATGTCCTTATATGACATTAAAAGGGAACATGGTTATTCTTCTCAACTCTTAGTTCTAAGTTATGGGTGATTTTTATTTAGAATGTTACCATCTATTCAGTTTCAAGTCCTTTTTTACCTCGATTTTCTCTTTTATGCAATTATCTTTTACTTTTAACTACTTAACTATGCACTAAAGACTATGCTGAATTCATTGTCATTGTGTCATTTAACCCTCACAACAACTCCCCAAAATAGGTACTCTTGTGATATCAGAAGGGAGAATGGACATATGGTCGAGTCAAGTGACTTGCTCAACGTAATAAAACTATCAGGTCGGGGGATGAAGGTTCAGAGTAATGTTTGGCTGCAACTGTGGGATCTTGACTGTCTGAGGTCAGGATTCTGATGAAGCTTCATCTGAAAACCCAGGTATTTAGGGCCACATTACCACAAAACTTAACTACCTTTATTGGCACTGTAATTTATGGTGTGTATGCTGTTATTTGGGTGAGGTGCTATATGTAGTTTTTACTCGTCACATCATGTAGTTTTAAAAGGGGCAGCATTACTACTGATTGGTTCAGGTAACAAGACCAGAGATTCTATTAAAGTGTCATTTTGTCAGTTTGGTACATCTAGGCAGGAAAAGGGCTGAATCTAGAAAAGTTATAAAGACTGAGTGGAGCTGCAGGAAACATGGGGAAGATCTGGAAGGTAAATTAGGTATAAGAGAAGCATTCATGAGTGGCCAGCACCAAAGGTAACGCCAAAGGTATATCTTTGCACCTGTCTTTTATTCTTGACTCCACAAATATTCAAGGTAGCCATAGGATGACATTTCAACTCAGGGTCTTCTAAGAGCAAAAATGAAGGAACAATCACTCCAAGGAACAGTTCCAAAGAGTTGGGTTTTATTGCTCTTGCTTATAGTTCCCCTGGATAATCTGGGAATTTGGGGTAACCTCAAGCTATAACAACAGCTGGTATTAACATGTATGCCACATCAAACGGATTCATCAAGAGCAGGAGAGTTTGCAGCTTACATTTTACACAAGCTTCCATGAACATGAAATGAGACTCGCGTGTGAAGCATTAATTTTCATAGATCCCACCTGGTACTTGGACCTATGGTTCAAGAAGAGATAGTCTCAACAATTCAGGGTCTTATAGTTCCTTATAGCTTGTCAGGGATTATTATGAGCTGTTGGAATTTGTGGCCTCACTAATTTCATCCTAGCCGTCTTTAGCATGCTGTATTTGTAGACCATTTTTATTGCTTATGTTTAATTATAGCACATTTATTTCTGGTGTACTTGTCTAGTTACTTATTGATGGTGATGGCAAAAATCTGCTGAGAGCCCGTTGGTTCACAAAAGTTAATTTTTATATTACCTTGTTAGTCACAAACAGGTACAATTTTAATGTATTTTTCAATATAGACTCATAATTTCCTACATTTATTTCCACATCTAAAGGCCAAAAAGATGTAAACTATTTTATCTTGTCTTGTAAAGTAGAGCTAATAAATATAATTTTGTTCCTTTCCCTTTATTTTCCTCCTTTATTTATTTTTTAAGGGAGGGGCAAATAATTTTTTGATTGAGATAAAATTTGTATTCCGCAAGATCTTACATGTACTATGGCAAAGGTTTATACCCATATAACCAATAACCCAGTGACTTCCCTGAGAATTACCCCATGCCCATTCCTGTTAGTCCCTTTCCCTCTGAGGCCACCATTATTTGAATTTGTATAACCATACATTATTTTTGTCTGGTATAATGCAGAATATGATCTATCATGTCTGTTTTCTCTAGATCTGTGGGATGTTTTTAAGATTCATCCAGGCCAACTCTCTATTCTAGCCACCTGAGTCTCTCCTGGCTCTTAGCTCCATCTCCTCGAATGTAGGTGAAGGCTGGACGGGGCTCCTTCTAGGGTTTCTGCTTCATGTTCCATGGTGCAAAAATTCTCTGAAGGCAGTAAGCTGGGACAACTCAGGGCTCACCTTCTTCGTCTTCTCTCATTCAGCCATCACCGTCTGTCTTTGCGTGATGTCCAGTGTCTTGCAAGCCATTACTTCCTGAGTTGTCTTTTCCCTGATTGTATTAAGTCTTGCAGGTTCAATTTCTATTATCTCATCTACGTAGCAAGTGAATGCTAACCTGATCCTTCCCATCTGACTTTACCTTTTGCACTGTGAGGTCAGGGGAAAGGTGTATACAACCCATAAATGTGCTCTGTTTCAAGCACAAGTTTTCAGAATGATCTGAGGCTTTAAATGAATTCCAGAATGGCTCTGGCAGTGTGGAATATTCTGAGATGTGATTTATTTATTTATTGGAAAGCACTTTAATTCTAAGTATAGGCCTTATCCCATCATAAAACCTTCTGCAGCCAAAGAATATGCTGTAAGAAGTTGGTTAAGTACCTGCAAATATGTCTCCATCAAGCATTTCTTCATTTGAGTGTCTGTTATGAGGTCCCCGTTGCTTTTTCTCTTCAGTTCTCTGATAATACTTGATTAAGCTCAGTGGGTGCAGGGATAGATTTGGCTTATGTAGCTAGTCTTTCTTATTATTTTCTTTACTTAGAATTATGGTTTGTTTTCTCACCTACCTTTATCCTGTGGATCTTTGCTGCCTGATCCATGTCTCTTTGCCAAATGAAATTAGGAAATGTTTATAAACAAAGAATTGGAGACTTTGGGGAAATGGAGATGTTTCTATGCCAGGTAATGTTTTGGGCATTGATTTTTCCTTGTTTTGATCTCCAGGCACATTATTTTGCTGCATATCTACAGAAGTAAAGGAACCACATTGTTGATGCTTTTTATTAGTAACCTAGTTTTTTTTTATTAGAAAATTATACAAGCAGCCCACTGTTGAAAACTTGGAAAACAAGTCCAAAGCAGTATAAAAATATGACATAATTTTATCAGTTATTAATATGACTTTGTTTAGAACATGCATAGTGTCAAGCACATAATAGACATTCAAAATACAATTTGTTGGATGAATGACTGAGCCTTGCATGTTTTCAAAGTCTGAGTTATGCACAGGTCCTAGTGTTCTTTTCATGAAATGAATAGTATTTCCACTAGCACTGGGTGTTTTCTTGCCAGAAGGAATGCATTTAGGCATACAAGAGTTATAATGAGCATGCCAATATGTAATTTTCTTCTTCAGATGAAAAATGGAAATGTCAAGATGTTTTCATTTTCTTTCTCTCTTACCTTTCTTCCTTCTCACTGAAAATCTTGCAATTTCCAAACAGTTTTATGTAGACACATTTTCATACAAGTGAAATGGTTTTATAGTGGATTGTGGTTGGAGGGAAAAGACCCTTATAATGTATATGGGCAAAGAACCTTGTGATCCCAAACAGCTCTTTATCACCCCATGTGGCACTCACTTCCAAAGAGACACTGTGCTTTATTTCACATGATGAGATGTCTTATAATGCCCAGTACCCTCAAGATCTTGTGAGACATTACAACTCTTCAACCTGAACATCATTCATCAACAACCCCTGACTTTCACATTGATCAAACCGATGCTAGACAATTAAAGAAGATAGCAAATATAAAACACAAAGTTCCTTGATTGTTGCGGACCTCGGACTGCAAAATTTTCACATCTCTGTGGGAGAATCCAGGCAAACCTAGCAAACTCTTTTAAAATTTTCATGAGTATTGGGAGGAAAAACCAGCATCTGAATCTAAGGTATTATTTCCTGGTAAACTCACTGGATATTGTTTGAGTTCAGCCCACAACTAAACCTAAAATCACAGTTTTACCCCAGGAGCTTACAGGAGTAAAATCGAGTGCATGTTTGTATAAAGAAAAATAATTTCATATAAATATGTATGTATGTACATGTATATTATAAATATACATATTATAAATAAATGTATATTTCCTTTGGGAGTTTCTCCAACTGTTCTGAAATATTTTTTAATCCAACTAACTTTGTTTCTTACAAAATCACAAGTAAACTTTTGATTGCATCTCAAGTAATTGGAAAGTCATATATTTCTGTAATTGTGAGGGTAATGTGTCTGCTTGGGCCCCTGATCAGGTATCTGTCTGCCTTTGAGGATATTTGGCAGAAAGCCACTTTATCCCATCTGAATTCTCAATATGTGGGGCATAATTTTATCTCCAAAAAAGGATTTAGGCAGGAAGATGTCATCTGGGATTTATCTATCCTTGAAAAAGAGTTTTCTTTACCTAAAATTCCCATATGGCTTCTTTATGCTGGCACTCAAGTGTATCATCCAGTTAGTGTCCACATCAGTGCTCTGGTCTTGGGAGACTAGGAGGAAGGCTTTGGAAAAAGACATATATACAGCATATATATTCAGCATATATACATCATGCACACACACACACACACACACACACACACACACACACACACATATATATACACATATATTCAGCATATATACATCATGCACATTTAACTATTATCCTGTCTCATGCAAGATCCCAAGAACAAATTTAAAAGAATGTATTAGAAAAAGTGAGTTTAGCCAAATAAACTTTCAGTGTTATTAAAGGCTTTATTCTAATCTCTACAATAGACCACATGAATTTCCAACATCTAACTTATTTAATTTGCATTTGGATTAATTTAGCATATTTTCCTATTATATAAAGCTTAATGAACAATAAACACAGCTATAACCAAATTTCACAGCTATTTCTCAGTGTGGGGTAACATTTTACATTTAGTTATATTTGGTTTCCTAGGTAATATGTGATTGTGGCTACACTTCCTAAAGTTGCCTCTCTTCTCACATGGAATGTTTTGGTGGTGAATTCTTCTGACCTACAGTCAGGAAGGAAGGAGAAAATCACTTTGAAACTCTGTTGAGACCATCTTGGTGAAAATCAGCAAGGGTATATTCAGAATCATTCTCCCTTCTGTTTCTGCGACAATCTTCGAGCCTCCCTCTGTTGGTCTCCTTGCTTGTGTTTCTAAACCCTACCCTGTTTTCCAGTTCCCAATAAATCTTCCCCAAACACCAGTTTTGAATTTTACTCCTTTGCTTATGAAGTGTCAGTGACCTTCTTTCAATTGAGTACAAACCCTACCCTTGACTTCCAAGATCTTCTATAATTTTTGTTTTTAAAATCTGACTCCTGAATGGTGTCCCTGATATTCATGGCTTCCTGGGCCCTCCAGTAAAGCCATTTTTCTCAACTGTCACCAGCATGTTCTGTGCTCACTATGCTCCATGCCCTTGCTGCTATAGTTCTTCCTCCCTGGAGCCTGGAACATTCCCTTTATACCATGAGAGCTCAGCACCAGTCTCATCTATTCCCTTGAGTCTTCTCTCACCACTTAACATCATATTGATCTCTTCTCCCAAATCTCACTGCATTTATTTTCAGATCAGAGCAACAACCTGGCTCAGCATCGAAAGCGGATTACTTTGGAGGTGAGAGTAAAAGGTGGATTTTAATCCTGGCTCCTTTCCTTCTGACTCCTAGGTCTTTGGCAATGAATATTGTGCAACCTCACAATACAAGCTTGCAAGAGCCCCAGCTTTGGGGACAGGCTTAGAAATAATGGACACAAAGCAGAGTCTTAGACCTGGGAGTTTCTACGTAGCAGTTTATGTTACAAAGGGAAAACTTCTGTTAAGGAAAAATATCGAATAAATAACAAGTAGGATTTTGAGTAGATTAGTTACCACTGCTATTATGCCTTTACCATATTCCCCCAGAGACCCAATTTTCCGCCATTGTGCCAACTCTGTTTTCATCTAGGGTTGAAATTAATTTGCCTGTGAGGGTGGGTGTAGGTGGTAGGATTAATGTGATTAGATTATTCAAATACCTCAGATATTCTGTATATTCTAATTTTAAGTTTAAGCATATTCCTGATTATGGGTCCATATAATTCAACCAAGTCCTAAGCAGATTTTGGATGACCCACTACCTTTCCTAAAAACTTCCTGAAGTTTTAAAAGTGCTCCAGTGATTCCACAGCTTCCAAAATCATGGTGAGGGCTTCTGCTACCTTCAGTGATCTCAGGTTCTTTCCCGGAACACAGAATTACTGACTAGTGAATCTTTGGCTGTTGTCCTTTGTAAGAGATAATTCTTCCAGCCTCTTCTCTTGTCGGAAATCTTTACAGACAATCTTACCTGCGTAGATATTATTTTTAAATCTACTTATTTAAAGCAGTAAACTATAACCTAACTTAGCTTTCACAAAGGATTATTTACAAATGATAACTTCATAGCCACTTCTAAAGCCAGACTTGTCCAAGTTCAATATTGATCTGCTTTAACTTCGAACATAAGCCCAGGAAGTAGAAGGTCCATAACTAAACCCTAATTCCCAATTCACAGCAAAAATCCTTCAAAAAAAAATCAGAACTATGGGGTTTTTTGTTTATTATTTGAGTGACCTAATGTGCTAATTATTGCCTGCCATGGGAAGATGGCTTTGTATTAATCTCCAGTGGAGTTTGACTGAACAAACAACCCTGTCTCAGGGACATTATCACATCCCTGTTACCCAGGAGTTCTCCATAATGGGCTCAGCTGGGGGATTAGACCAAACTCTTAATCATGGTGATTTTGATAATCAGTTACAGCAAGCAGAATGCTGCTAGCTTTTTGGAACCTGTGATGCTGATAGTATTTGAGAAAAGGAAATATACTGAGTGTGATGGCTTAATGTGCAGGCGGGGATTGGTGGGGAGGGAGTCCAAGGGGGAAATTTCAGCCATCTTAACCACTGGCACTTTTGAGAATAATTAGGTAGGAAATCTGTACTTCCTGTCTTTAGTTTTTTTTTTTTTTTCCTGAGAACCTCAGAATTTAGCTAGAATCCTTAGATAATGACGATTTAAATTCATGGTAAAATGTCTTCACCTGAGAATGATTTTTCTCTTTATAGTCAGTTTATTAATTATAAGAGAGTGTGATTTATTTACTTCTGAGTCTTTGTACAGTAGACTTGTGTTTATATAAATAGCATTTTTTATGACAAATAAGAAGTAGGCTGCAAATGATTAAATAATTACAATCCACAGGCACACTGTTGTTTCGTAATATATATTTTCTAAATGTGAACAACATTCCACACAGCTTTGACATTTGTGCCCTTGATAATATTTGGATATGCTGTATTAATACAGTATATCTGGAAGCCTTCTTCAGTAAAAGATTTTTTCCTAATCCCTTTATTTCTGGAATTAGATCTCAATTTTGTTCAGAGACATTTCTTTTTTTTGAAAGTCCACCTTTTTAATGATATTTCCTCTGTCCTCTTCATCAGCGTCTACTGACCTCTGGTAGGTGAAGAATATTCTAAACTGACTTCCTCCCTGGTGGCCCCTAATCCACACTGTCACTTAGTTTTCTTAGTGACTTCAATTTTCCTGTTGTGTTTCTTCCTGGTAGCTAGATCTCCTCAGTTGCCTGACCACACAGCAAAGAGAAGTCCCTTGGTTGTTCCCACTTCCTGAATTCTCACCTGTCTCCTACCATAAGTCCCTGATTCTACTTTCTATGACCAATAGTCTTGAAGGTTTACTTGATTCCACACACAGTCTAGAGTTTCTAGAAAGGACATTCCCATGATACCCTAAAGCCCTTGCCTCATGGCCTGCTACCCACTACCTGCATTCCAGGTGAATCCCTCTGCTTGATTTCTTGGCCCCTGCCTTCTGGCTGGAAAAGGCATGTGCTTGCCCCCTGATTCCACTGAAAATCCATATCCTCCTTCCTTATGTCTTCAACCTGTTTCCCTCTGTAGCCATCCAAGCTTTCTCCCTAAATTCTATCCATTTCCTCTTCTATTCAAAGATAGCCTATTCTTTGCTCTCTTGGGTGTTATCTGTTATACACCTTTCTTCATGTTTCTTCACGTCAAAATGTATCTTGATGTTTCAGCACCTTGAATCTCTATAACATGGCCCTTAACACTTTCTCCAAACATAATATTTCAAGTCCTCTAGAACTAACTTTCATGAATTCGAACACCTGTAGGAAAACTTGTCTTTTCCAAATGTGCCCTTCTCTTTTCTGTTCTTACCCACTCTTCTTCCTTGATCATCTTTATAACTGGGCCCTTGTTCAATGGAGTCTTGTAACCTCTTGAATATTTGTGTGGAGTTTATGTGTTTAAGCAGTATACTCACCTATGTGCAATGCTTGTTTCTAATTTGGATCAATATTATATGATTATCTTTCTTGTGCATTGCTTAGCAGAGTGTCAGTCATAGAAAGAATGGCTTTCTTGCTCTTTTTCTTTTTACTAAATATTTCTTTATTATGGTTGCTATCACATACAAGTATCAGTTAAATTTTCTGACTCAGTATTAAATGAATTTTATAAGGTAGGTTCCATGACTTATTTATCTTTATGTTCCCAACAAAAGGCATTCACCATGTATTGAACTTACCAGATTGTAGATGGTGAATGCATTTTTTTTTGGTGAGCATATGAAATATTGTTACTAGTCAAAGGTAAAAATTATGTTAGTTACTTTTGTGTCATATAACTATGACAAACAGCCTGAGATAATCAAACTATAAAAGGAAAAGTTGTTGTTTTTTTGGCTAACACTTTCAGAGGCTTCAGTCTCTGCTTGCTCTGCCCTGTTTCTTTGGCTCTGTGGCAGCACAGTACATCATCATGGAAGCATGTGGCAAAAGAGGCCAATTCACCTCATGGCAGCAGGGAAGAAAAGAGAAAAGAGGAGGGCCTGGATCTGAATAGCCCCTTCGAGGGCATGCCCCCAGGACCTAACTTCCCTTTACTAGGCCCCACCTCTCGAAGGTTCCACCACTTCCAATGGCACCATGGGCTAAAGATCAAGCCTTCAACACTTGGGCCTTGGGGGATAAACAAAATCCTAATTTTCTCAAGGATACTAACAACAGCTTACTTTGGAAGAATATAGACTATAGATTAAACTACTATAATATGCCACGAAAGGCACAAAATCATTAATTCATTATGTTTATTCATTACTGCTAGTGTATGAATCATGTGTAATTTTTATTTTTAAATACCCGAATACCTTTTTCATCTCCACTTTAGGTATAAAAAATAAGCCTCCCAGGAAAGCACTGTCTTTTCCAAGGCCCCCGAGCCCATGTTTCCAAGTCAATATTTTCTAAATGGTGTTTTGTAGTAGTGTGTCCCACCAGCCCTATCCTCCTTTGTACATAATGATTGAGACTAAGGGAAAGGGCCAGGCAGGGATGGCAGAGGTATTAGGTCTCCCTGAGGGAAAGAAGGAACATGTCAGAAGAGGAACTCTGAGTACTTGGAAAGGTAAATAAATACATAACCCTATTGTAAAAATCAGTATGCTGTATCCTAAAAAGTATAAGCAACTTAATATATGGTCTAAGTCATTCTTGGTATCTTGTAAGGAAATTATTTTACTCTTATAGTCATCTTATAGATGACTTTATTTTTTAAAAAGTCCCTCTCTCTTTTCTTTTTTTAACTTCACTAAAAATGAATCCCATCTCAAGGTATTCTGCATAGCCAGGGTTCTGGATATGCCTCTTTTACAGGATTCAATGATGTCATTTACTCTGTCATTATACTGCATGACCCCTTCTGCTCAAGCTTAGTGTCACATAGAGGGAACAAGTTGAGTGAGGCAGGCTGGTGAGAGAAATCGGGAATTGTTTGGGGAATGGAAGGTCTGGTTGTCAAGAGAAGGCTTAAAGTGGTGAGAGGTGCCATATGATCTGGAACATCAGGGTGGGTCTGCAGGAAAAAGATTTGGGAAGAAGAGAACCAATGGGAATTTTTGCATAAGTGTGTTGTGCACATGGCTATGTCTTAGAAAAGTCCTCCTGGCAGACTTTGAGGGGGTTGGTTGGAATAATACTGTAAGCCTTGAGGAGACCTGATACCACTTTCATTTGTTCATCACCAAATAACCCAAACCAGGTACAATGTCTGACACACAGTGAGATTCCATGAATATTTTTGGAAATTATGAGTGAAAGCAAGAAAACCACTGTAAGGCTCTGGTATAAATGGTTTTAAAAAAAGGATGAACTAGAATAGTAGCATTGAGAAATTTGAGATTAGTCTCAACTTGAAAAATACACACAGGAGCAAACAGCCAATTACAGTATTCAGAGAACTGGTAAAGTGGCAAACATTTAAGAAATCTGCTCCATTCATTTGTAATTTTATGTGCTTTAATTATTATTCCTTGTTTTAATTTTTTAGAGTTTTACAACTAAGATTTTTTTTGAAAGCTAAAACCCCTCACCTATATATTAAAACCATGTTTTTCTATTGCTCAAACAGTGTATGGTTTCCAGTCATAAAATGTCTAAAATGTATGAGATCATATTTGTTGTATAATTTCCCATGAGATAAATTGTTATGGTCCCTCTGATTGAATTATAATTTTAATACCATTGATTGTGAATGGCTGAGAACAAGTTTACCCCAAGTTCATTTTTTTCCTCTGATGTAAGCAAAATTCTGATACTGTACCCAGGCTCTAGGCATCTAGCTGAAAGATATTTCAGAGACCTCTGATTCTTCCTCCCTTAGAATCCTCCTCAATTTCCCTACCACTAAACAGAAATGCTTGAGGCTTTCAAGACTATTATTTCCTGCCTCAGTTTGAATATGTACACTTTTTAATTTTTAAAAGGATAGATTCTAAATGTTTGGAGTATGGGGATAAACTCTCCTGCAATAGAATATATATGTGTGTATGTGCAGATAAGTGTATATATACAAATACATGTACTTGCATGTGTTATGTATACATATGTATGTGTATGTGTGTGTATATATATATATATATATATATATATATATATATATATGTATATGTATTTAATATTACAGAGTTATGGTCAAAAGTTTTATGTAGCAAAGTCTTGATTCACATCAAATACTTGAGATTTCTTTTCTTTCTTTCTTTTTTTTTTCCCTGTGCATTTTGGCGTGCAACTTACCAAGGAATGTGTAAGACATACCCTGGTTGCATTTGTGACAGTTGTGTTCAGGGTACGTATGTTAAAACATGGAGATCCATTTCATCACTCCATTGCTGCTCCTCATTGCCTGGGGTTGTCTTTTCTGTGGACTCTCCGTAGAAGGGAAGCCAAAGGTGTAGTGATGTTTTGGTACAACTCAGTCATTTTATATACCTGGAATTATTTCTCGAAAGGAAGCCTTGAAATTCTTTTGAAGGACAACAGAAAACAAAACAAAATAAAATACACTGATGGTAGGATTAAGTGAGAGAGACTTAGAAGTCATGGTCATCTACCACCCCTGAGGAGGTAGGCAAAAGGGCAGCTCCTATTTGCTTCTGCTAATCCTATGATTTTCTGGTTCCTTGGTTCAGAAAGTTTAGGCTCTGTCAAGTGGTTAGAGTGGGACAACTCAAGGTTACTCAGATTGTTTATGATTTTGTTTTGTCTTTTGAGAAATAAAAACCCTACCACTGTTTTGTAAAGTGTTTAGGTATCCAAACAATTAAGAGTTATTTGGTGTTGGAGGAACTCAAAATATCTTACCCTTCGAGAAATTAGAAAATTATTCTCTGAATCAACTCTGTTAAACATTGTCAAGTAGAATCTATTTAGAATGAAAAGCAGTGGTATGTTGTTTTTTAAAGGTCCAATTTAATTTTAAAATTATAAAAAATTTCAAACACAAAGTATGGAAAATGTTACATATCCTTGTACCTTTATAAGTATAAATATTTTACTCTATTATAGAACACTGTAATTTACTTTTTCATTTCTTTTTAAAAAGCTTGTGTTAATTATTAAACACATGCAAATGATATTTCTAATATGTTAGTATGTATAAAATATAAAATAACAAAAAAATGTCCATAGGCCTTCTACTCAACTTAGCAAGTTAATTATGATTCCATGTGTGTGTGTGTGTGTGTGTGTGTGTGTGTGTGTGTGTGTATTTGCTGGGGAGTAAACCCAGGGCCTTGTACATGCTAAGCACATGCTTTACTACTGAGCTACACACCTTGTCCAAAAAAAAAAAATCATAATTGCTGTGAGCTGTGCACTCAAGTCTTCTATTATTTCTCCCACAAAAAAAAAAAAAAAAAAACCAGTGACAGTGGTATACAAGGAAACTCCAGAATTTACATTCAGTTAACTGTACTGAGTCTGAGAATTTTCTTATTGCACTTCAAGGTAGGTGGTAAAAGCAATGATGCTTACTAGAAAGAGATTTGAGGAGTTCTCCAGTAGAAATGTACTGTCCTGTTTGGTCTCTTGTTACCTCATTAATCCCTTCCAGTTTGTTTCTGAGAAAGTCACTCTCATCTGTCCATGTTTTAAATGCATAGCCAGTGGGATTATTTTAAGTATTTATCAAGATACTCTTCATAATACCCAGGTTAAAATTCAATATCTGAAATAGCACCATACTTAGTGATACTGGTTTTGAGAGCCAGGTGGGCAGAGGAATACATTCCATAAAAAAAAAAAAATAATTATCTGGCATGCAGAAGTGGATTGAAAAGATGACCAAAGGAGTATTTAAAAACAAGATATTTTCCTTCTTGCTTGTCTGTACTCAAAGTGCAAGGAACAAGCTAAAATGATTTGCCATTGGTGCCGGCAGCTCTGAGTCAGTGTGATGCTAAGCTATAGGGACTTGTTACTTCTATGCATGATTAAATCCAGTTGTCAGGTTTGGACAGAGGAGAGCCCTCTTTTTCCTCAAGAGGTCTATAGGGAGGTGCTTTGTGGACAAGGTTGATCATTTTCCAGAATACAGAGCAAGGATCATCCATCATGATCAAACAGGAGTGTTTCATACCATCCATCTCTAGTGAAGACAGTAGTAAATATTCTACTCCCCCTCCCTTTTTTGCTTCTATGATGGAAAGTCATCTTATAAACAGAGAAGATGGTTTGAGGTTATTAAAGCAATACACATAAGAATTATTCAGTCTCTGTTGCTCATTTTGTCCTCTGTGAATAATTTCTGCAGACAGGTGACCAGTTCAGCCATCTGTCTCTTTATTATACATGTCTGTGGTGAGTCCACTCCCTTCTGCCTTCGATTTAAATAAATCATTGGCAAGAAAATGATATAAGCCAGCAAATGCTGAGAACTGTCAGATATTCCTATTGTACCTTTTCTTTTGAGGAATGTGGAGAAAGAATCTTTTTTAATCTGATTCAAATACATAGATTTCTTAAGGATTCTTATGCATACATATCTTTGAAACAAAATACCTATTCTCAGTATTAGGCAATTTGGAATATTTTATTGAGTATGTTGTGTAGTGCAGGCTTTCTAGTTGTAAATTTTTTAAAACTTTTATCATAGAAGGTTTTATTTCATTGTTAACTCTAAAGCTGAACTTTGCTAGTTATAGTATTCTTGTCTGGTATCCATTTTCTTTCAGAGCTTCGTATGTATTATTCCAAGACATCCTAGCTTTCAGGATCTGGGTTGAGAAATCAGCTGAGATCTGGATTGGTTTCCCTCAAAATGTAACATGTTGTTTTCTCTGGCAGCCTTTAAAATTCTATCCTTATGCATATGTTAGGCGTTTTGATAATAATGTGCCTTGGTGTGGGTCAGTTGAAATTTTGTTATTTGTTTCCTATGAGCCTTCTATATTTGATTTTCCATTTCATTCTTTAGGTTTTGGAAATTTTCTAATATTATTTCATTAAAAAATTGTCCATTCCTTTGGTTTGTATCTCAAAGCCTTCATCTATCCTGATAAATTTTAAATTTGGTCATTTCAGATTATCCCAAGTATTAGGCAATTTGGAAAAAACAAAAAAGAAGAATTTACAATATCAGTTTTATCAATACTTAATTTAGTTAAATCCATTTAAGTGTTTCATTTTTAGTTTATGTCATAGTGGATTGTTTTACTGTTTCAAGGTATCCTATAAATCTGATTACAGAAAACCAAATTTAGAAAGCACATTAGCTACGTATTTGGGCATGGTGACTTGGGTATGCAGTTGTCTTCCATGTTAGTTCAGGGGTGAGCTTTGTGCCTTGAAAACAGCCATCCACCCAGCTACAATGTAATTCCTGTTTGGGTTACATCTGCAGTTTACCTCTGAGGAGTTTATCCAGCACTTATAATTTAACTCATTCCTGAATTGATAGCAAATATGTCAAGATTGTTTGTTGAAATACATCCATTGCCTTAAGAATTATACAATCCAAAAAAAGAGGGCTGTACCCACCTTCCTGGAATTCCATATAATGGATTTTGTTCTGCACCATTGAAACAGGAAGAATTTAGAGAAAATAAGAAAGACTTTTGTAATGTTTTCTAATTCTACACACAATGATTATTTATTTATCATATTGTTGATTTTCATATCAGTTTTTAATTGGCTCTAACCATTACCCCAGCAAAGAAAGATTATCATTATCCTCATTTATGATGACAAAGTAAATGGAGATACAATAATTGAGATATTTGGCTCACAAGCCACAAAGCTAGGAAATAGGAAGCTGGGTTTCAATCGAGGTTTGTCTGTTATGAATCCATCCTCTTATTCTCTCTGCCATATTAACTTTCCATATGCTGTGGCACAAAATAGAACGGTGACCTTACCACCTTCTCAGTGAGGGAACAGACAGAGTCCAGAGAGGTCTGCATGGCCAGGAGTCATAGAAGTGCTGGTTGCTACACTAGGACACTTGGCAAACAGCAGGCACACAGATGGTGGACAACCCACACGCCTCTATTTACGTAGAGGCCCTGTGTGTTTGTGTTATCAGGTTTGGGAGATTATAAAAGAAGTTGTTGTTTGTTCTTTCTTTGTAAGTCTACAGTTAATTTTTAGCATACATTTAAAAGGGGAATTTGTAAACTCACCAGACACTGAGACTGGTGATACAAGAAAATATCTGCTGGATTTCTGAAGGAAATCCTGTGCAGAAACCATTCTTTTCCTTTCTTCCCACTAGGTGGTGCTTTGGTCTTGCAGGTCAATTTTAATGGACTGAAAAACATTTTTTTTTCCCCTGCCTGGATGTTGGTTCAGTATTGAGAAAGCCCCAATTCAAGGTTGATTAAAGCGGGTATAACAGTTGAGTTTATTCAACTTTTCTCCAACATTATTCCTTTTTATAATCAATCTAATTAACACATTTGAAAATTTTGGACATTTCTTTTTCAACTTTCTTGCCATAAATTGTATTTACTCATTTTGAAAAAGAACAACAGTAGTTGGAACCCTCTAAGTTATCTTATCAGCATATTATCTCCACAGGCTGCACTTGTGACAAGTCTGTCTTCCTACAGATTGGGGAATGTCATGGGAGTTGACTAAAACTGTGCTCAATTGAGTTTGTTATTTGAATGTCCACAATATGTACTTTAGCTGCTGAGATGGCTTGAGGACATGCACACAGCCCAACATGTGATTTTCCTCCTTTTAATATCAGTGGAGACAAAATGGGGAGGGACAGTGATTTAAACCCCTTGACATTAAAAAGGACTGGGATTTGAAACAAGCAGTTGAATGGGAAAATGAATACAATTCATCCAAATTCAGTAAAACTCATCACTCATTCTTTGTGGCTACACCAAATTCTCCTATTTCCCTTTCCACACAAGGACTTTATTTGTTCGAAAATTCCTGTCATCAAGGAATGATTTTCTGAGATAAGGATACAACATGAGTTAATGGGTGATATAAACAAAGAAGTCCTCCAAATGGTTGGCTATGAAATCATATTTACCTACTGGCTTCTGAATGGGTATCATGTGCTGGACAGGGATGCTAAGATAGGTATCATGTGCCTAGGCCCAGGGATGCTAAGATGAAATATATAGTCAGTTCCTGAAAGAGCCTAAGGTGTGGTGGGAAAGGTTAAGGGATGGCTGGAAGGTAAGTGTGTACAGTGGAACTTAGCATGCACAGGTTTCCAAAAGAAGGTGGGTGGCCCAGGAGAGCACTGAAAGACATTTAATCAATATGGTGCAACTAATAAGACAAGGGCAAACTGAGTCTCCAAGAATTATTACAGTGGTAGATGAAAGAAAGGGGTAAAAAAAAAAAGGAGAAGGGTAGGCAGAGGGAATAGAATGTGAAAAAGCTTGAGACTCATTGTAAATGTGGGGAATTACAAGAATTCAGTGGTCTAGAGAGAATGTTCAGTTCGGAGGGACTTGGAAATTGGGGGAGTCAGAGAGACATTGAGTACCAACCTGAATTTGAGTTATTTTCTAAATACTATAGGAGAGATTTTGAAGAAGACTTGTACTTGCTCCCCAAATAATCTCATAAAAGGTATGTCATTCATCTGCACTATAGAAGGCATGAAAGGGCCTCAGAAACAGGTGGGTTGCCTGCCCCAGGTGACCATGCACATCCAGAGTCTGAGTGGGCCAAGTATTGTCATGGTCTTCCCCTGGGGAATTTTAGAGCTTGACTCTCTTTCTTGAACTTTCCAAACTACTGAAGAATTGATTTTGCAGGACCAGAGGAGCTGCTTGGCTGAATTATTTAAGGACTTCTTGATATTTTTCAACATTTCCCCCCTTCAAAATGTGAATAGGGAGGCCTTGTAAATTTTTAGCTCTGATCATACTCATTTAACCTTTGTTAAGTATATTTCCTTTCGCATTTTTCAAGAAGAAATTCATAGTGATGTTTCTGACACTAATTCAGAGTCCTGTCTTCTCTGCTTGTCTTTCTGTATTTGAAGGTGGAGGGGAAACACAAAATGTATGTGTATGTATGGGAAGAGAGAGGAATGGTGGCAGAGATTTAGCTCAGGGACTTTTCAGCTTTGCTTGTATAAAATTCACTTAATAAGAATACGTACAGTCAAATTTCTTGCAAGTCAGAAAGTGTTCCTGAATTGTTTTAAAGCCCATCACTTCTTATGAACACTTCCCAAACTGAAATGTTATTTTAAAGGATATTAGAAATGTCTTTATTGCATGAATACAGTAACGGCTTAGCCAACACTCCTCAGATTCTAACCATTGTGAATTTATTCTATTCTTGGTGTATGTATCTCTGGTTTCCTGTACTTTATCGGAGGGGCAGAATTTAAAGCAAACCAGTTTGGTGCTTGATTATTATTTGCAACAAAGTTATGTACAAAATGTTGGTATTCAGTACCTGCTAAAACAAAAACAAAATCCCAATAACAGCCCACTTCACTTTCTGTTGGTAGGCAATGCTCTCCAAGGGATTATTAACTTCTTCCAAAGAGGCTTTTGTCTTTGAAATGCTGAATGCATTTCTATTCATGTTAGATTTTGCCAACTGCCTGTTGATTTCTAAAAGCTAAATCATAGTCTTCATTAAACAGACTTTGCTTTTTCCTTAATAATTTAGTGGTTACAGAATTCATGTATTTTTCCAAATCAATATTTGGTTGACCATCAAACCTATGACAATCTAAGCAACAACCTTAGATAACCCATGTGTCTCTAAAGCCAATTATTCTATCCATACCTATTCCTTGTACTGATATGCAAAATATAAAATTCATGAATTAATTCATCAAATGATTATAAGATTCCTACTGTGCAGCAGATGCTGTATTTGGCAATAGAGATAAAAGAGGAAACAACAAAAATCTTCCTTGCCCTCATGGAATTTACACTTGAACTCCCTCTAGGTCATTGAATCAAAAGTTCCCCTCCAAGATTTTGAATAAAAAATCCCTTTGTCAAAATTGACTGTGGTCAGCACCTTCATTCTCTGAAGTGGGCTGAGAAGTGAAAATCTCAATATGGTAAAGGGCTATTGGATCTCCTTCTCCATTGCCACCACTGTACCAGCTGTGAGAAACATGGCTCCCACCTCCTTCCCTGACCCAGGAGTGGGCAATAAATTCTTTTCTTCAGTTCTTCAAACCACAGCTAAGACGGGGCAGCAGTATCTGAAACTCCTCTGAGGGAATGGAGTCGTGGAAGGGAGACACATTGGTACTAGCTATGGTTCCTCAGAAAATAAACCTGTGGGCCTTTACGCTCCCTGTGGGATTCCCATAGTGCCTCCTCTGTCACCGACTAGCTTGACTAAAACTATAAGCCAAATAAAGAAAGAAAAGCCCAGAGACTCCCTCCTGCTTCCCATTCTAAGGCCCACCTCTCTTGACTTTAATTTCTATCTCAAAGTTGCTCCTCCTAAGAAGACTGGCACTTGGAATCATAATAGAGAGGCCCTGTCTTCTACCCCAAGGAGTATGGCCTTGACCTGGGATATGAGTGCTGATGCACACTTAAGCATGTTGATCCAATACTAATAAAGGATGCCTTTATAGCAGGGAGAAAGTTCTTTTTGATTCTCTGTACATGATGTAAATTCTACACGACCTCAGGATTTTTGACCACTCTAATATAGGTAGCTGCTCTTCCTTAAAATCTTCTATGCCCTCTACTCCTTCTCTTAAATGCTCTTAAGTAGTTCCCATGTGCCTTTTCAGGTGGGGTGGCCACCCATAAAGGGTTGGCCTCCCGGGCAGTCAGTGGTTTTCTAAAGTGAGTATCTTTTCCCTCCTCCTGCTACCCATATTCCTTTGTGCCCTTTTCTTTGCTCTCTCTGACTGATGCAGCAGCCACAAGCCTAGGGAGATTGCTGTGAAGTGAGGACCCAAACATGAACAGCTTTGTGCAGTGGGAGGAAATATCCATGTCATTGCACATTCAGGGCTTCTGAGTACACAAGTGTTCACTTCTCTGTTACATACCTTGGACACCTTTATCCACATCTCTGGCTCAGTCTGTTGTTGGTTTTAGGAGATCTTCTTCTCCTTATAGTGTGCTTTGGATCCTAGTTCTTTAATTTTTTTCCTAGTAATGCCTGATCTCCAGGCTCATAAAAGGCTTCTTGTGCAAGGGAAACAGCTTTAGATTGAGAAAACCATACAAAAATAGCTAGTAAGCATTCCTAAAGAATTTTAATAAATATACCACAAATTTATCCACCTTCATTACACCAAGAAGTTTGCTAGATGTGAGGGTTAGCACTGAAAATAATAGACATTGAATCTGCTCTGGAAGTCTGTAATCCATGGAGAACACAGGCACTAAATAAATAGCTAAAAGAGTGATGAATGTTGTGAAAGAAGAGGGTCAAGGTGCTCCAGGTACACTCAGCAAAAGGATTTAACCTAATCAGGGGGATTTGGGATTTGTTGAACTCTGTCATTGTCTAACTGAATGACCCTGAACAAACAATTTAACCTTTCTGTAATTAATAGCATTTCTTCTTACCTTCCAAGCCCTTTCTGCTCCAGCCAAGGCTCCTGGGTCTGTTAACAGTAAGGACAAAGGAGAATGCTGTTGAAAGCAGTAAGCCTAGCTGTAGCAGCAAACACCTGGAGCAAATGACAGGGGAGGCATAGAATCGACTGCAGGGCATCCAGCCAATTTGGAGTAGAGAATGGGGAAAAGACTTGCAGGCAGCCAATAACTTCATGATTGATGTTCCATCTGTTTGGTTCTTTTCACATACCTGACCCACAGATATTCATGCAACAAATGAAATACTGATTCCTGTCAATATCTGTCCATTAGTGCCTATCTGTGAAGTTAGGGTTGAGCCGCCATGGGAAAATAGAAAAGAGAAGATGACTCCACCAATGGACTCAATCGAGAAATGGGTGGATCAGATGACTCCTGCCTCTCTCTTGGAGATCACCCCATGGACCACCAGAAGCGTTTCATTGACTCTTCCTGCAACTGGTTCTTTATCCTGTCATGTCAACTAATCCTGCTCATAATGCTGTGAGACTTCAACAAAATTTGAGAGTGTGTCATCTATTTGGACTCATTTATGATGAAAATTGTCCTGTCTCTCCCACCCCTCCTTTTTCATCTTACCCTTTTCTCCTTCACCTGCTCCCCATTATCTATGTGTTGGATTCCATCATGGAGCTCAGACACTGCTAGTTTTGCCTGCAGGATCTGGAGTCTGGGGACTTCTTCAGGTGTCTTGGAGATGGGAAAGTCACTAGGACAAGAAGTGTTCAGGTCCATCTAGGACTAGAATCACCTGCAACACTGCAAAGGTGAAAATTGTCACAGTAGTGGTAACTTAGACATTTGATGTCATAAGTGAGATGAAGGAGACATGGTTGGCATGCTCTCTGTCAATAAAGGGCTAAGAATAGAAATTTACAGTTGGCTTCAGGAAAAGGATGGGAGAAACTGAAACTATTCTCTGCAGAAGCACCTCAAACCTAGTCTGCAGGCATTTCTCTTCAGTATCTGGTGACTCCTGTTTGGCATCGTGCATTGCAAATCAGCTTCTACAGCAAAGAAATGAGAAAAAAAAATCAGGAGTCCTTCCCAGCCAAGAGAACCTTTTGATGACCCTATAGGAGGAGGTACCTCTTAGAGTGCAAAGTTTGGTGAAGAGAAAGTGAGAAATAAAATGATGTGAAAAGCAATCCAAACACAGTATTGGGTGGACTGGATTTTTCTATAGCACCCCTTGCCCTCACCCCTTCATTGACCTTGCCTCCTCTGGTGCAGCAGAAGAGGTGATTTCTCCATTTCCTGGAATTCTAGGGGTTTTGGACATACATCCCTCCAATAATAGCTTTACTGTTATCTCTTTTTATGCAGATTTATTTTATTGCTACAGGATTATAGGCTCCTCTGGATAGTGTTTTATTCATCTTCTTATTTCTTTTACAGAGTAGTGTTTTATTCATCTTCCACTTTCTTTTACAGAATGCACATAAAGAATTGTGAATCAAAAATGAAGCTGTAGTAAACATACTCATTTAGTTTTCTTGATTCTCTTCCTCCTCTTAGTTTTTTGTTTTTTAAAGTAATGCAATAAACCTATTACTAGTGTCGCCATACTTGCCTCCAAGAGAATAAATGATCTTTTCTAAGAATAAAAATTATCTTTGTCTAAATCAAGAATGGGAAAATATCCAGGCTCCTGAGCATTCCTGCCCTAGTTCTCTGGAGTTATAACTGCTCATTAAACATCTGTTTTCCCATCTTTTCTCTGCTTTTCAAAATCCTGTTCATCTTGCAAGACTGGTTTAATTTCTTACCTCTTCAATCAGTAAAAACTTTCTTTGTCTACCAGAGAGGGAATTTTTTTTTCAATTTCTATCTATTACAATTAATTGCTGCTCACACTCAGCACAGGGGAGTTTGGGGAAAGCCCTTTGGAAAGAGTAGCCCTGGTTAAGGTCCTGCCTTTGCTATTCAGTGATGGTCATTTAATCCAGTGACCCTGAGTTCACTCACAGTGAAAATAAACCCCTGTGACAGATTGTGTGATCTAGAGGGTAACATGAGGCTGTGTATATAAAATACTCATCTGACATTTATTGAAGGCTCCATAAAATGCAACTGCTCTTATTATCTGCAAGTAACTTATCCTTCTGTCTAGATTGTAAATTTAAGGATTATGTATTTTATTTTTCAAGTAGCCTAACATTTAACTTATTTGCTTTTAGTAGAAAAGACAGACAATAGGTAAATAAATATGCACATATCATAAAATTAAAGATACTGATAATTGCTACAGTGATGAATGAAGCAGAGAAACCAACAGGACCAGGGGTAAAATGGTTGAGAAAGACTTCTGTGAGGCTGGGACACTTGAATAGAGATTGAATGAAGTGCAGGATACAGGGGAGGATGCTCAGAAAGGCACAAAAGAATCAGCACCCCATGACAGAGGCCAGGGGAGTACAGTTTTACCAAAAGGGATGTGATTGGTGTCAACTGCAGCTGCGGGGACTGAGAGAACAAGGGGCACCTCCAAGGAGGTTGCATTCATGACGAAGAAGAAGGAGAGGTGTCTGGGGAGTGGGGAGAGCAGCAGATTCAGGGGTGTGCTTAGTGAAGCAGTCAGAGAAGAGGAGGCTGGGCTGCAGCCAGAGGGTGGGGTGAGTGGAAGATTATCAGTCCATCCAAAAGACTCAATTATGCATCAAGGCAGAGGGAAAAGAGAGAAGTCAGTCATTCAGGGGAGACAAAATTGATGGAGCACAGCTGCACAGCTGTGAGGGGGAGGGGCTGATGAAATCAAAGGCAGGTGGAGGGAAAACTGGGTGTGGGTAAGGCAAGGGATGCTCATGACTCCTCATGAAATATACTGCAGAGTTTTCTACTGAGAATGAGGGTGAAGGGCAGTGAGTTTGGGTAAGGGGTGTAAATTTGAGTTCGGTCATGTAGGAGAGGAAGCACATCAAAGAACATTTAAAAAGCAAAGTCTGTTCATTTTGATCTTGGGTGAAGTAAACCACTTGCTCCCTTAGTACACAAAGGCATCTATCTGTCTCCACAGAAACAACCCTGGACCCCACTGTCCATGTCACGGGCTTTCATGAGATAACACATCAAAGAATGCACCTCTGTTGAGACAGTGCCCTTTGTCTATTCTACACCCTTCACATACATGTACATGCATGTGCCCACAAAAACATGCATGCCACTCTGTGTCCTTTTCAATTGATGAACAATCTGAACACAATGGCAAGTGCTAACTTCCCTTCAAGTCTGTAGTATGAATGTTGAGTTTATAATTTAGATAGGTAATTGTTACACATTTCTATTTTATGAAGTTGGGATTCAGATCATACCATAATGGGAGCTTCATTCTCTTGCTACAGGGTGTGATTGGTAGCTTTATAGACATGCTCATTGTGAGCCAGGGACCATCATGCTGGGCACTTAATACACATACACACACACACACACACACACACACACACACATTCTTCCATTGGATATTTTTATTCCTGCTCTATGCATTGACAGAGTGGGAAATCAAGTTTCAGCAATATTGAGGAATTTTCTCAGGGTCACCTGAACAAAAAGGAGCCTTAAGATTGCAAATATGAACCTTCCTGGCCTAAGACACACCATGTCACCTAGCTACAGCAAGAGAGCTACAGCAAGAGGTTGAAGAATAATAGTCTTTAATTTTGATACAGAAGATGCTCTTCAGCCCATGCTGGCTTGAATTTCCTGTGCAGTGGAGGGAGAGGAAAAAGTGCATTTTAATAAGCTTCAATTAAATTAATTTCATTTTACTTCTTTTGATGTACGGTCTCTTCAAAAAATCCAATTCTGCTGATGTTTATTAAGTGCCTCTATTCACTTGGAAAGTGCCGGGCACTTCAGGGGATCTGTGGTTGAGTATGATTTTCAGTCCATGCTTCAAGAGCTTCCAATCTAGTGGAGAGGACAGCAGTGTGCAATTTGCTCCAATCCCAGATTGAAAGTGATAAGCACCAGAGAAGTGGCACCAACAATAGGCTCTTAATTCAGAAATGCAAGGTTATGTGAATAATTAGAAAATTGACCCACTAGTGCCTAAACACCAAAATCATCACAGAATAGAAGTCTCATAAAGGTCTTTTATTTTAAACTTGATCATCCATTTGTTTGAATGCATGACATACAGTGAGTGAAGAGTGTGTCGGAGGTGATGATGTCAGTGACGTGGGGCCCAGTTTCTGCCAGGGACACGGGTGGTCCAAACTCAGGGCTGAGACAGGAAGATGAGAATCCCAGTGGAGGTGCCCAATCCACAGCTGTTCTTGGTTGATTGTGTGTTTTGGCAGGCAACAGGTGTTTAAGACATCAAACTGCAATTGCACAAAAATACCTTATGTGAAATTCTTGGTTTTGACTTTTTTAGGGTGTTTTAGAGTTGAGGAATCTGAACTCCAAAAAATACTCAGAACTCAGAATGGGTCAAGTCCTTCATATTCCTAGTAAACCATCATTTTCTTGGGGATTTAAAAGTAGGGCGGTAGATGCTGCCATAAAATTGAAAGCTTTTGGAAAAAGTAATCTGAGTTAAAAATCATGAACTAGTACAACACACTATGTGTCCATAGAAACTTAAATACTTCCTGATGCTTCATTTGCACATACATTAGGTTCTGTAAAGTCATTTCTGAAACACAGAGCTCAAAGAAACATAGCTTCCATCTTCTCAGAATTTATATCTGAAGAGGAAGATGGGGGAATGGTCCACTGATCAGTCAGAAGCAAGTTTTCTGGTGCCACTTTATTGGCAACACACACCTAATTGCAGGAGCGATGGGTCACTCCATAACTTTGAAACAGTACTATTCTCCACCACCACACATTTACTTGAACACCCTTGTGGTTGTGCTTGCCACACTCCCCCGCTGCAGTCCGTCAGTGCTTCTCTGATGGATGGCTGCAGCAGCATTTGGTGTCGCTTGGATGAAGTGATGGATGCTTTTCTCTCCTCTACGGCTGCTTGGAGCCAGAATACAAAAGTGCCGGTTAAAAGGTGATTAATCTTCTCTAATAGTGCTGTGTGATGCAAACAGGGCTTTGGCCACCATGTCTTCATTAGCCTTAATCAGAATCCACACTAACTCAGATGAGATAACCAGTGATTTGCTATGGAGCTGGGGGTAGAGGCCTCTTGAGCAAGTGTGGATGGCATGAGGTCCATTTGGAAAGGAAAAGGAGAGGATTCCCAGCTGCCAAGGATCCATAGGGAAGGAATTAAAGCTGGCTTGTGGTTCTGGGCACTTCTCCTGCTAAGCACTCTGGTTGATGGAGTGCTGTCAGCCGCTCTGAGATAATGGGGACGGACACTTGGCAAGGGCACTCTTCCCAGCGTCTTTGTTTCATGCATGACATCTGGCTCTAGGGATTGAAACTGGGAATGTGGTTCACTGAAGGTAGAGAATGGATTCTTAATATCTTGGGGAGTTAGATGCATTTCTTTAAATAGCAATTTAGATCTTTATGCCTAGTAACATTCAGAGCCCTGGGTTAGCACAACTGACCCTGCCTGTACTTACACAGTCTACCTTGAGTGGGAGAGACAGATAAAAAGCAAATAAGCAGAGACAATGTAATTAAATATAATTGCCTTCTGAAGAAGTAGAAAAAAAATGGGTAAGCAATGAAAGAGCAGGACAAGGAGTGGTCAAGAAGACTTCACTGAGGAAGATGCATTTGAGTAGCAATTCAGCAAAGCAAGGGATGCCTATGGTTGTGAGAGGGGCCATCTAGGCAGAGGGGACAACCAGCACAAAATTTAGTGATTCAAATAGTCTATGTTTATTTCATTTTACATATGTTGGCACGCTCAGGAATCATTCAGTGTGCCCAGGTGATGTTAAGTGAGCTAAAGCAGGTAAATCATTCAAACAGCGTCTGGCACACTACCAGTGTTCAAAGGTAGGTCCTGCTGCTTCTTACAGTTGGAACTTAAGCAAACGACTTAGGGTTTATACTTACATACACGTGATTTTGCCCAACCACACTTATACATCATATCCTATAGCTCCAGGCAAGTCACCAGGAGCATCCCCCTTTCTTGTCCCTTATTTCCTAAAGCACAAGTGTATCAAGAGTTTAATGAAATGAAATGGATTCCACAGGTAGGATTTCACGGCTGACGACTCTGTAGTGTATTAGTGAGGTTTTGCATCAATGTGACCAAATTACCCTACAAGAACAACTTAAGGGAGGAAAAGCTTATTTGGGGCTCACAGTTTCAGTCTGTAGATTGCCGACTCCATTGCTCTGGGTCCAAGAGGAGGCAGAACATCATGGCTGAAGAATGGGGCAGAGGAAAGCAGGGGAACAAGGAGGCAGAGAGAAAGTGGGGGAGCCTCTGGGTAGATGCACCCTGGCAGTTCACACCCCCACTGACCCACCTTCTCCAGTCGTGCCCCACTTGACTTCGGTTCACTCAGTCTACTTGAACTAGGAAGGACTGATTAGGCTACAGCTTTATAATGTAATTATTCCACCTCTGAACATTCCTCCATTGACAGGAGCTTTTTAGGAATACCTCACATCCAATGTAGAACATGCAGTAATGTTATGTCACATCTACATATTCTATATCATATTCTTTAAACACACACACACACAGAAGAGTGACGGCAATCTCAATTAGATGTTGGAACGGTATTCAAATATAGAAAGGGGTAAGATTTGTGAGCAAATGAAATTTTTGTAGCACCTGGCAGTTTGGAAGTTCATATTGCCTCGAGGGGGTTGGTCATTGTCGCTAATCATCTGTAGAGGTATAATGGCAACAGTACCTTTCCAGGGGTTGGTAAAATGCTGCAATTTGTATAATGCTATAATTATCTCCAAAAAAGCTGCACTTATGTTTGGATTTCTGATATCAGTATTCTGTCAGTTTCTCCAAAATACTGGAAAATCATACTCATCAGTGAAATCTTGCTCCTGCCAACAAGACACCTTTTCAACTTTCTCCGCTTGGTAATAATAATAGCATTTGAATAAAGTATCTATTTAATAACTATTAACTAATGCTACCTCTAACAATAAGGTCAAAAGACATCACACTAAGTCCCTGTGCCTCCTAGATGAAGACATTGAGGTGCAAAGAGGTACAGAGTCCCACTGTGCCAATTGAAAGAAAGCTGGCTGGGCCCTGGGCTGACTGTCTACCAAGCCAGTTCTCTCATACTCTTATTTCTCCAACCCTCCCACCATGCTCCTGTCCTGGAGACCTGGCCACATTCTCTATTAATGGAGAAGGCTTTCCTCCTTGAGTCCTCTGGGATCCTTCTTGATAAAGTCTCTATAGTCTGTTCCTTAGCATGCATCCCTGCGGCTTCTTCTAATGGAGTCTTTATCCATTTATGTCTCCATTCTTGCACTTTTCTGCTAGTTTTCCAGCCTCCAGTTGCTCTCCACCTCAACCAATCTCCTATCAGAACTTTTTTTTTTTTTTAAATTTAAGCACCACTTTGACTCATTGCTATTTTATTCAGACTCTCCATGGTTTTCAGTGTAAGGGGCTCTGGAAACTGCCTTCCCAATGCGTAGACTCTACCCCACCTCAATCATCCAACCTCATTTTGACTGTGGGGCTAAGTTCATATCCCTGGAGCATGCCAGGTGCATGCTCTTTATAATTTTTTTTCACACTCCAGGCCTCACAGAAAGGGCCCCCTCTTTCCTAGATTTTCTACAAGATCCAGATCAATTCCTTCCTCCTCCATGAAATTTATCCTCCCTTCTCCTGGTGTATTGACCTTTTCCTTCTAGAACACTTTCTTAAAACTTAAAAGGTCTATAAAATGGTCCTTTTTATATAGTGCTTCAATAGAAACAGTTTTATCTTACAGAAGATGCGGCTTCCTGGAGCTAGATTACTTTCTTTAGTGATAGGTGACTGGATTTAGGTGCAGCTAATAGGAAACACAACTAACATCATCTTAACCAGTTGGAGGTTGATGGTCACAACAAGAACCAGGAGTGTGCAGTCCAGGTTGGTGCAGCTGCTCGTTTGCCACTGGGGAGTCACACTCTCTGTTAGTTCGGCTTCATCATGCTTTGTCATTGGCTTCTAGTCTCTTAGTCACCATGAAGTGGCTAAAATTCTAGGCAGAAGGAACAGGACAATGGAAATCCACATATGTCAACTTGGTCACCCTTGGTCAGAATTAACATGCCTCCTTTAGCTAAAAGGGCAGCTAGGAAATTTGGCTTGGGTCAATAAATGGTCTTCATTGAGCCAGTGTGTTATGTTTGCCATAGCAACGATTCGTGAATAAGTCTTACATGCATACAATGCTCCATTCTTTTTTCCTGGAGAGGCATTAAAGTGAAGATGATATGAATATTGGCCAGATTGGCTTTTTATTGAATAGTGCCATGTCTCCTGGTGCCCATGGGGTCTTGCGTATGTTACTTACATTTCTAAGGTGGACTTCCTCATCAAACATTTGACAGAATAATAACACTGCCTCTTAGAGTCACTGGGATGATTACTTGAGGTGAAGCCCACAGCTTATTATGTGGCACATAGGATGTGCTCAGTAACCATCATTTCTTCCCCTTTCCTGTGTTGAAGTAGAGAAAATACCAAAAAAAATTTTTTTTAAATATAAGAATTTAATCAAGAGAGGTGATATCTCCTCCCAGCTAATCCAATAAACTCTTTGCAATAGGGGAAGATATCACCCCACTAACAGAACTGCAGAAATATTTGAGATTTATTTATCTTGTAATTAAGAGAGGAAAGGAAATCTTCTCTGGATGTTTGTGAAAGTGTTGACCCGTGGATACTGAGGTATGTGAAAATAACTCACACATCTTAGGTGTTTAATGAGGATCAATAACAATTTCTGGGACCATAAGCTCGACAGTCCCATCACCTCAAATCACACACAGAAGCCCTGCTTTTGAAAGGTGACACTTGGTGGGAGGGAATGGCAGCGCGATATCCAATTAGCAAGGTTTACAAGAAAGGCACATGATCAAGAATCATGCATGAGCCCAGAAAAAAAAAAATATATACATATATATATATATATGTCTGTACATATTGCAAAGCACATTCTGAGTTCCCCAACTTCTGCTCTTCATAAAAGAAGAACAAAAATTCCCATGTACTTCACTAAAGCACTTAACAGAAAAACAAAACAACCACATTGACCAAACAAAAGCTTTTGGGTACAGAGGCCTCTATCTGTGGATTTTTTTTTTAATTAAAAAACTTTTATTTATGTGTATATTTACTTGGAATGTGTTAAAAAATCATAAATTCTTCTTTGATTTTGATGAAAGGAAAGGCAAAATGTTGCCAGATGTTGAGAGGCATAGTAACCAAGTGATTCAATCAGAATTCTCCTATGGGGACCCGGACTCTCTCAGTCAATGTCACAGAATGAAATAGTCTCCGATTCACCCAGCAGTGAGTTATTCCATCTGGTTGTGGCAATTAGGAGCTGAAGATGACGGGAAGTTAAATGACTATCTTTACGAAACAAAGCGAAACAGAAAAGAGAACAGCTGGGAGAGTGGATGGCTTGGGGACGTGGAATTGGACCTAGAATAAAGAATTGGTTACCTCCAGTTGCTGGTTACCATGCTGGTGCAGGTTAGTATGAATTGAAGGTTGCTGCTGGGTGACAGCAGGTAGCTGTCACTTGCCTGAAATATGACCATAACACATATAGGGCAGCCTGGATTTAGGTACCTTGAATGTAATGTCCTCTTCAGTTAGGGGCCAATTCACCAGATTAACTACACAGGCAAGGGGGTCACACGTGAGACTCACAGGGCCATAGGTCTTCAGCTTTGTAAAGCATGTCACTGCCAAGTCTAGAGTCTTTGAACTCCCTGAGGTGGCATGTGACCTTTCTTTGCCTGTGCTATAAGAAAGCAGATGCATATCTTAACAGCAAATCCAAAGGAAGTTGTGAGTCTACCAGCTTTCCCACCTGCCACTGCCCACCAATAATAATAATAATAATAATAATAATAATAATAATAATAATAATAGAAGAGCTTCCTTCAGAGCTTATCTTTGGAGTTGGATAGTCTAGGATATGTTTTTGACTTACTACTTACTCGACTTCTTTTCATAATTTCTATAATAGGGATGATGCTGTTGTCTCCTTCATAGAGTTTTTATGAAGACAGTTTGAGATGATAGATATTAATGTTTTTACTAAAGCATATGCCAGGTGTCCGATAAATGTTAGCTCTTGTTAGATTGAAGTAAACTCAGTTAACAGCAGAGACAGAACTTAGAACCCTGAGGCCTAATCCACTACTCTGGCATTGGAAAACATGACCCCCTTTGATTTTCGTATTTGTTATACCCTTTGTATTCTGACAGCACAAGGCAGGTAACATAAGACACTGATATCAAATGATTGGGTCTATCCCTGCATGAACAAACAAATGAGCTATTTCTGCACGTGGAGCTCTCCTTCAGTGTTCCTGAAATGTCTTACCTAAACTGCAGTCTGGATCAGGAAGTCACCAAGTGCAAGGAGGTCACAGTTTGGTTCTGCAGCACCCTCCACCCCCTTTGCCAAGAGCAAACTGTGAGTGAGGGTAGAGTCTGACTCCTCATTAGCAAGGGGACGTCTTTGTGAGCAGCTCCTACATTGAATGGAGTGGATCAAACAAAAGGGATGACAGATTAGGAACTGTCTGGTGGCTAATGTACTGTTTACTGCAGTATAAATGACTGGTGTTTGGGAAATGACAGATGAGAGAGAACACAAGTACAGATGTAAGTGGTTTCCAGGTTGCTGCAGTGGAGGAGACTCATGTTGCCTGGGGTGTTGATGGGGAAGGAAGGAGTCATTGGTGGGAGTTTCAGAGCCATGAGAAGATTGTGGAGGTGACTCTCCCATTAGTCCAGTGATCCAGGAGCTGCCAAAGCTTTTGTGCCACATAAACAAGGTGGTGTGAAGGGGTCTGGTTCTTTTGCTGTTTTCTCACTGTGGGATCCACTGCAAATGGAACTCATTCCAGGCCAAATGCAGCAGTCTCCCCAGAGAGGAAGCACAGGGACAGGGAGAGCAAGCCCTGAGCAATGCTCAGCCCAGCAGGGAGACCCCAGGAAAAGAAGATGTGGGGAAAAACAGCGATAAGTGCGCTCAAAACAAGGCATGAAAGCAAGGAGAGAGAGCACGCTGGAGAGAGAGCATGGGGGGATGTGGGGTGCGGTGAGGGAGAGGAGAGATGGAAGTAGAAAGGGAGGAGAGAATCCAGCATGTGAGTTAATCTGTACTGATGTATTTGACTTGAATGATTTTGTGAGGTCCAACTTGCCCCAAGAGATCTTAAGAAGCCTTCATTTGAGTCTGCAGGCTGTAGACTCATTATTTGCAAACATATCACCAGCTGAAACTTGGAACATATCACAAGATGTGACTTGTGTCTGCCTTCTGCTTTGTCAGAGGGTTGTGTTTATATATTTATTAATTTCTCTTACAAATACTAATGGAGCAGCTATTTGGGGAAAGCTTCACCCTGGGGCTATGTTAATGAACTGACAAAAATGCCTGCCCTCATGGATCTTACAGATAAACTGGAGAGAATGTACAATATGTGTGATAGCCTATTAAATTATAAAAAATAATAATAATGGAAACTAAATTGGTATAAAGGGATAGGGGGTGGCAGGAAGAGAAAAAGCATGTGTGCTATTTTGGATAAATGTTTGGTAGGCATCTCTGAGATGTCCTGAGCAAAGAAAACAGTTGCCCATGTAGATATCTGGGGAGAAGCTTTCCATCCCAATGAAAGAGCAAGTGCAAGGGTTCTGAAGTGAGAACGTATAGAGGGATATCAAAAGAGACCAGTACTTCTGGGAAAAAAGAAAGCAAATGGGAGAGTAGAAATGAGGAGAGAAAAGTACAGGAGCTAGACACTGCATGAACCCTTATAATAGTAAGTTGGAGTATTTTTTTAAAGGCAGCAAACTAATGACATTAAAATATAGTTCTGTTTGCCATAGTTGGTGGGGGAGGCAGCCAGAGTGAAAGTAGATGGACCAGGGGCAGGGAGCCAAGCTGGCAAGCTGGTGATGCTGGTGACTTGGACTAAGACAGTAGTTTAGGATTCAGGATATATTTTAAAGGTAGATCTGATAGAATTTGTTTATGGAGTGGATGTGAGAAATTATTAAAAGAGTATATATGTACTTATATTTTAAAAATATTGTATTATGTCTAGCTCTTAATCCTCTCAGTTATTTGATGGGTTTTTTTTAAATGAGGCTTTAAGGCAATCATACTAAATTTTAAATTGAATTACATCAAATGATAGCTACCCCAAGATAAAAAAAAAATGGACTCTTATTTTGGGTTAAACTCTTTCTACGAACATACTGTGCTTGGCCCCTAGAGTTTGAATTATTCAAGTCAACATTTAAAAATCCAGATGTCTGATGTCTTCTAAGAATGCGTAAGATTTGGAGTCAAGAACATCCATTCCCATAGAAGCAGGCATCTGCAGGAACTGAGGGCCCATTGCACTTTTCATCAGGGGAATAAAGTCTGCAGTTCCTTACCATTACAACCGGGGCTCACTGCCTCCTCCCATCCCTGCTCCCCACATGGCCCCAGTGGCATTTCCATTCTCTATTTATTCCCTAGTGTACTGTCAGTCTTTGAAAGAGCCATTAAAGATAGTCATGAAGGTAGTCAAGGGGGCAAGACCTCAGAATTACTGTAAGCAGTGTATAAACTCATAAGCAACCCAGGTATTGTCTGTAAATCCAATTAATGTACATGCGCATATGTGTGTGTGTGTGTGTGTGTGTGTGTGTGTATTTTAATCTTACTAAATTTTAATACTCTATATGTTCTCAGTTAACAGATACCGAAAGCATAATTGCTTTGAACTGATTTGTTCCTCCTTTTTTTTTCCTTTTTCTTCTTAAATGAGACTGTTAAATGTAGAAAGCTTGAGGGCAGCTGATCTAGGGCATCCCTCAACTTTACTAATGACAAAAGGGAATCCAAGTAGGGACAGTTATATGTCCCAAACCACTCAGCTAATTGATGGGCAGCAGGACCCAGGTCTCCTCATAGACTTCCCCTAGGTCTTTTTCAGTGCTTACTCACAAACCCTCAAAACCATGAAGATAGAAGGCAATGATTTTGAGAGTTTTGACTTGAACATCCTTGATTCTATTTCAGGGAGGGCAAATTCTAGTTTGCAGATGGATGGAAAGGATTTTCTCCCTGTGTGAACAGACTGTAGGGCAGAATTTCTCAACAGCCACACTATTGACATTTTGGACTGGATGATTCTTTTGCGGGGAGGTTTTTGCTGTGTATTATGGGCTGTTCAGAAGCACCCCTAGCTTTGACATACTAGATGTCAGTGGCATCTTCCCCGCTCCCAATACTGATGTGCACAGTAAAAATATCTCCAGGCATTGTCTACTGTCCCTTGGAGGGACCCAGATCATCCTCAGTGGAGAATTACTGGTTCTGGACAGACAACTGCTATTTTACCCATTCATTCAGAGTCCCAGGCAAGGACCTTCCATGCTCAGCAGCCAGGCATCCTGCCTACCCAAGAGCTATGCCTGGGCAGCTGCTCAGATTCTCCCATAAGTCCTCAAGGGCAAGGTATCATTGATTTACATCCTCCCTCAGAGACCTGCAGCTCTCACAGTTTGGTCCTATTTTATTATTATTTTTATAGGTATCTCTGTGCTTATTCACTTTCAAAAGACTCTTACTGATTTCCAATACCTTAAACTGCGTGGTACATGGATTTTTTGTCTATTTATCTATTTACCTCTGTTAGTTTTTAAAACTTTCTTCTATAGGGCTTTTAAAACAAATTTTTCCTTTGCATTTTTATTGCTTTTTGTGCTTCTGCATGTCGTTTTGATCCCATTTTGGTGGGGAGACTGTCTGTCTCTGCTTGTATCGATATCTGGCTACTGATATCTGTATTTCATTTTATGGGTTAGACTTGGTGTGTATCTCCCCAATCCTCTTTGTTCTTTTAACAATTGTTTGTGTTTCTGATTCCTGTGTTGACTTTTGTGTGTGATTGTGGCCACTTGTCTGTTTGTCTGCCCTTTCCGTTTGTTTCTATTCAGCTATTTTTATGACCCCTTCCCATTTTTGGAGAATGACGGTATATGTTCATGATACTTCTGTTTGAAATTGCTTTTTTCTCGATTGCCTTCACTCCCCATTTCTGCCTTTCCTTTGGAAATGGCTCATCTGGACTAAGTTCCTATCAGTATCTCTTTTCTCTGGCTAGGAATTTCCTCAGGCATATGATAGAAGTTTTTCTTTCTGTTAAATGCTAATTCTAAAAGAAAGATAGGGAATGGACTTCTCTGTTAGCTGCTCAGAGGCAATTATCTTGCTTTGTTTCATAGAGATTAAATTTTATAAAATACACATCTAGAATGTTAAATTCAGGAAAGTTTAAATAGTTAAAATTTCATAAAATCAGCATCACAGAAATACATTTTAAACAATTCTATATCATAAGCAATTATCTGTGAAAACTCGTGTAATACACTTGAAGTCATCTATTTTTCTAATCCTGTTTGAAATAAAATCAATGATTGGTAAGAGAAATTGTCATATGAAGTTTCAGAAGAAAAAACTATACAAACAGAATTTAGGGATTTGCACATTACTTCCCTCTTCCTTGGCTCCTGAAGAAAGCCCCAGCCAAAAATGCGAGCACCACAGAGTTCACAAGGACAGGGAGAACTAACCCATCTTCTCAATTCTGTAAGAAAATGAGAGTTGTAATAAACATGCAAAACAGATTGGAATCCATCTGGTGTAGCCAAACTAATCCTCCTTTAATGATTGTTTATATTGTGTATCCAGAATCAAACTCAGTATCAAGAGTTAATCAATTACAATTTATAATCATTTGGGCTTCCTGAAACAAGAGGGAATTGCAAACGGAACAAAATTTATTTTATAGCATAAACATGTTAAAAACATGCCTCTTAATTGGACCATATGTAAATAAATCAAACTATATCTCCAATTTTTATGATCATTGTTTGTTGGTAATTGTGGTCCTAGGGAAAATAATGGCTGCTGAGTTTGCAAAGCTATGTGAAGAGGGCTCACATAGGTTTCTGAGCACTGGCTTCCCCTCAGAACAATCAAAAATGAAATCCTGAAAAAAAAATTAAAAACCAAATGAGAAAATATTAAGTGGAGAGACTGTTTCTCTTCTCTTTAGTTTAGGATAAGTTTCTTTGGCATCCTGTTTGAATGTCATTAACCTTAATGATTTATCATTAAAAAGTCAACTAGAGGCAATTAGTATTTGGAGGGCACTTGATATATAAATGGGAAATCTGTTTTCTCTGAAAAAAATCATACATATCTTCATCAGCCTGCAACTTAATGAAATTCTCAGTGATAAAGTTGAATTCAATTTAATTCCCTCAAATTTCAAGCATCAAGTTGTCATTGAGTACTTATTTCTGTGGTCATTTTGCTAGAGCTGGGGAGAAGACAGTTATTCAGACAACATCCCTATGTTTACAGAGCTCTCAGCTGATTATGAATCCCACATATTGTCAAATGTCACTGACTGAGGTCATACCATTTCTACCATCTATGCTTAACAGAAATTTCCAAAAATGATTTAAAAAATTGCAAATTGCTCTAACCTACCAGAATCTTGGATAGGAAAGGTGATACATCAACTAACCCCCTTGTTCTTTTACTTCCACTTTGATATTTTGCAAATCTACCTACTCACTGAGGCTCAGAAACATCATAACTGGGTTCTCAGCTTTTACTCTTCCTCCATTAAATTCATTCTCCACACCACAGCCAATTCTTTCTGATATTTGCTGAGCTTTACTAGAAAATATTGGTTAAAACTAGTCAATGTCTCTTCATATCTTTCAGACAAAATCCACACCCTGTCTCATGACATTTGGTGTTTTTCCTGCACAGTACTTACCTGGAGAGAGAAAATGGAAGGTGATGTTAGGAAATTAAATACCAGAACTTGAATTCAAATCCTAATTATCCTTCTTGGTGTTCATGAGCAAGTGATTTTAGCACTGTAGAGTCAAGTTATTTAATCTCTGATCTGGGAGTGATAATGTCACCTACTTGATAGGTTTGTGTTAGTGAAAGTTAGGAAGGTGATTTGTAATAACTGTCACCTGTTTTTGTCACCAACTCCAGAGATTTATCCCTTCACAATGTTCTTCTTTCCTGGATTACTGAGTTCCCAGTATGTGCACATGTTCCCTTTGTCTTCTTTCCTGTTCTAACTCACAGTTGATCTTCAGGGCTCAGACTTTGACCTCTGCCAGGAATCGTCTTTGACCACCCTTGCACTGCGGGTGAGTTACACTGAGTTGGCCTCTATGCTAACATTGCACACCCTGGATTTACTATTTTACTTTTCTTCTCTCACATCACACACACCTTGAGGGCAGAAACTTTGCCTTCTAGTTTAGAATGAATTGTCTTTGCAGCTTTGTTCCCTGGTACAGTGCCTGTCTCTGAGGAGGCTCTCTGGAATCCTGTCTTCATTGAATGAGTGAACCCAGAGTGAGAATCTACTGAAAGGATCAACCTAATTCAGGTCACATTTCCGTATATCTGGATGTTGGGCTTAGATGGTTAGGAGTGGGCGGTTATTGCCACAGAACACTGGTATCTTCCAGATGTTCTTAATTTTCTTGGGAACAATGCATATGTGGTTCAAGTAATACAGGGGCTTGGGGATATGTCTCTTTGTAAAGAGTTGAGTTTTTGAGTAGACCTGCTTTAACTGCAGTGGATGAACAAATGCTACTTAGAATTTCAAAATAGTTCAGTTATAGAAACTGATTTTATTAATATGTTGGAAAACCCCCAAATACTGTCTTTTTCAAAATTTTTTTAGTTAAAAATGGACATAATACCTTTATTTTATTTATTTATTTATTTTTATGTGATACTGAGGATTGAACCCAGTGCCTCACATGTGCTAGGCAAGCACTCTACCACTGAGCTACAACTCCAGCCTCAAGACACTGTCTTAAGGAACCCAGCTTGGGGAAAAAAGGCCAAGCTATAAGAACTGCTGTAACCAAGACTTCTCATTTTTCTGCTTGGTCCTAGGATTGTTTCAGGAGGTTGTCAGAGATCCAGTGAGGCATTCAGCTGTGGGATAGAGACTAGTTTCAGCTGAAAATTTTATTGGGTATTAACTATAACAAGTCAAAGCCATTCTGTGATATAGAATTGCTTTAGTTCCTAGAATCTGGTGCTATGTAGGTATTTTTTTCTGCTTCTGTGGTATTCTCTGAATATGGAGATGGGACATGGTAAGCTTGTGTTTATGATCATAATATAAATTTTTAGTATTTATTAAAAAACATCTGGGTTACTTGTTAAAATTACTATTACTGGGGCCTCAACCTGGACCTACTAAATCATTCAGTTTGTGAGTGATAAACTTGTAACCAACATTTGGGTTGAGCCCCACTGTGATTTTTATACTTCCTGAAGTTTAAGAAAAATGTTAACTGTTTGGTTCTGAATAGAGGGAACTTCAGAATTAGAAAGGTTTTAATGGATTCATGGTTTATAAAGTGTGCTATTCAGTTTCCTAATACAATAACAAAATACCTGAGAAAATTAACTTATACAGAAAAAAGGCTTACCGTGATATTTCTAGTCCAAGAAGCGGGTGGAGCACATGACTTTGGGTCTCTGATAAAGTAGCACATCATGGAGTGAGCATGTGGCAGAGCAAAGCCACTTACATCATGAACCAGGAAACAGAGAGGAAGGGATTGGGTTCCATAATCTTCTTTAAGTGTATGTCCCCCAGTGATCTAAGAACCTTCCATTAGGCCCCAACTATGTTTTACCACCTCACAATGGTTTCACACTGGGAACCAAGCCTTTAAGACTTGGACCTTTAGGAGACAATCATCTTAAAATATAGTACAAAGTTATTTCTATGAAGGCATAAACCATCACATGTAGAACTATTACTATTAGCATGGCCCTTACTTCATATACGTACAATATAAACACACTGTATATAAAATAAGAATGTTAAGAGAAGACATTTAAAAGTTTAAAGACTGAGATGTTTTATTTTGCAAAAACAGTTATTAGGCAAGTTGCTTAACTGTCTGAGCCTTGCCATACCATCTGTGAGATAAGAATCATGGAGTCTGCCCTTCCTCTGCATTTGGGAGTGGGAGAGTCAAATGAGAAGGACAGAAAAGCAGGTGTGAAGTATCAGGTACTGTGAATAACAAGGTATTGGGATGATGCTTATATATTCATTTGGTGATGCTATTGTCTTGTTATACATAATAGCATTTTTCTAAGTAACCTACTTTGGTTTATTGCTCTATAAGGTTTCAGAGTACATTTTGATAACAGAGACTTTAGAACACAAAATAATTTCAGATCTATTAAAAATTGAACATGATTGTTAGAGGTAGGGGAAACCTTTGGGATTGTGTAGAACTGAATTTTAGAGAGCATTCACTTAGAATCTGACAAAAGCTAACTATTAGGAATCATTATTTTAAACTATTCTAAATGATTCCAAATTCTAAGCGAATGCTCTGGAAAATGAATAGGAGACTCATTTATGAAACTAATCCTTTTCGTAAAGTCATGTGGGGGAAAATTATCAAGTCATCTCATGTCTAAAAATTGTTCCTCTGATATACAGAGCACTTAAAATAAATGGGTGGGGCTGGGGCTGTAGCTCAGTGGTAGAGCCTTTGCTTAGCAGGCATGAAGCCCTGGGTTTGATTCCCAGAAGTGTAAAATTAATTAATTAATTATTAAAATTAAATAAATGAGTGAAATTCACAAACCATAATAAAATTTATTAACTTTAGCTGCTTTACACTTTTAAGAAAAGGACCCTTATCTCTTATTGATATTAACCATTTTTTAAGTGGAAGTAAATTTTCTAAGTTCACTCTATGAAAGGAAAATGGAAAAAAGCCAGCAGACAAGATAAATTTGACATATAATAGGTAAAGTCGAAGTTATATCCATGTATAGTGGCTAAGAATGAAGATACTGAGATAAATTATTTTAAGTGAGGACTGTCCTTTTAATAGGCCTCACTCCCTGACTCTGTCTCATTTTTTATTTTCACGAGGTTCTTAATGTATTCTTTTCATTATATAAAACATGCTGTATTTGGCCTTTTTATGAAAACGTATCTGATATTCTCCTTTGACAACCATTCATGTGAAAAGAACAGGTCCTATTTCTGTCCATGCCTACATATTCATAGAAATCATGATTTCTCCCCCTAGTAAAATGTACTTTATGCTTATAGAGCATCCTAATCCCAGAAAACCAAAGCATTCAGATCAATAACTATATCAATCCTATTCTTCTCTGTCAAGTGACACATATGGTTGAGAGCCCTGTATCCCCAATATAATGCAATCTAAGTTATACAATTTCCACTTCTACAAAGGGGAATAGGTACATGTGAAATAAAATCACTAGCCTGGGGTACATTCACTCCAAATTCTTCTCAGAGACTTTCTGTTTCTCTTTTTGTCTCCAGTTATATGTCTAAGTAGTATTACCTTTATTTTTAAAATAAACTTTATTTTTCTATTTATTTATTTATTTATTTATTTATTTAGCTGAGCGAAGTGGTGTACACCTGTAATCCCAGTGGCTTGGGAGGCCAAGGCAGGAGGATCCTTAGCAAAAGTGAGATGTTAAGCAGCTCAGTGAGACTCTGTCTCTAAATTCAATACATAAAAGAGCTGGGGTTGTAGCTCAGTGGTAAAGTGCCCTTGAGTTCAATCCCCAGTACCAAAAAAAAAATAAAAAAAATAAAGAAAAAAATAAAGAGTGGATGTATGGAGCTAATTGTTCCTTTGCTGTTCTAAGAACTATATGTACCTGTGTGTGTGTGTGTGTGTGTGTGTGTGTGTATGTGTGTGTGTGTGTTTGTTACTGTGATAGTGGAATATTAGTAACTTGGTCATAATTTCATCCATCTGAATTTAAATCTTTCCAGGAAGGAAAAAAAATATCAGTCACCCATGATTTTGTTTTGCTTGATATAATCATTTCCTTTTTGAAGTCTGAAATGTATTGACGTTTTGCTGGTAGACTTTCTGTGTTAAAAAAAAAAAAGTATTTTATTCCACACTGTTAGGTGCTTTAAGACATGCATAAGAAACATTATTATAAAATTACTGAAATTAGAAATCAGTGGGTTGTTCATATTCAGCAAATACTTTTCCGACTTCTAGCTTCTTATAGCAACATTCCAAGATACCGAATGGTCTCCCTTGTTTAAAGCTATGTCATGCCTGACTTTTCAAATTTAATATGATCTTGTTCTGATGTTTTTCTGAAAACAAGAAAAACAATTTCTAAAAGCAAAAGGAGGGTGTGTCAGACACTTGCCTCACAATGACAGTGTTGCCTGTAAGGGAGAGCTTGGTACCCTGTGCTCCGCTCTCTGCTTGTCCCTGTCTCTGAACCCTGGGTGAATTATAGGCAAATATAATGACAAACAAACAAAGCAAATGTGAAAATGGAGGTCATAGGATTTGGAAGGAAGTCAGGACTGAAATGCATTATTATTATTTTGTGTTGTTTTTAGTTCACTTGCTCCCCCCCCCCCCCAATTTTAAGAAGTTACAACAAGGAACAGCTAAGGACACATAAATTGACAGCAGATTGTGGTTTATGATAGTGATGGCCCCAAAGAGATTTGGCTTCCTTGCTGACATCGAAATAAATTACATTACTCAAGATGTATACTAAGAAGGACAGATAATAAGATATCTGGTGAAAGTTCTGGTTACTGTTTTGTGGTGTTGTTGACTATCAAAATGAATGGAAGGCAAGAGGGAACCTGACAAAGTTATGTGGGTTAATGTTAAACTCTGTATGAATGACAAAATTTCCACTTTTCTTGGATAAGAACATTTTAAAGCATCTCCAACAATTGCTGGCCACTCTTTCAACCTTTTTTCCTAACTTCCAGTACCTTTTGATTTAATCCAAATTCCCAATTTTTTTTTAGGTGACGTCACATTAGCTTATAACTTGGGTTAAAAATATCTTTTTTTTTTTTTTTTTTTGAGATGAGCCAAGTGGAAAGTATTACCTCAGGTTCCTTATCCCAAAACAGAGCTTTTGTGCAAACCCTGGTACCAGGAGTACTCAAAAGCTACTGTGGAAACTTCCCGGAAACACTGGGAACTTTGAGCATGACAAAGGTATCACTTGAACACATGCATGCACAAATGTATACCTGCAGGAAGCTCTCAAACCTATGACAAGCATTTCTGCCAGAGACTGAGCACTCAGGTGTCCAATTCCTTGGAGTACTTTAGGCAAGTCTTCGTAATTGTGGTACATGAACGCCACATCTGGTGTCTTCTGAGCTTCAGTTGCCACCTTTTAAATCTACACGTTCATACCAGCTAGAAATAAAATAAAAATAAAATGAATGTCTTCTGGTCACTTAGAATTGGAATGAAGGAAGAATACCCTTGTCCTACAAGGTACCTCAACTCTGAAGGTAAAAGAGCTTGTGGCTTCTACCTGTGTTAGAGAATAGAGTGTCCTGACGTCTCTCCTCCCTCCTTTCTCTTTGGTGTTCTCTGGCTCCCTAGTGCCACATTGAGGGGAGATTCACTCCTAAAAGAGTGTGTCATTTTAAAGTTGACTTTCTCGGAGCTGAGCTAAGAGCCATTGCCAAGGCCAGGGGGCGTAAATTCAGTCCGCCTGACGGGAGATGAAGGGCTGTGGGATTTATGACTTATTTGAGTTCTCATACATCACCCTCTGTGTCGCTCGCTTATGATGGCCCTGCCAAAAGATAAAGAAGTGTAGGACGCTTGGTACGGGCTGTGGTGACAGGCCAGGGACAAATGTCTCTGTTGGGTGAATTGATTTGAATGGCTCTAGTGAAATATCAGGTTAGGCTGAAAATATGATTGGGTTTAATGTTCCTGTTGACTTCACACACTGTCGTGATTCCAAATCCTGGACAAGTTAATCAAGGCACTCTCTGGTGGGGAGTATGGATATGTGTGCATCCATATCATAACTAGTATCAGTAAACACCACCAGGCAAAACCCAGACTTGAGAGCATGTGATATATTGAATCCCCATTGAATATTGGAAATATTACTTGCAATTTATAGAATATTTATCTGGGAAAAACTGTTGAGAATGTTATTTCTTCTTCTACACCCTGAGCCAACAGGCAGAGACCTAAAGGCATAAAAATACATAATGAAAAGACAGAGAACAGACAATTTATTGTATCCTGAAAAAAAAATTTAGTGAGCAAACTTTAAAAAAAAAAAGTGAAGAGAGAATTTTTTGCTTTATGTGAAAGTAGGTTTGTGTTAGACCACTAAACCAAAGATTAAATCGATGGACCACTTTTCAATTATGAAGAAAAACATTGTTATATGATTTTTTGAATGTGGTTATTTAGTTAAAAACAATTAGGATTAAATTTCTTTATAGGACCACAATGGCTAGCAGATTTCTTTAGCATTTAACACTGTTCCTAAATTTCTGAATTTGCTTCTCGCAATAAGATGCTTTCCTTTCTGTTTTTATTACCAGTTAATTATTGTTGACTGCTTATAGTTTCTTTCTTTCTTTTTTTTTTTTTTTTGAGCAAGAAGGACTGATTCCAACTTCCAAAAGTGTTGCCAAAACACTTTATACTTTTCCTTTGCAGAAAGAAGTCCTATTACATCAAAATACCTTCCAATGAGAGCTTCCCCTTGATGCTGAGTGCTGAGCAGAAACCCCTGGATACCTGGCCATCTCTTCCCTGGGTCTATATTGAAGTCTGGGCAAATTCTCCATCTTTCTTCCTTTGACCTAATGTATTTTTTTTATTTCAGTGGTTGAGAGTTCTGAAATACTATCTTTAATGGGTGTGGAGAGAATGGTAAATTGGGTTTAGAGAAGAATAAAACCTATGGTTCTGTGTGTTCTACTTTTAGAATAAAAAAAAAGCAAGAGTCAGCATCTGAGAGTGTTGTGCTCATATGTCAATGTTCTGTAGAGTGAGATCACCAAAACCAGGCCTTCCCTTCTGAGGAGGGGCACCAGCGTGATCGCAAAACTTGACACTGTCTTTGTGGAATATAGAGCTGCCCCCATCTTATAGGTAGTCCTTAAGATGGCACAGACCGGTTCTCTTCCACCTTTTCATCTCTGGGTGATATATCACTAACTGAAAAAAATCTGTTTGCTCAGGTCTCATTTTAGGAGATTCTTTTTATCTCGTTTAATGAACATCACAACTCTTTTGTGGGCCTGGTTGTTCTAGTTCCCAACTCACAACTATTGCAACACACTTTCCACTCTACACTCATATAGACTTCTCTCTTTATCTCCATTTTTGTTTCCTATGAGAATATCTAGAATCAGAAAGAATGTAGAAAGCTGTCCAAAGGCAGCTTTTGTCCCAGTTGAGCCTGACTCCCAAACACAGGCTCCCCATCCTACCACTTGTCCAGTTGCTACATTTAGGAGATAAAACATTTGTTTGTCCAGTCCCCTCTCTGAACTTGGGCCTTGCCACTCCCCCTCTGACCTCACTAGTCATTCTGACCTTCCACAATCTGGGACTCCTACAGGCCTTTGTCTGTAAGGCACCTTTCCATGGTATTTTTGTAATCTCTCTGTCCTCCTTTTTGCTTCTCAAATCATATGGCACTCCCTACAAGTGAGATGTTAATCTCAAATGACCTTCCCCATGTACCCTCTACCACATTACTCTGAGGATTTTCTTTATAGCAATGATTATTGGTTATACTAATGATTAATTTGGTTATTGATTGACTTATCAAATATCCATCCCTCTCACCTTCCTCCACTAGAATATTAACTCCATAAGAGCAGAAATCCTGTATAACTTGTTCACCCCTGTTCCCACCAGTGTCCTGATCATAGTAGGCCCCAATAACTGTCCTGTAAATGAACAAATCCCAGATTGAATAAATGTTCCTGGAAAAACAGAATAGCTAGCAAATAATTCTAATGCTACAAAATGTTTATTAAATGTTCCAACAAAACTTTGAGCATAATGTGTGGCTATGCAGAAAATAATGGGTGAAGAAGGCTGAGCAGACTGCAGGGGGACATTAGAGTGTCACTGGAGGAATGCAGAGATGAGGACTTCCCATAGAGACACAGAGCATTCCTGGAGGTGTGATCAGAAATAGACATGGCAGGAGAAACACAGACAGAACCATAAAAAGACCAGAGTTCAGGTCCTGACTTTTCCTTTTCATAGCTGTGGATTTTGGACCATGTATTTAATAAACATTATTTTTAAGATGCTTTCTAAATTCCAGGCACATTACCATCATCATTTCTCCCTCTCAGTTTCCTTGGCTGCTGAGTATATTAATCCATGGTTCAGAGGTTTTTGAGAAATAATATATGTCAAGGAACCTGAGTTTTAGCAGGTACTTTCATTCATAGTGATTATAGCTGAGTTTAGGTGACCTGCTAAATTTGGAAATGGGTTATTTAAAGTCAAGGAGCAGATCCATTACAATACCATAATTAGAATGGATAATCACATTTGCAGAAAATGGACTATACAATGAGTAAATGTAGTTTATTCGTAAAGTGTTGGGTCTTTGGTCAGGGGAGATAAGTTCTAGTCTTCACATAACCTTGGGTTCGGGTACACACTAAAAAGAGAAAAAAAAAATTATTCCACTTATCTATGTCTCAGGATTCTTGTCCTTAAAATTATTATTATTATAAAGATACCTGAATACTAACGTAAGCTCTTTGTGAGGTTTCCATAAGGAAAGTAAAGATCTCTCTTTCTAGAACATTATGCTTAAGCAGAAAGGTGCTTTGTGAAGTATTATAATGGAAGTATTATGAAAAGAAGAGCCAGCCACTCAATCATTTCACAAGGCAAAGGTGCTACTGCAAGTCATAATTCTAATACAAAGATCTCTAAGAATTAACTAATGATGCTGGGGTCAGCCAGTACTCCTAATGTCCTATGGCTTGTCACTGTGAATTGTGGTGTCACTTAGCAAATGCCTGCTTAAAGAGAAGAATGAGGGTGGGGGGGACATTTGAACAGTGAGCCACTAGAAAATGGTGAAGAAATCCTGGAGTGGGGAACAAAGGGGAAGAGAGAACAAGGAGAAAGAAAGTGCAGAAACAGATCTGCATGGCAAGAGAAATGTGGGGTGGCTACAAAAGGGAACCCTGGCTTCTGGTTTATCTAATAATATATTCCACTCCTCTTCCTGGTGGTGTGGCTGCCTCTTTGAAATGAAAACAGTCATGTTGGGGGCCTGTCAATCTTCCTTTTAAGGACACAGTTCCCTGAATATTGCCTTCTATCTCAAGAAATCCTACCTGCAAAATTGAAGGGCTTGGATGATGGTCTTTGTCCATTAAGTGGTAAACAGTACATGAGCTTGTTCCAGATTCAGGTGGAGGCATCTTGTGAGGGGGCAAAAGAACTGAAATTTGAATCTGCTACTACCCACAGCAACACTGGATGTAGCTTTAAACACATGGCCCTTCTATCATCTCCATTTTAGAGATCAAAAACTGAGGCTAAGACTAGCTGTGGTTTTTTTTTAACCTGGGGTCATATGACTTGTGAATGATGGAACTGGATTTAAATTTCATGCTGATTTCTTATTTCATACTCTGCATGGCAGATTACTCTGGTCTGGGTGGGGGCATTTTTGAATGTATTTTTCTTTTATATCATGTAGCATATAGACATAATAAATAGGATGGGAATATATAGTATGAAGAAATACAAGATTATCTTAGGGAAACCTTTTTTTCCTTTCAATTCTTAATGTTGGCTTGAGGATCCTAATAGTGGAGGACAGTGAGTGTGCCCTTGTGCTGGGATAGCTAAACTTGCTCCCTTGAACAGCATAGTTCTGTCACCTGGACTACTGCAAATTCTCCTGATACAGTTTGTCCTGGGATTGTGGAAAGGGGTCGGCTGGTACAGGGGAAAATATTCAAAATGCAGCAAAGGAATGTGTTTTCTTTTCTGGTAAGATTTTTACATAATTATCACTGCAATAGAACAACTGGCCAAAGTCAGAAATTTTTTTATTTCCACTCAGTGAGCAGCCTAAAAAACTTCAGAACTTATAGCACAAACACTCACCATTTCATTTTTTTTTTCCTACCTCTTAAAACCGTTCATCAAGAATTCCTTTTTTAGAATAATCCTGTATTAAATCAAGCAGCCAGACAATGAAATGGGAAATAAAGAAAGTGAAACAGTGGGAATTACCATACAAATATTGAATTCTGTCAAAGCCCTTCCGAGTGAATTGGTGAGTAAGCACCTGCACCTCACGGCCCTCTGGGTTTTTTTTTGCATCTGCCTTTCTGGTTCATCAGTTTGCTGCCATCAGTGCCACCTGCTTATGATCCTGGGCAAATATCTGTTTTAGTTATTGGGAGTGGCCAGTAGATTTGAGAGCCAGAAAGCCTGTGGTGTCAGCCTGGAGGCCAGAGGGCTGTGGGTTGATAAGGAATCAGATCAAGGATTTTAAAGGTTGACAACCTGCTTGAGCGAAGTCTGTTTATTCTATTGAACCTTGACAAAAAGAAACTGGGGGATTTGAAAGTACGCACTCCCCCAGTTTCCCCAAGTCTCTTATTTCCGAGGATTATTTCGACAAAGGGTTCATTTGTCTCCTATCACATTGGGGCTTGCGGTGTGGACAGTGGCGGATGTGTTGGTCCTGGGCAGGCTCCTCTCCTGTGAGGTAAAGCAGGCTGCTGCTCTCCTACAGGGGACAGCAGTGTGGTCAAAGGAGCTTTGTGGGTGTGCACCGGGAGCCTGACTGTCCAGGTTCTATTTCTGCAGAGTGTCAGTCTTGTCATTAGGATGACAGAGTATGGTTGAGAGAGACCTTGCACATCACAGAGAAATTCCAAGTTCTTTTCTGAACACAGCTTGATGATCTGCTCTCAGGACTGCTGAAGCGTGACACTCTTGCCATGTGGACTGGTTCTTCATTGTAAGGACTGCCGCTTGCATTGTAGGATGCTTAGCCACATCCTGGACTCTATCAGATTCCAACACTATCTCCAGATATTACTAAATGTCTTCTTGGGGGCAAAAATCACAACAGTTGAGAACCATTGACTTAGGTTTGGTATTTTTTTGAAATAAGTTCACTTATTTTTTTCTCCTTCTTGCTAATTATGCTCCCTAAGGCAAGGTCATCTTTTAAGAGACTTAACACAAATCTCTGATTCTTTTTGACAACACATGTTGCACTTTAATCTTTTAGCGGCTTGCAGTCCCCAAATGTGAAATAGGAAGTTGAAGAAGGAACTAGGCAAAAATTATATATACAATTTATTTTAGCCAATATTTGCTGACTTAGAACTTTTTTTTTTTTTTTTTTTTTATCAACAAGCTGTATAGCCTTGGCCCAGTGAAAAGAACAGCACAGTTCCATGTCCCCTTTCCTTTGTGTCTTGGTGACTGTATCTTATTCATGTTGTTGTGTGAAGATGAAATGAGATAAAGTAGTGAAAGCTCATGGCACAATGGCTGGCACAGTGAGGAGAGCTCCATAAGTGTTTGCTGACAATTTTCATTATTGATTTTAATGTTTTTTTTTAAATTAATTGGCTTGTATTATTAAGTCACTGTTAATTTTTCAAAGGAATATTTTCCACTTTTTTTAATCTCTATAAATAGACTCACAGGAGCATTGTGAACACACATATGCACACACACACACACACACACACACACACACACACACAGCTCTCTGGTTCTACACACTATCTTGGATAAATCCAGGTCATTCTCATTAGCCCTCTTGCTTATTCTGCTTCTACTATTACTGCCCCCAGCTTTTCCTCAAGATTTTTCCTTCCAGAATCACCATCCAATGAACCACAGATCATTTTCTTGATTTGCAGCCTGGGCACCAATAAGAAAATTCCTTTGCTTCATTGCTTAGACCTTGCCGTAAACATCATGGCATCTTTAAAAAGAAAACGCACTCTTTTGGCTAGAACTTTAAATCTGTGTCTGTAATGGCACAGAATTTGGGAAATGAGAAAATCCTTTTTTTTTCTGCAGAAGCAAAGTGACCTTGAGGGAGCATCAGCTTAGTTTTCACTTCCGCCGACACATACCCCTCCTTCTTCACCTCCTCCCACTCCCCATTCAACTCCTCAACAACCACCGGTCACTCTGCCCTCCTGCTCCAAATTTATGATCAAGAACAGGCCATAAACAGAGAGGGCCAATCCCAATCCCAGGAACTGCACCTTCCTGTTTGCCAGAGGTGCGACAGCTTGATGGGGCTGTAAAGAATAAGCCTGCATCACAGGAGCCCCATGAATCATGCTCCACCATAATGGCAAGTGAGGATTGCTGCACCGAAGGCAAGTGACTCACAGCCCCAGGCAGGGGCTTCCCCTAAACTGCCCAGATCCAAGCATCCCTGTGAGTGTCCTCTGATAGCGTGCCCTGACAGTTTGCACTAACTCCAAGTCAGATCCTTAGGGAGCAGGGGTTTATTTTTTTCCATAATCCATGTGCATTGGTGAAGGCTACTCTTATTTGTGGATGGTCAGAGTGTTATTAAGGTGCCCTGCAAGTGACACTTCAATGAAATGTATTTGGGAACTAAATCTGCATCTTTTGACTCCTTTTATACCCATAGTTACTTCTTAGTGTGTATGTGTTTAGCCAGTGCTTCTGAAATTCCACAGTTCGTGGGAGTCACTGTGTGACCTTATCCAGTGTATGATTCAGTTGATCTGGGTTGAGGCCCAAAGGTTAGAGATATTTATGTATTTATTCACTCACTCATTCATTTTGCAGTGGTGGGGGTCAAACCCAGGGATTCATGCATGTTAAGCACACATCCTACCACGGAGCTCCACCCTCATTCCAAGAGTTTTCATTTTTCTATTAAACAAACTCGCTGATGATGCTGATGACGATACTAGTCTTTCAAGCACAGTTTGGACAGTGAGTTCCTGAAGTGTTTCAGGACTTTTTATTTCCTCCTATTTATTTCTTCACTCATACATTGTTTTTCCTGGAGTGGCATTTGCCAGCTTGAACAGAGGATCTATCTAACTTTTACTAGGTAGATAGCCGTAATGTAGTTAGTTCATTTTGTGAAAAACTAATTTTCTTTATGCCCATGAAATATTAGAAACTCTGGAAACTAGAGTATTTTAATTAGCTTTTTTTTTTTTTTTGCTGTGACTGAAAGAACTGGCAAAGAACAATTTGAGTGGAAGAATCATTTATTTGAGGGCTCACAGTTTCAGAGGTCTCAGTACATAGACAGCCAGCTCCATTCCTCAGGACCAGAGGTGAGGCTGAACATCATGGTGGAAGAGTGTGGTGTAGGGAAGCAGCTCACATGATGATTAGAAAGCAGGGAGAGAGATCTCCACTTGGCGGATACCATATATATACCACAAAGCCATATCCCCAATGACCCACCTCCTCCAGCCACACCCTAACTACCTTCAGTTACTACTCAGTTAATCCCTATCAGGGGATTAATTCATCAAATCCCTCCCTACACACATCCAATGATATGTGACTTGTAGAAAATGCTTAAGATTTGAATCAGACAACCTTGGTTTAACTCTCAGATCATCTATTGATTGGGTGGTTCAGGCCAAGTTGCTTAACTTTGTGAGGATAAATATCCTCTCCAAGGCTAATATACACTTATGAGTGTATTTTTTAAGATTATTAAAAATAACACAGAAATACCAAGTATAATATTAGATATATTAGTTGTTTAAAAATTTTAATTCTGTTCTACCTGTCTTTGCAATCTTGAGCCATGTAATGATTTCCTGGAGAGAATACAAAAGCATTAAGCATGAAAAAAGATATCAGTTTATTGGATTTGTTCAAAACTAAAATTTTCTGCTCATCAAAAATTACCTTTAAGAAAATTAAAAAGTTGTTAGAGACTGGTAGAAAATGCTTTCAGGGCACATCTAAGAGTGGAATATTCAAAGATCTCCTATAAATCAGTAACAAAAAAAGGGGGCAGGCTTGAATAAACCCTTCACAAAAGATATATTAATGACTAATAGATTCATGAAAAGATGCTTCATGTATTTAGTAACCAAGGAAATATTAAAATCCCAGTGAGATATCACTTCAAATCCTCTAATATGGCTAAAATTAAAAAGGCTGATGATATTGTAAGTTGTTAAACTTCAGAATTACTGGGATTCTCATTCTTTGCACTCAAGTTGTAAGATACTAAAACCACTTTGGAAAACTGGCAGCTTCTAATATAGTTAAACATAAATCCAAAAAAAGATCCAGAAAGTTTACTTTTAGGTGTTTGTCCAAGAGAAATAAAAATATTTGTAGAAGCAGACTTATGAAAAAATATACATAGTATCTTTATAATAGCCTCAAACTGAAAACAGGATAAGTGTCCATCAATAAGAATAGATAAAAAAACTATGATATACTGCTACAATGGAATACTAATATTCACTAAAAAGAAATAAGTATGGATAATGCAACTATATATGCATATGTATATGCAACTATGTATATGCATCTCAAAATAGTATATTTTATGTAAATTAAAACTACACTCAGATTTCATCTCACTCTAGGCAATTATCAAGAATACAAGTTACAATGAATGTTGGTGAGGATGTGGGGTAAAATGTCCATACATTGTTGCAGCCACTCTGGAGATTCCTCAGAAAACTTGGAATGTAACCACCATTTGACCCAGTTATCCCACTCCTCAGCATACACCCAATGAACTTAAAATCAGCATACCATAGTGACACAGCCATATCAATGTTTATAACAGCTTAATTCACAATAGCTATTCTATGGAACCAATCTAGACACCCTTCAACAGATGAACAGATAAAGAAAATATGGCATATATACACAATGGAATATTACTCAGCCATAAAGAAAAATGAAATTATGACATTTGCCAGAAAATGGATGGGACTGGAGATTATTATGCTAAGTGAAATAAGCCAATCCTCAAACACTGTAGGCCAAGTATTCTCTGTGATATGTAGATGCTAACACACAATAGGGGGTTTGGAGGGAAGAAGAGAAGTTCATTGGATTAGACAAAGGGGAATGAAGGGAAGGGAGAGGGTGGGAATAGGAAAGACAGTGGAATGAATCAGACATAACTTTCCTATGTTCATATATGAATACACAACCAGTGTAACTCCACATCTTGTACAACCCCAAGAATGGGAAGTTATACTCCATGTATGTATAATATGTCAAAATACATTCCATTGTCATGTATATCTAAAAAGAACAAATAAAAAAAATTTAAACAATAGTATATTTTCTGAGGGTAAAAAGACAGAAGAATACATACCATATAATTCTATTTATGTAAAGTTCAAGACCAGGCAAAATCAATACGTGTTAGAAATGAGAATATTAAATGCTTATAAAAGATATTGGGCAGGAACCGGTATTCGAGAACTTTCTGGGTTGATAGAAATGTTCTATATCCTGATGGGAGTGTTGTTTTCTGGGATATATTGATTTGTTAAAATTCATCCAATTGGTATAATCAGCATCCCATTTCACTTTGTGTAAATTGTGCCAAAATTTTAAAAGAATTTTGAATTATTGAGTCTATGAAAGTTGGTATGCGTTAGGCTCTTTTTCCTCTATTAGACGGTTAGCTTACGATCATCTACAGAAAGAGAAGTCAGAATACCCTAAACAAAACCCTTTAGTTAATTGTACGCATTTCTCAAAAGCCTATACCATTTCCTGTCCATTAAGTATCCCATTATGAATCATCTCCAGGGGGGATCTCTTACATCCACCCTTCACCTCTAGACCTCTGCTCTTTGGCCTTTCTGTCCCTGTCTTGTCCTGAGTTATATCTTACAGAATGGAATGGATGGTCCTTGCCACTTCAGTTGGACTCTTCATTCAGATTTTTCCATGTGTGTTATAAACTCTAATTCATTAACATCCTTGTAAATGGTCATGTCCTGTGAAAGAAAGAGGTGATGGCACCAATTAAAACAATCTTCTGTAGTCACACGTCAAATCATTGTCAACACAAACACTGAACCATGAATCGATACCTCCCACTTCCTATTTCAGATAGATAGCAGCACAGTCAAGAAGCCAAAATGAAACCTCAGGTCATGCTTACAGAATGTGCTATGCTGCACTTGGCCCAGGGATCTGCACTGAGAAGGAACCAGCACAAATGTGCATGGACTGCATGACAGTCTGATTGGCCATATACACCACACCTTGAAACAGCCATAGAGAATTGACAAAAAAAATATTGGTGCATTCATTCATAGAATTGCAGGGCCATTTGTAGCTTAGTCATTTTATCATTGACTTAATTGAAACCCAGATCAATGAAGCCACTTGCCCACGGTCACATAACTTGTTCTTTCCCAGATCTCCTGACCTGTAGCCTGAGCCATTGCCACAGCAATGTCTCTGTGTTCTGGAGTCACCCAAATTACCTTATTCCTTGGGCCTTCTTAACTTTATGTAACAGAAGCATTTAAATGCATCTGCATTTTTTCTCTTGGGCATGCGGTTTAGAATAAAGGATCTAAGGACAATTCTCTTACACACCTAAGAGTGTAATATAACACTGACAATAAAATAGTGAGTGCTCTGTGCCCAGTATTCTTGAAGATTTTACATGTATTTATTCATTTAATCTTCTTAACATTCTATAAGAGGACGCTATCCTTGCTCTCATTTATCACTGTGGATAGTGAAATATAGTGAGGTTAAAATACCTGCATCTAATTATGCAGTTTGTGAATGTTAGAGCCAGAATCAGAATGTAGGCTTATATTTCTAGCAGCCACACAGCAACCACACTGACCAGCTTCCTATCTATGAGGGAAGGAGTGGGGTTTCCCTCCACTACGGAAAAAGAACAAAAATCTCAATGATGACATTGCATGAATAGCTAAAGAATGTGCTTAATAACAGTTGATATTAATAATAACAGTTGATGTTAACAGTGGGCATGTGTCCCTATGCAGATCAGTTTATCTCATTAGAATTTTGGAAACCCAGTGAGAAAGTGTTGTTATCATCAGCTCTCTGTTGCACAAGAAGAAACCGAGTCATGCAGTGCAGTGTTAAAGGAACGTGCCTATAGCTACACAGTTTTAAACAGTGTTAACCCAGTCAGAATTGCTCTGGGGACTGCACGAATATTGTAATAGCATTTGCTCATTCTGGTTTTAATTGATGAGATACTAAAACGGAATCTGCACTAAATAAAGTTTCATTGGAGAAACATTTTTGCTTAGCTATTTCTGAGCTAGAAAGTCTCTCTGGTTGGAAACAGAGTGCCTTCATTTTTATAGAGCTGGCATCAAACAGATTTCAGAAAGAACTGGCTTCTCTCTGAGGTCTCCCTGGTCAGCATGACCTGACATGTTCTTGGTTTAAATCAGTAATTCTCCAGATAGGGCAGAATTAGGAGAGAGAGAGGTAACTTCCTGTGGGAGATGTCAACATATGGAAGAGAGGAGGGGACTGCATGTTCTGAAAACAAGGCAGTGCTAGAGAATTGATTTTCTACTTGAGCCAGGAATTGCTTCTCCACCTACTTTCTCTGGGATGGACAGGTGCATCAGACAAGCAGAGTCAGCATCCACATTGGTGTCTTGGGTTTGGAAGGGAGGGAACCATTTCCCCGCCCCCCCTGAAATTGGTTTTGTTTTGATTTGTACCTAATCACAGTTTTTAATTTACTTAATTTTTATACCTCATAAAAGCATGATGACTTGTTTCTGAGAAGCACACTTTTTAAGTTTATGAAAACTGGCTTAAACGGATATAAAAATAGCTGCCATATACCTATGCTATCCCAGGTCCACTGGTGACTCTGAATCATATTGAAACCTTGGACTCCACTCATCCAAAACTATGTCTATACCTTTGTTGGAACTTCAAAATCATAGGAAGTATTTCTAAGGAATTCAGACCATTCATAGGGACAGGAAGTGACTTCTAGGCTAAAATTCAGATAAACCTTGAGCTGAGAAACTTATACTTATTAAAAAGAAATGAAGGCTGATTTTTTTAGAATGACAGTTTCCCAGAAGATCTGAGACTGTGAATCTCATTTGAAGAATTCAAATCCCATCATGGTTGTCCCAGACTGATTTTTATCGTTTAAAGATATTAGATTATGGGGCTGGGGCTGGGGCTCAGTGGCAGAGTGCTTGCTTAGCACATGTGAGGAACTGGGTTTGATCCTTAGCATACAAAAATAAGCATGTAAAATAAAGGCATGCTTTCCATCTACAACTACAAAACATTTTTTTCAAAAAGATATCAGGCTACTTTCTGCCTAAGACCTTGTCCTGAGTGGTTGTCACAGAAATCTTAGTCTAAGCTTCTGCATCTATGAAATTAGCAATGACCTGTTTCTCCCATAGAGAGCTTTATTCCCTGCCCATATCACAAGACTTCTCTAGCTTTAAGATGCAAAAAGGAAAAGGTATTGTCCTGTTGTCTTGTTTCATAGACTGTCATCTTATGTGTAATTTTCTCAAATAAATGCCATTCCTCCAATCAACATTCAGACATCCATTAGATAAGATGAGGCTCATAGAGCTTGCCCATGAAGGATCAGACACTGCCTGTCTAGAGCCCATACCTGTGATGTTTTCCAGGTTTCGGTCTTTGCATTGGCTCCCAGCCCCTCATGTCATTTCATATATATATTAGCCATAGATGGACACAATGCCTTTATTTAATTTATTTATTTATATGTGGTGCTGAGGATTGAACCCAGTGCCTCACCTGTGCTAGGCAAGCGCTCTACCACTGAGCCACAAACCCAGCACCCCCATGTCATTTCTTTAGTTGCTGAATGTACCTGCCTATCAGGCATGTGCAGTCGGCAGTGGGCCTTTGAGTACCGAGTGGTAAAAGAAAGTGGAAAAAATATGATGAATCCTGTTCTTTCAGGATGTACTAACATTCAGATTCTTTTATTTTGTGTTTCAGTCGTCAACTGTTTAATGAAATCCGTTCATTAATTCATAACTCATACTATTATCACCATTTGCCTCTTCCTGTCCTGGCCCTGGGGATGATGGGTGAAGAAAACTAACAAGAGTATTACTCATGCACATTGCATCTAGTTGCAGATATGACATAAAAGGAACTGAACTCATTGAGAATAAAAGCTGACATTTACCCAGCACATAGTATACCCGAGGAATAATTTTAAGACTCTGTAATATTAACTCATTTAATATTCCTAACAATCCTATAAGATACACAATACTAATATCCCCTTTTAGAGATAGAGAAACTGAGGATTAGCTGTTTAAGGTTTCTTTCTCAGATTACACAGGTAGGAAGTGACAGAGTTGGGTTTTGAAGCAGGGCTATTTGTCTCCAGAGTTCATGATTTTAGTCTTAATACCATAATGCGTTCAGTAAAAGGGATTATTGACTTGGAAAGTCAGAAAGTAATTCTCAAAGAAAAGGTAATTAGAGCTGAAACCTGAAAGATGAGAAAGTGTCCCAGATGGAAAGAGTATGTGTGTGTGTGTTGTATGCAAATATTATGTGCAGTTCAGGTGTGGTTTATGTTGTGTGGGTGTGTGGGGGGTGTGTGTGCATTTTTGTGTTTGAGGTATAGCAGGAACCTAACAGTTCCTAGAAAAGCAAATAGCATTCATGTTCGTCCTAAGGAAAAAGAGTAAGAAGAGAGAGAAAGGGATGGAGGCTTGGACAATTCAAATACTAAAAGGCCAGCAGTTATGGTAGCAGCGGAAAGAAATGTCAGGCTGTGGGTGGGTGAGGATAGGAGCAGATAATTCAGGGTCTATATGTCAAGTTAGGAATGAAAATTCACTGAAAGGTTTTAAACAAAAAAGTTACCTAATTCAATATAGATTTTTAAAAAGATTACTCTTATTATTAGGACATAAGAGCTGGTGACTCTTACAGTTGTCCAAGCAAGAGACAAAGGAGGATTGGCCTTGATTAATGGTAAGGATGTGTGTGGTGTGAGGTTCTAAAAGCTTCCTGGATGACCATCTCCCACCTCCCAGTGCTTATAGTTTGGTCTCCCTCCAGGATGGTTTTTGACTTAAGCAAAAACTTTTCACACCAATTTGTCCCACTTAGGGCTTCACCCCTGTGCAAAGAGTCCTACTACAGCAAACCTCTTGGTCAGAACATGCCATTGGAAATGCTGAGAATTGACCCTGACTGGAAAGACTGACTGGCTTCCTTGTGCAGAGCGTGGAGAATTCATTCTGGACACTTGCCTATTGAGTCAGTGCCACTTACATATTTTCCTTCAGGCACTGTGGGCTTTTTTTTTTTTTTTACAGTTTTTTCTTCTTATTTTCTTGTACATGGTTATCTGACAGCAACAGTTTGAGTTCTACAAAAGAAAAAACCAAACAAACAATAATAATAATCCCTTTCTGAAGGAGTCTCCTACCTCCTGAAGGCTATGGAAGTAGAGAAAAAAAATAGAGTATTTATTTTCTAGAAATCTAAACAAATGTGAGCTTGATTACCTTTAGTGAGCCACAGGGTTCAGCTAAAGTAGATGTTGTATGTAAATACAGTGGTGGCTTGTGAGCTGCAGATGTCTCTGATAAGCAGTCCTGCATGCCCCATGTTGCCTTGGTATGGGGGATTCCACTACCCAATACCTACCACTGTGACTTTCTCTGGGCTCCTTCTGTTTTTATTCCTTCAGGACCTATACAGACAGCTTGGGTATTAGTTGCCTCCATTTCAATTCCACCAAAATAGAATTTTATGATTCTTTCACTGTCTCTCTTATTCATAACAAGACAACTTTTTAATGAGATTCCAAGACACGTGGATCATGGTCATGCTGTACCCCATTACGATAGCTGCTATTCATTGAACATCTACTGTTTGCCAGTAATGGGCAAGTTGCCATGTACATTATTATCTTGTTTAGTCCTCACAACTGCTTTAAAGGAAAGTAATATTACTCCTGCTGTACAAAGAAATGTAAGTTAAAGCAATCTTGGCTTGGGGGAGACTGGGGCAAGTGATGTAATTGCCTCATCGTGCCCTACAGAGGTCTAATCCTAGGGAGAATTGTGTTAGAATCTGTATAATGCACTTTAACAGAAACATTGGCAAGTGAAAAAGGTCATAGAAGAACATCCAAGGTTATTGAATTGAACTTATGCATATTTCTCACATACCATATGACAGGCTTGAAAAATCATACAGTTCATTGGGAGAGATAAAGCAGTCAATATAAATGCATTAACATTCTTACCAACAGAAAAAAAATAAAAGATGCTGCAGAAATGCCTGTAAAGACCATCATACCTAACCAAGAAATGATAACTAGGTCCAGGATAAATTGATTTTAGGTAAGAAGAGGGGGTCTAGGTTTGGGGGCATTTTAGGCTCAATGCACATGTACAAGGACTCAGAGACAGAACAGGCAGATTTGGAGACTGGTAGACCTTTTAGATAGAGTCACTAAAGAATAGGGTACAAGTCAGGGAGCAGAAAGACACAGTGCCAGAGAGGTGAGCAAAGAGTAAATCATGAAGCACCTTGAAATGTGAAGGAGTTTGTACCTGTGTGGTATGATTCCACCAAACTTCCATATGGAGAATAAGTGTGGGTGGTGGAGGGAGAGTTTGGGTGGTTTTTCCAGTTGGGAAATGGTGGCAATCTTCATGTCATGGCTGTAGGAATAACTAGAAGAGAACATGTATAAAGCATATTGGTGTAGCAGTCACCTGGAAGCAAGAATATATAGGGATTACTAGCAGTTACACAGTATTTGGAGGGCTGTCATGTGGAAGAGTAGAGTGATTTATTCTATTAGCCTAGGACATAGGAAGGACTAAGGGGAGAAAGCCACAGGGAGACTTATTTTAACTTCAATGCAATAAGATTGTCCAAAAATTAGAAACACAGTTACCATCCATCACTGAATGTATCCAAGCATTTTATTTTAATTCAAGATCCATTTTCTAAATGATCTGCATATGCTATAGAATGAGTGTAAGACACTTAATAGCTAAGATCGGTGAAATATAGTTTATCAATATGAGCCAGGAATTATAGAAATTAATTATGTCTGAGGCCCAAGGGATTTCTTAATTTAGATGGTAGAAACTTGTAAGAGTCTGGTTAGGGGAAGAAGTTGTATGATGTTTGGAGGACATCTAAGTAGAGTTGCTGGGGCATTTAAAACTGTGAGTCAAGAGCTTGGAAAATAGAGATGTAGAAATATATTGGGAGTTTTCAGCATAAGCAAGGACCATAAAAGCAAATATCTATAAGGATAAAAATAGGTAATACCAACCTGCAAAATGTACAAGGCATAATGCCATCAGGGACAACATCCAATGGAAAATTGAAAAGCAAGTGCTCTTTCCAAGTGACACCACTACAGTTCTGCTCCAGTACATTGTTGCCATGTGAGGGCTTGTCCTGTGTTCCCAGGTCTCCACAATTTCTAAATGTAAACAAAAAGTTGGATGTTTATTTTCCCCTTCCTCCCTCTCTCTCTCTCTCTCTCTCTTTCTCTCTTTCTCTCTTTCTCTCTTTCTCTCTTTCTCTCTCTCTCTCTCTCTCTCTTTCTTTCTTTCTTTCTTTCTTTCTTTCTTTCTTTCTTTCTTTCTTTCTTTCTTTCTTTCTTTCTTTCTTTCTTTCTTTCATCAACGATTGAACCCAGGGACACTTAAACACAAACCCCCAGCCTTTTTATTTTAGATAGGGTCCCACCAAGTTGTTTAGGACCTTGCTAAGTTGTCAAGGCTGGCTTTGCACTCACAATCCTCCTGCATCGTTCTCTGGGGCTGCTAGGATTACAGGCATGTGCCACCATGCTGGCTTATATTATGTTTCTAATCAATTTTTTTCCATACAATATATCTTTGATCCAATGATAGTTCAAAGCTGGTCAGATCACCTTGTATGTTATAATATGATTGTTGAAGTTTGGGGTATGAATGAAAATTTCCCAGGAGAATATAACACTGATATATATATATATATATATATATATATATATATATATATATATATATATATATATATATATATATATATATATATATACATATATATATATAAATATATATATATAACATTGATATATATATTATATATATATAACACTGATATATATAAAATCTTTCTCCAGTGGGCAACTAAATTTTATTTGACACATAACCTTTTCTTTTTCTGCATCTGAGGATTCAAGCTGCTGCAGAGATGTCTGAAGAGGTCATGCTGCATGTAATCAAGCAAGGCACAAAAGGCCATGAGAGGTAGAAACCTAATATTAACCTAGAACTGAACAATGATTCAGGTGTACACACAGAACAACCGAGGGTATTCGGTCATAACTGTGGGTGTGTGCTTAGACAGCAGAAGACCTTGCTTGTGTTGTAATTAACGTGGCTTTCTTTTGTGTTATCTTAGCCTCTCCACCCCTACAGATGTACTTTCATATCCTAGTACTCAAAGTGATACTGCAAACAGAGTAGTTTAGAAACCATTATAGGGAACAGGAAGCAAAGGTAGAATCCTGAGTCACAGCTCTGAGATGAGTGAGGAAGATGACTGAAGAGGGTAGGTTCGAATGAGTCAGGGGCCGTGCCATCAAAACCGAGAGAGGAGAGTGTTCAAGGGAAAATAGCAATTTTGATATTTTATTCAGAGAGAAAATGGCAAGTCCATTGGGTTTAAAAGGTAGAGGCCTCTAGTGACCTTTGAGAGGGAACTCTGAGGTAAAGAGCTGGCAAGAATCCAGGTTGCTATGCTCTGAGCCGTGGAGGGACTCTCTGTGGACTGCTCTTTTGGTGAGTTTAGCAAGGGGAAAGACAGAGAGAGGAAGTTACAGTCTAAGGAGAAGGCAAGGTTAAAGGAAGGTCTCACTCTTGTTTCTAGTGGAGAAGAAATGACAATATGTTGAAATGAGAAGAGGGATAATTGATGAAGCAAGGTATGGAATGAGGCATAAAATGGAGAGGCCAGAATTAGAACAATTGAGAATTTTTTCCCTCTAGACAGGTAAAAATGTGAATCTTTGGAGGTAGCAGAGAGGAAAATTGAGGAAGCTCAGAGCTGATGACTGCACATTTTCTTTGAAGTCATGTATGAGGAAGGGGTTAGTAGAGAGGTTTGGATAATAAAAAACCAGAAGCAAGTTTGGAACAGCTGCTGCAGGGAGCATGAAAGGGAAGATGAGAGGATCGCTGAGGTTCACACTGAGACAGTGAGGCAGGAACCATTAAGTAGTGATGATCAGCACAGCTGTGAGCATCTCACCAGCAGGACCAGAGGCCCTGGGGAGGGAGGGAGAACAGGGGCCTGTGTAGCCTCAACACTGGAGAATGCCAAGCTACTCTCAGCAGAGAGTCAAAGGGACAAAATGTTTGAGCAACATGTAAATGGAGAAATGGACAATGGAATCCAGGCTCTAGAGGGAAGCAGAAGGAGTCAGAGGACTGAGTCGCTGAGAGAAAAGAGGGAGTCCCTGGGGCAAACTTTTTTAAAATTTATTAATTTTTTTTTATTTTTTGGAATGAGGAAGGCTTGCAGTATGTTGGACTTGAACCCGAAAGACCAAGAGGTGCCTTCTAATTCCAAGATCCACTGATTCTAGATATGAGAAAACAGGCAGGACTTGTTCTATTTTCCTAATTGTCAATGTGTTTAAGAGGCAGGTCTGGATACCCCATAGTGCATCTCCCAAGGCTGGCCTCAAGGAATCTTCTGGGGTGGATGCAGCCTTTCTAGTTTCCTATTTGCATGGCTCAGATCCTGTGGCAGTACTGTCTTCCATTCACTCATTTTACTCCTTGTGGATTAGACCAGCAAAAGCAGTGCTCTATGATAGTAAGGCTGTCCCTGTTCAAACAGTCTCTAGTGGATACTTGTTCTGCTTCTCCGCGGGTCCAAATAGGGTCTCCATGTATTTATTGTCATTTTATTATAGCTTCAAGGAGCTTCACCCTGAAGTCTTCTTTTTGGCTTTTCTGACTCAAGTTGCAAGACAATCCTATTTTGCATTCAGTGTCATAAGTTCTTATAATTTGAGCTGGACAGTAGCTGCTAGGGGGAGAAAGAAAAATTAAAAGAATAGGAACAGTTAGTTAGCAGTCCTGATATAAACAGTCACTCCACACAAGACACTCCCCTATTCCAAATCCCATGTCTCAGAGTCAAAATCACTTTTATTCACTTCCCAATTTCCAAACAGATACCAGTAAACCTGCTTTACTTGCCTTTAGCCTTGGCTTGTGGGTTTTGGGAAACACCAAGTTCAATGGGTTTGTTCTTCAATGAACACACAGATATCACCCTGGGGACCGGTGCCCTTGCTATTGAGACAGCTAAATGCAGTGAGCAGCACATTTGAAATATGCCCCAGACTCTGTGGAACCAGGGGGTTTGAGTTCTTGCCAGAGCTTTAGTGCCTCTTGGTGTACTTCTGAGGTCAAGAGAAGCCCCAACTAAGGTTCTATTGGAGGAGAGAATCTTCAGTGAGAACTCAAGAGCAAAAGCCAAATAGCCTTGAAATGAGAGCAAGAGTTTTAACAGCAGGCAGTGTCCATAAGAACTTTGATTTTGTTGCATTTAAGTCTCTTTCCCTAGTGGACCATCTCTTCCTGAGTACTTATTGAGGGTAAGTGCTACATCTTTTATGGCTATGTCTCTAGTTTAACGCAGTACCTATCCCACAGTACATGTTCCTTAAATCGGTGTGGAGATTAGCCCAATGTCAAGATGTCAAATTTCATTCTCCAGCTCTATTCCAATGATTGATGGATGGTGAAATCTCTTTTGTTTTGCACGTGTATCCAAAGGACTTTAGGTTCTTTTTGGCTTAAAGTACTAGGGAATTCCATCACCAAAAGGAGTTTCCACATTTGAAAAATCCACTTTTGAGTTCTAGCCCAACTGAATATTAATTTCACAAGTGTACATTGTTTAACCTCTTTGTGCCCTACTTTCTTATAAAACTAGAATTATGAGTTCTCACTCTTAGATTGAAATAGGATGAAAATTTTTCCCTCTTTTACCCCCAACCTCCCTCCAAACTTTCCCCATATCTCTATGGGTAGGTTGCATTACAGTTATTTATAGAACTCCTCTACTAAAATAGGGTCGAAGACAATAGCTGGAACCTTTTATAGAAAACTAGGGATAAAGTCAGTGCTCACCATGCATCAGTGATCATATGACACATTATGTGACATACTGTGACCTTGTATCTGTAGCAATGTCCATCATAGGGTTAAAATAATTCATGACAGATACTCAGACATATATACCTCATGACTTACATATGGAGCTGGCTCTCCTTTTTGAAACCAGAAACTTAGAAGGGGTCCACAGTCTGGAGGAAATTCCTAATTTATTTATTCATTCAATAAGAATTTATTAAACATCTCTTATTTGAGATAAGCACTGGAGATATGACTGTGCACAATAAGAGCTATCATCTTTGTTCACAGGGAGCGTCTGTTGTAGAGAGACACACTTAATCCAATATGGTCCTGTACCAATGTACATTTCAACAATAATGAATATTAGAAAGTAGTACTGATGTATTGATGATGCCAATCCAGAGGCATGAAAGAATCTGGAAGCTCAGGAAGAGTTTGTCTGAGGAAATGACTGTGGTCAGAGATATGAGGGATGGGTAGAGTCAACTGGGTAAGGGAGGAATGAGGATCAAAGTCATGGAGAAGAGTGGTTGGAGCACAGTGAATGAGGTTCAAGGTAAAACTTGCAGAGGGGGCCATGGTAGGAGTTTGGTTTTTATTCTAGCTGCAAGGAAAAGCGGTGCAATGGTGATATCACCTGAAGAATGATCTAGCATTATAGAAGCTGGCTCAGCCTGCCTTCCTGAGGATCTCTAACTTCCATAACAAGACCTATGTCACCAAGAATTACTTGTGCTCTCTTTGCTAACTGAACTGGATTACCCATGATTTTTCTGTGTCCTTGTCCCAACTCCCTGTATCACCCTTGGAGAAAGATGAGGAGGGCCCCATCCCCCATATCCATGCACCAGCTCAGCGTGCCTGGTGCCAGAGTGGGCAGAAAGAATAATTGCTGTTGTTTCATTTTACCAGAGCTAATCTATCACACCTCACCCAGAGACTCCAGATCCATTCTCTGGGCTTTCTCTGTCCTGAGGTGAAACACACAAGCAAATAAATAAGTAGGGAACTGTTTGGAAATCCTCTTTGTCACTACTGAAGCATGCTCATTTATTTAGCAAAATGTCCATAATTTTTAAATTGCTTGATTTAGCCATTGGCTATTTGGTGTCTTCAAGGGGTCCCCATCAGGAGCAGTACTTTCCATTACCTGAAAAAACAAAGCAGGCTTTTGATCACTGGATTAATTACATGCAAATAATTTCATTACTGGGAGCAGCAAGCAGCTCATTCCTACAGGGGCCAGGCTGAAATCTCTGGCCAATTCCCCCTCTATGCTAGTTCCTCCCTACACACCTACACCCTTTTTTCTTTCATTATGCTCAATGGATTCAATTCAGTGAAGGAAATTGTAATTAAAACATTTACAAAGCTTTCTCTGTGACTGCCCTGAAGACTGTGAACATTCACAATTATTTTTTTTTTCCCTGCAAATTCAGCACAATGCCAAAGTTTCCAGGATTTTCTTCTGTACTAACTCGGAATTAATACATTTAAAAACAACTTCACAGTGAGTTATAAGACCAGGGGCACAAGAGAGGGGAGGAGGTTTTCTCTTTAGGGGTGGGGGTAAAATTGCCTCGGTGACTAATTTTTCTTAGGGTACCACCTGCTTCCCTCGTGGTCATGGAGATCAGCTGACCATGGCTTATAGCTTTTCCATCTTCCTTCCTTTTCCCTGTTAATTATTCATACCTCTGGTACCAAGAGAGGGGTCTTGTTTTCCTTTTAAATGTAATTAGAGTAATCAAAGGGTTTGTAACACTTATGTGTTTTATTTCTTGGTCTCTATTAAATTTTTTTTTTCCATGCAAGGGAAAAAATCTAAAACACAAAACAAAAACCCTGAGTCTCTAGGTTTTGTGAATTCTTGCAGGGAAAATTGGTTTTACCATAATAGCAATTGGCAGCAATAATTCTTAGATGAACAACCTGAAATTACTCCCTTAAGGGCCATAATTTGTATAGTACCGAATTTTGAGAAAGGTGGGGAGGACTGACTGATAATTTAGGTGAATTTTAACAGTGTTCATCTTTATTTTTTGTGATAAAGAGGAAGCAAACTGTTGGTGCATTGGATGAAGTTTGTGAATTTGCATATGGTTTGTCTCTATTGAATAGATTTTTGGTTTGAATGACAAATTAATCTCCCAGCCTCCAAACACTGAATTCTTTTGTTCAGAATTTAAGCATTGTTGAAAGGAAAGTTGCCCAAATGCAGTTATCCTTTAGAGGTAAAAGGGCTATGCAAACAATCATTTGACAATTATTATCCTTTTTGCATTAACAAAACTTTCTTGCGGTTCAGAAACCATAGGAAATATTGTTTGAGAGATATTTTGCCACATCATCATAGGCATTTCCATGGTGACAAAGTGATGTGTCTCAAGCAAGGTTGTGCCATTTTTTAATACAACCAGCAGATAAAAAGAGGAAAAATATAAAGAGTGAGACACTGTTTAGGGCTTAACAACTTGTTTATGTTAAGACAAAGGGATGAATCCTAAAATCATAACATGAAAGAACCAAATAAAACAGTTTAATGTCCTGGATTAGTAGGTCCTTTTTGTCTATTGACTTGAACAAAATGAAAATATTGATTAAGGAGAAATACCACTAAATTTTTTTTCACTTAAATTCAAGAATGTGTAGTTTGTTATTTATCTTGGTTCATATATGTGTTTTATCGTTTTCAACTATATACATATGCATAAAAACCAATATGGGTGAAGAAGTCTGTATCGCTGTACCAATACTGTGATCATTCATGCAAAACTAAAGCAAGTGTAGGTTAATTCCTAATGAATTAAAGGAAAATTGCTTGTATTGATATAAGCTTATGAGCCATCTTAAGCTATGTAAATAAATTTTCCATAATCATGGGTTGTTTTTATCTGGAAGAGATTTACACCATCAAATATGGAGATAGTAGCATGGCCATGGATAGAACCCAGTTGTTTTTTTTTTTTTTTTTTTTCCCGTAGAACCTTCCAAAGCAGCACAGTACCATCAGGAAAGAAGAGAGTGTCTTAATAAAAATCTGGTTTAAGAGGGCAGTGTGTTGCCAGTGTCTTTCCACAAACTGTAAAAGATGCATACATTCAGGGAATCACTTCAGTTTCCGGGGATGAAAGAAGTCTCACCCATCCTCCCAAAAAGAGTTTCAGTGGAATGCTCGCCAAAGATCACAACAGGGGCACAGAGAGAGGTGCTGTCTGCAGCTGGCCATGCACCTAAACCTGTTTCTTAGTCTCCAGTCAATTCCCTAAATCTCCCTTTATCCCTTACTCCAGATTCAAGGACAGGGGCTCACAGTTCTACTACTTTTTGTTTCTCCTTATGAAAAATGATGTTTAAAGTTGAATTATCAGAAAATAACTTCATGAGGTTTGCACAGAGAAGGGTTTCCTTTTTTGAAGTTTTTTAATGGACTCATAATGTGCATATTTATTGGTTATAATGTGGTAATTTGATTCACATATAGAATGTGTAATGATCAACTCAGGGTCATTAGCATTGCATTGTGTTGAAAACCTTCAAACTCCTTTCTTTTAGTTATTGTGAAATAGGCAATTATTGTAAACTATAGTCACTTTACTATACTATGAACACCATAACATATTCCTTCTGTCCAGTTGTATTTTAATACCTGGTTTTCAACCTCTCTCTAACCATCCTCCCTTCCTAGCCTTTGGTGACCTTTGTTCTATTTTCTACTTTTATGTGATCAACATTTTAATGAATGAAGTATATGCTATTTGTGTGCTGGCTTATATCCCTTATTATAATATTTTCCCATCCATCCAGACTGCAGAAAAATTATAGGACTTCATTCCTTTTCATGGTTGAATAATATTCAACTGTGAGTTTATATTACATTTTCTTTACCCATTCATCTGTTGATGGACAGTTTGGTTGATTCATACCTTGCCCATTACCAAAATCAACCACTATTAAAAATTTGGTATCTTCAGTCTTTTCTGAATTACAAAAAAATAACATTTTTTCCTCTAAAAATATATATATATATATTTATATATTTTTGTACATGATATATAAATATATATATATATATATATATATATATATATATATATATATATTTTATATATCATGTACTTTCCTCTTACCCAAATTCCCTTCTCCGAAAGCAAATCATTATTTTGTATTTGGTACATACTCTTCAGAATTTTCAAATATGCATTTATATTCATATACACACATCTAGGGAAACCCAGTATTTGCTGTGGTATGTGGCTTCTTCAGTTTACTTATATAGTACAATGCTCTTTGCACCATTCTACTTCTTGCTTCTTCCTTTCAACATTATGTTTCTGATGTCCAAGTCCATGATAGATTGGGTGTTCTTCAGAGCAGTGGCACTTGATTTAGATCCTCAAAGATGAGTAAGATCCTGCCAGGCCAAGAAAGGAAAAGGGCAGGTATATATGTATATAAGGCCATATATGTATTAGCACTTGAGTTCACCCCACAGGAACATACTTTGAAATATCATTTCTAAAATTCAGGAGGGAAGCCGTGAGAGCCAAGACAGAAGATTAAGAATATCCTGTTGGGAGACAGTGTGGCCTAGACCAGCAGGTTTGAATTTTCACGAGAGGCAGGGATATGGTGAGTGAAGGTGAGGTGTATTCATTAGCTAGGACTGCTCTGAAAAAGCACCACCAACCTCATTTAAGGACCATTTAAGTAAGGTGGTTTGAAGAGCAGACATGTGTTTTCCTGGAGGCTAGAATTTTACAGTCAAGGTGTTGGCAGGGTTCTTCCTTCTGAGGTCAGGGGAGAATGATCTGTTGTATTCTCTCTTCTATTCTGGTATGCACTGGTCATCCTTGATGTTCCTTGGCAATGCATCATGCCAGTTTCTCCCTTGATATTCTCATGGTGTTCTTTTGGCATCCATGCCTGTACCCAGAGTTTTATGAGGACACCAGTCATGATGGATTTGGGTCTGATGACCTCATTTTAACAATATTACCTCTGTAATGCCTCTGTCTCTAAATAGTGTCACAGTCTGAGGTAGTTGGAGTTAGGAATTCATATATGAATTTGAGGGGACACGATTGAACCCATAGCATGCTTGATGAAGTACATTTCTTATAGATGAAGATTTCTCGCTCTTGTTCAAGGTAAGCTGAAGTATCAGGGGACAATGAGGAGGGCACAGACGTGTGGCATTGAATAAATATACTGAAGTATTGCAAGCCATTCAAATGCAATCCAAATTGTTCACACGTCCTTACCCTTCTTAGACATCTAACGTTCCAGAAAGAACCCAAAGGGGAACAAAGATTTGGGGAAACATCTATTGGTCTCTGGTAGTAAAGTACGAGGGATTCTCTCTCATGTTCTCTGTCCCATTATTTCACTATCAGAGGCCAGTTTTCCATGGCATACGCTACACTAATGAAGGAATGTAAATTTTATGTAATCACCCAGGAAGTGGTTTTACTATCAAAGAAAAAAAATTAATTGTTTAACTATTGGACACAAAGTTTATAGCTTCCTCAATTACTTAAGAAAACATACTCCTGTTAAAAGCATAAAGAGACTTTGGGGAAAGGGCAGAACCAGGCCCACATTCCATCATGGTCACACACTGAGTCAAAGGCAGCACTGATTTCCAAGCTGCCTGCTTCATTCTCTAGACCAGGCCTGCTACCTTGTATTTATGTCTTAATAACATGTACATATGCAGCCTAGCTGTTATGGGGACAGTAGGGGGCATAAATTTGATTTTTTTTATTTCTTCACATTTAAAGTTCCCCACTTGTTGGTTGAATTAACATAGTATTTTAGCACTTAATTTCCTGAGGGTACCAGATGTTTTATTTTTTGTGTTTGTTTTATTTGTGTTAGAGTTGTTGGGTCGTTTAAAACGGAACTCAGAAAAAGAGGAAAGAAGGGCACAATCCAATAAACATGCAGTTTCGTATTTAGTGCATACACAGGCACAGTGGAGAGAAATCCAAACAAGCATACTCCAAAAAGAATGATTAGAGGTTGCCCATTTCACCTGGATTCTCAGTTATGCTATTCAATTTGGTGGGAGGTGTCCGGGAAAGGAGAGGGGAGAAGTTGGGCTGGGACAGACCTGTGTAGTATAGATTCTTAGTGCCTTTTCATTTATGAACATATGATTGCTTCTTTGGTTCCTCGGGACTCCAGCCTGGCATCATTTTATTTGATGTGGTTCTTGCTGATAAGGGGGAAATGAATGCCCACATGTACTTAATTTCCCTGCAGGGCCCAGAACTCTTTTTGATGGGATTGTCGCCTCTCAAGGCTATGAGAGGAAATGGCTTCTAGAGAACAGGAGAGGAATGTGGAGGGCCAGGACCAGAAATCCATCTGTGTAGCCTGGAACAACTCTTCACTGACCCTGGCTTATTTATCTCTTCTTCCACTCTCTCTTTACTGACTGCGTGTTTTCTCCCTCTGCCCAAATTGGCCTCGTGTTATGATTTTAATACAAAATTCACACCTAGTTGGCATAAGGATATTCAGGAATTCATTCGAAGTATTTGCAGGACTGAACAAAATGGACCCCAAATTTGTAACCTTGTGCAACTTTCATTTATTACATGATGAGAATTGCTACAAAGGGAAAGTAGGAGGAAAGGATAGGGGTCTGGGGTGTTGAAATCTAAATGGTCAAGGAAAATGTCACTTTCATGATGAATTACAGAACTGTGACCTTAGTAATCTTCGTTTGTTTATTCTGTGGCCATTAAAACTTGAAGGAACTTTCTTTTAAGTGACATATGAATCCTAATATCTGTCCTTGGTGACTGCACTGTGGTATATTATGGTCATTTTTACAGATTTATCATAATGTATAAGTATGATAGTATTTTACTTCCAGTCCAGACAGTGTGATAGATGTATAGTAGTCTTATAATTTAGGACAATGATCCCAGGACAGGCATCCTTGGGACCTCTTTAGGACTAGTGTCTGGAATTTGCCAAATTAGGGAGAATGTGCTGACCTTCTGCTTGGCCATTGCAGGGTACACAGTCTCCGGTGTGTGTTCAGGTTAATACCAGGTGTCTTGTATATTGGTGATTTGACTGTCAGACACCCTTGGCCATCAAACAGACCCAACTCTACATGATTCTGTTATGAAACAATATTCAGACTGTCGTGAAAGGAAGGGGTGAGGTTTCTCTCTACTCAAAAAGGAATGGGGAGTGAGAAGCAAATTAAAATTTTAGGAGCACACTCAATAATATGCTATCATGTTCCTGCTTTCCACTGAAGCCTCTCTCTGTCACCTGTATCTGTGGGAAGAAACACATCACAGCTCCATGATATTTGATAGTCTCGAGTAATAAAAGATCCTAGAAGGTCTTTTGGAGACTCTGACAATCTTTCTGTCATAGGCAGTGTTTCCTTAATAGCTCTATATTCCTTGCCTTATGTGTTTCTTTATTTTCCCTTTTAGAAAATTTGCATGTAATCAAGAGAGAGTTAAAGGATTTGCCCATTTCTTGCTATTATTCTGCACCTAAATACTACCCTCCCTTTTATAAAAATTCACTTATTTTTTCGAATTTGTTATATATGACAGCAGAGTGCATTTCAATTAATAGTACACATATAGAGCACAGGTTTTCATGTGTCTGATTGTACACAAGGTAGAGTCACACCATTCCCATCTTCATAGATGTACTTGGGGTAATGATGTCCATCACATTACACCATCATTCCTACCCTCTGCCCCCTCCCTTCCTTTCTCTCCCCTTTCAACTATCTGAAGTTCCTCTATTCCTCCCATGCTCCCCCCACCATCCCCATTATGGATCAGCAACCTCATATCAGAGAAAACATTTGACATTTGTTTATTTGGGATTGGCTAACTTAGAATAATATTCTCCAACTCCATCCATTTAACTGTAAATGCCATGATTTTGTTCTCTTTCAATGCTGAGTAATATTCCACTGTGTATATATAACACAGTTTTTGTATTCATTCATCTGCTAAAGGACATCTGGTTGGTTCCACAATTTAGCTATTGTTAATTGTGCTGCCATAAACATTGATGTGGCTGCTTTACTAGAGTATACTGTTTTTAAGTCGTTTGGGTATAAACCGAGGAATGGGTTAGCTGGGTCAAATGGTGATTCCATTCCAAGTTTTCCAAGGAATCTCCGTACTGTTTTCCTGTAGCACAAGAAATAAAGTCAAGAATCATTAAATGGGGTGGATTCAAACTAAAAAGCTTCTTCTCAGTAAATGAAACAATTAGTGAGGTGAATAGAGAGCCTACAGAATGGGAGCAAATTTTTACCACACGCACATCAGATAGAGCACTAAACTCTAGGATATATATTTAAAGAATTCAAAAATATTAACACCAAAAAACTCAAATAACCCAATCAATAAATGGGCCAAAGAACTGAACAGAAACTTTTCAGAAGATGATATACAGTCAATCAACAAATATATGAAAAAATGTTCAACATCTCTAGCAATTAGAGAAATGCAAATCAAAACTACTCTAAGATTTCATCTTACTCCAGTCACAATGGCAGCTATTAAGAATATATACAATAATAAGTGTTGGTGAGGATGTGGGGAGGAAGGCACACACACCCTCCCTTTTTTAACTTCCTCTTTTCTAACAGGCAAAATAAGAAAAATAAGAGCAATTATTATAGCTACTACCACACATACCTTTATAGTTGAAAAATTTAGGATTGTTCCAGAAAAAAATTAATCATGCTTATTTACAAGTTTGTTTCATTCTGAAAGTGAGCAGATATGTTGTGTAGTTTCTAGAATGAAGCAAAAATTGTAGTAGACTCGGTGTAATGATGTAGCAGTAGTATTAGGCTGACAAATATCCTGAGCATATTTGTTAGCTCCAAGGATTCTTTAGTCTTCCTTAGAAGGACTTGAAAATCTTTGGAAAGGTACTTCTTAAAAATTCTATTGTGTAAACTTTCCATCACTATGACAAAATACCTGAGAAAATCAACTTAATAAAGAAAAAGATTTGTTTTGGCTCACAGTTTCACAGGTTTTGGTTTGTGGTGGTTTGGGTGCTCTTGCTTTGGTCCAATGTTGGCATAGCACATCATAGTGCAAGTGTATGTTGAAGGAGGCTGTTCACGTCATCACTGCCAGGAAACAAAGAGCAAGAGGAAGGGACCAGTATCCCAGTATCCTTTTCAAAGGCATACTCCCCATGACCCAACTCCCTTCCAATTTTCCCCACCTCCTAAAATTTTTACCCACATTTCTATAGCACCACAGACTGAGGACTAAGCCTTTAACATGTGGGTCTTTAGGGGACATTTGTGATCCAAACTGTATCACCTATCAAATATCTATAAGTACATTTCTGTTGGCTTCTTGATTGTGGTATCCAGCGTTGAATGGCATGGAGCTTGATTATTCCAATTCAATGGAAGAAGCAGTTTTTTAAACCACAAAGAGATAAAGTGAACTTTTTCCTTTATTTCCTCAGTAGCAGTTCACCCAACCACTGACCTGGTAGTCAGAAAAAGCAACATCGGATGGGTGGATGGGTTTATGAATGGATTAGATAGGTAGACAATAGATAGAGAAGCAAGAAGAAACTACTCTTATGATTTTCTTTCTGATTTTAGACGATTTTGATAGCATCCTTATTACCAAGTTAGACAACTTCATTTGTCTTTGGGAATGGGTTTGCACTATTCTTGAGGGCCTGGTGGTTTCTGGTTTCCTGCTCAACCCATTCAGGCCCAATTCAGTGGAAAGCATCTCTCTGATTTTTATGAATGTCTATGAAGTTAGTAAACATCTATAACATGGCTAACATAGCTACCAATACATGCTTCTGCTAGCCGGTCTGGACAGAATGCCTATCCCAAAGATTCCTTGGAGGAGGAACATGGACATAAACCTGTGTGCACTATTGGTAAGGTGCTTATCGCCAGTGTACTAATCTTCTCCAGAACCTCCCGGATATTTGCTACTGAGTATAGAGTCTGACAATAAATGCTGGTTTTGTTGTTTTTACTGTTATTTAACCCTTTGAGCAGGTCACAAACTTTTGAGCCTCAACCAAAAATTGAATGGTTTGGTCTAGGATAAGAAAGTAATTCTGTAGTATGACATAATGGAGAGAACACACATTTTGTGATTTTTAAATAAATAAATCTCACTTCTAAAACAAAATCACTTATAAACTTGAATGAATCAAGCAATTTGACTTACCTGATAATTAGGCTTATTTCACAGGGTAATTATGAGAAACAAATGGGATAAACCTTGTGCAAATGCCTATTCTAAAGGACTATAAAATGTTCATTCTGGTCACTGTGTTGAAGAGTTCTTCAGGAGGTGCCACTTGATAATGATATGACTAAGATGATCACCCCTTATGCTCAAAGTCCCCCCACCCTTGTTTTTCCAGTGCACTCAATACACATTGAAATTCCACCATGGTGCATCTCTACACCTTGTTTTCTAAGTTAATGGTCATGCTACCTGCAACAACAGGCCTTCTTCTGAAGATACTCTGTACTAGAGAAGCAACTTCAAGGACCCTAAGTGTTAATTCTACAGATTGATTTTAGAATGCAAAGAATATAAACATGCCTCCAGCTATTTCCCATAGGAACTTGCTCCAGATGTGTATCTTAGAGACAAATTGGCATTTATTCTTCTTACAGACATTGCATTGGCCTATGTAAGGAAATTGCAGATTAAATCAGCATTTTCCTCCTGCTGGGTGTAATTAAATCAATGCTGAAATGGGAGTCCTAGTTTATCTATGTGATAGAGGTTACCAGAACCAATGTTAGGTGACTTGGGTCCTTAAAGAAACTGGAGATGTCTTTGCAATACCGAGTGTTAACAACAGCCTTTTCTTCTCACTTCTTTCCTTTTGAATTATTCCTTACCTTTCTTTGAAATCTAAGTGAGGGATATACCAAAGGGCTCTGTTTCCACCCATTTTATTCTATCAAACATTGCTTTTGATGCTAATTCACTCTCTTGAATCCATCTTTGTTAAGGTTATGTAGGAAAGCATCCAGAGAACATTTTCTTCAGCCAGACTGCCTTGGCTAAAATTCTAGTTCTGCCACTTACTGACTGTGTGATCTTGGACAAGTTATTTAACTTAGCTCTGTGCCTCAGTATCCATTTGATAAGATAGTTTTTTAGGACAATTGTATTTCTGTGATATGTTTAGAAATGTACCTGATACATAGTGAATCCTTTATATGGTTTTTTGGCACTATTTTTTATTTGTTCTTTTTAGTTATACATGCAGCAGAATTATACATACATAGAGCACAGCTTATTCTATTTAGGATCCCATTCTTGTGGTTATATGTGATGTGGTGTCACCCTGGTCATATATTCAAATACAAGGCTAGGAAAGTTATGTCTGATTAATTCTATATGTTTGTGTTAAATAAAATAAGGCTCAGTGAATTATCTGCTCTGCTCATATGATTTAATACCTTTCTTTCTACACAGTATGCATTCCATGAATATTTGATAACTAAATAAGTCAATACACTGGAATGGGACAGAAAACACATGAATTTATTCCAATATCTACTAAACAGCTATGTGATCTTTCATATCCAATGTAAGCTTCTTTGGAACTATCATTTCATCTGTAAAATAAAAATATTAATATGTATTTCAAAGGGTATTTCAAAGGGTAATTATAATTATCAAAGTTATAAGGTATTTCCAATAAGTTGACTGTATAAGGTCTTATTTATATTTATCAAAGGAATTAATTGATTCCAGTGGAACCAAACTTAAATAGTTAAAGTTCAACAGACATAACTGCTCCAGAATCTGACAGCTATCATATGCCCTAAGATCTAGTAACTGGAAGCCTGTATCATTCTTAGGAATACACAGAAGTTTTTTAAGGACCCCTTATTAGTCAAGAAGGAGGCCTCCTCTTTGCCTACTGGTCCTACTCAGCTGTATTTGTTATGAAAGGGAACCTGAGAAAACTGTAGGAATTCAGTTTTTCTTTGCCACATTCCACCAGTCTGTTAGGCCAGGATCCAAGGACAGTGGCTTAGAGCTGTTTGTTTTTATGCCGATGGATGTTGCAGTCTGTAATCCGTGAACCGAAACAGGGCTCCTCTTCCATTGCTACTGCCTCATCTTGCTGTGTTTATGAGTCTGACAGGCAAGCATATCTGAGGCATATCTCATATGCTGATCTGTGAAGGAGATAAGCCCCTTGTTTTGCTTGACTGGGAACAAAGTAAGCAGGTGGCAGAAAACCCTGCATTGATTTCCGCTTGGTCTGAAACTGCTGGGATAAGATCAGATCCCCCTTGGGTACACACCAGCCTCTGCCATGTGATCATTGGACCCCAGTTTGCAAACCATGTGTACTCAAATTTCTGCCTCAGTGAACCTAAATTAATTACCACTTAATTAATCACTAATTAATTTATTTTTATTTCATAAGCTACTGAGAGTACATTGTGATGGATTTTGTTGTAAGGAAAATTGAAAGTCAAGTGGTGTCAGAGCTTAAAATTCTTTACTTCATTCGCTTTGTGACCTTTAAGTAGTATCAAAGCTTAAAATCTCTCACTAAATTTGCTTTGTGATATTTCTGTATTTTTACTTTTCCATTCAAGTTATCCTTGTATAAAGTGTATCCATTTCAGTTGGTCACCCAATTGTTATGGAATTAAAGCATTTTTTATTGAAGAGAGATGACATAAGTGTACCCACAGACTAGTGGATGCAGACTTGTCAATTCCAGTGAATTTGATATACTTATTATTATTACATTGTTTGACATTATTATTATTGTTATCATTATTATTTTTACTATTGGATCATTGATTATTATTGCATATTTATAATCATAGTTTGGATATCATGATTTCCCATGATACTTCTTGAGGGCAGTAGACCTTAAATATTGGGTAGATATTAGGTAGAAAGATATATATTTCTTGCTTAGTTAGAGGTTCAGAAGAGAATGGTTATAATTCCCTCTCATCCACAATTTTGACTTTGCAGACCCCATGCCTGTCTTTCCTTTTCTGATTTCCTGATTATTCATTGGTTCCAATGGTGTATATTTCAGATCTTTAATTAAATCCTCCTTTCTGCGAAAACATAGTTTCATTTTTTTTTCCTGCAATGCTCAGGTATCAATTGATGTCAAATGCATGCTGTTTGAACGCATTCCTTCCAGATTTTCTTGCAAAGAGGATGAGGGCTATGGTTTTTTTTTTTTTTCAGGTAGTATTACAAAGAGCCATTCTTGGCCATCTGTATGGCATAAGGGGACGCGGGAGAGGGAAATGAGGTAGATGTCTTTCCCAGGCCTTTACTAATTTATGAGGGAAATGGAAAAGAGCAGATCAGATGCCACTGGCCCTTTGCCAAACTGAGCTATGGTAGCGTTAGCTGAGACATAATCAATATGGAAGACTTGGTCTGCTGGGCCTTTTTAACTGGGCTCTGGCACTAGCCAAGTTACCTCCTGCTGCTTTGTAGCCAGAGTCAACCTTAAGTCTTGTGCACAGAGGAGCAGCCTCTGGGCACTCAGATGCCCAAGGTCATGCTATTGCCTCATCTATCACTTGATTCAACTCTCAAGCCCCAACTTCCAAGTCCTCCTTATTCATGTAGTAGCTTCTTAGATTATTGTGACTAGGGAGGAGGAAATGGTGTCATATCAGTTATCTGTTGTTGCCTAACAACTTATTCTAAAACCTAGCAGCTGAGAACAACAAGATTGCCTCCTCTCTCAGTTTCTGCAGGCCAGGAATCCAGGTGTGGCTTAGCTGGGTTTCTCACAAAGCTGAGACCAAGGGGTCAGCCAGGCTTCAGCCAATTTGGGGTGAATCTGCTTCCCAGTTCATTCCCATGGAAGTGAGCAGAACTTAGGCCTTTGCAGACTGTTGGCCAGAGATATCAGTTCCTTGCCTCATGGGCCTCTTCACAGGACCACTCACAACACGATAGCCATCTTCTTTCAGAGAGAAAGAGTATGCAGATATGAGCAGCTATAATGGAAACCACAGCCACTTTCCAAACTAATCCTGAAAGTGCCTTATTCTATCATCCCCGAGAAGTGAGCTAATAAGTTCAGCATGCATTGAAGGGAAGGGAACGACATAAGGGCATGGATACCAGGAGGCTGGTATAATTAAGGGCCATTGCACAAACTGACAGGTGTAAATAGCTTGAAATGAAACTTCAAAGGCCTGCATTGCAGGTTTGCTGAGATGATACATAATAAGCACTATGAGCCGATCTCCCACAAGGCAGAGCGGCATTATATCTATTTCCTACTCACCAGAACACATTGTCTGTGGTATAGTGGACACTCAAGTACCTACATGCCCATGAAATTATATCTGTTGTGTTAAAAAGATGAGTCTCCCTGTTCCAGTGAGATTAATGTGATCCTATCTGGGCAGTTTCCTTTCTGTGTTTCATTTTCCTAGAGACTATCAAGCAAATAGATTAAGATCTGAAATGAAATAATTAAAAAAAGGAATAACTAAAGGAGGTCTAGAATTCCCTTGTTTGAATGACCTTTTTAGCCATAATTGGAAGTTTTTTTTTTTCACTAGGCCAGGGATATTCTTCCAACAGATGATAATAATTAAATTTCTTCATGACCTAGAAAACATCTTCTCTGCTAATCTGAGTATCCCAGAGATTCACTAAATAGAAGACAAGGTCCCCGTTATGTGTAGTCAGGGAGAATTTAACCCTATTGGTTGAAATGTCAAGGTGGGGTTTACCAAGCCTGGGAAAGGGTCTTCCTGTTTAATTTGAGATGTTTTGTAGACAAGGATTCTAGCTTGAGAAAACGTTTTAGAAATATATGGAGACTTCTATAGAGACTCTAAAACCTTTAAGAAATAAAGCTGATTATTGCATTGGTGGAAATGGCAAGGTAATGAGGCTAAAATATTTTTTCTTCTGATGTGCTTTGTTCAGAATGACACTTGAAACATGCCCAGGATTTCTGTAACTGCTCTTGGAATTTCAGGATAAAATCTGCCTTTAGAGATCATGGAGTTCAAACAACCATTAAGATCTTTTAGTTAAACTGATGACCACTCCAGATAAGCTAGTGGCCAAGGTAGCATCCAAGGAAGAATAAAGTATGTACGTACTAAGCTGTTGAAGGTTACTCTTGACAGCCAATCCATGGTGGTAGATGCTCTGTTTTCCATTATTCCATTGGTTGTAAGTAGCAGAGGTCTGTTCATATCACACACTGCTTAGTAATTTCTATGATTAAAACACCATTCAGGCTTGCTCTGCATACTTTCCAGATCGCAAATGCAAAATGGTACCTGGACCATTTTATAACTGATCCATGTGCAAGGAACTAAATATGACAAAGCTTGTTTCAGTACATACATTTTTTTTTCTAAGCCAGTGGGAGAACAAGAGGGGGTAAAATAAGGTATTATTCAATTCATTGAATATAGTAACAACTTGGCTCTGATTGTTAATGTTTGTCCCTGCCATGTAATGTATAGTTTTGTCAGATTAAAAACCCCCTTGGATGTAATTTTATTTACACCTACACATATATTTGTAACAGATGAACGACCATTTCTGGGAAGGCTTAAAAAATAAAGAATCTTGGTTGTTTTTCTGCAGCACTGCCACAAGTTAGGTAAACGACTTTTTCACTTCCAACACCTATAAAGGAGGAGATTGCACCAGATGATGTAAAAGACTCCTTCCAGCCTCTAACTTCCTTTTACCATGGTTCTTTTTTTTTTAATTTTTAAATATTTTTTGAGTTGTAATTGGACACAATATCTTTATTTTATTTATTTATTTTTAGGTGGTGCTATGGATCAAACCCAGTGCCTCGAACATGCTAGGCAAGGGCCCTACCTCTGAGTCACAGCCCCAGCCCTTACCATGATGGTTGTAGGGTTCTTGGGAGGTGATGAAAGAGGACCTCACTTCTTTTCTGTCACCAATATCTATGATTCATGGCAGTGTACATTTGTCCTTGAGTCAATGCTCTTTCTTTTAATGATAAATTCAAGCCTGTGTTCCCATCTCTCATGAAGGCAATTGTGCTACTCAGAACCAAATAACATTCTCTTCCCAGCACTATTCTGGTTCTGCTGCCTGTATTCAGTTTACATCTCCTTTCTTGTTGGGGATGTCTTTGGCTGTAGAAAGACACTTTATCTCAGTTCCCAGGCAAATTTTTACCAATGCAAAGCTAAACAATAAGAAGAAGTGGAACCTTGGAATTTTTGTAAACAAATTAAATTGTTTATGAATAATTGGACTTACTGAAAACCACCAGGGGAAACATATCAGTTTAAAAAAATATCCTTTCCTCCACTATACAATAATGACTGGGAAGATAATATAAATAGATCACTGATGTTATGGTTTGTTCACAAAAGGTTAAACCAATAGAAGATATTCTTGGATGTGGTAAATCCTGTGTTCAAGTTAAAACTTGATTCAATCTCTCAATGAGATAAAAGATGGTATGGATAATTTAAATCCTCAAATATATGTTTTTAAATTAATTATAGCTGATTGTTTTAATCTTCTTTAAAATCTCACCTAGAGATATTCTTAAACATATAATAATTATTTCTGCTTAGCTTCCTCTTTGGAAGAGGAATGAGAAAAAATGCATGAAAAGAGGAAAAAGTCAAACTGAATCCTTATTCATTACCTGAGAACCTTTAGTATCTTCAGATGATTGTGCCATTCTATCTGATTAAACCACCCAAAGGAAAAGTGGAAGCTCTTCCTGATCAGTCCCATTGGAGATGTGGGTGACGGGGGAGGCACACAGACAGGCGGATCCAGAGGCAAAAAGCAGAAGGGAATTGTGGTTTGCTTTGGAAGGAATCTGGCCAAGTCATTTATCTTCTTTTCCTCCACCATAAACTTTCTTTTTTTTTTTTTTTTGGCGGGGGGTGGGGGGGCTGATGTTCTGCTTCATTTATCTATATCCTAAGCAAAAGAATAGTCAGTGATTCTTTCAGCATTTAGTGAGTATGGGCTTAACACTCTGCTACGTATTTTGAATCTGTTGCCTCTTTGACTCTGCAGAGCAACCAGTGAACTTTATTCCTTTATGATCCCCATATTGTAGATGGGGAAATTGAGGCTCAGAATTACAATAATTAGCAAGTGCAAGTGTGTTCATTAAGTCTGCCGACTTGAAATCCCATGGGGTTCATATTTACCCAGAATACTTCCCTATTCTGTGCCAGGTACTATGTTAGTTAATGAAAACAAAAAAAAGTTAAAAATTTTTCCAAAATCTCTACCTAATGAAGAAGATAGAAATCAAAAGAGAAATTAGTATATGATATAAAAGTGCTTATGAGCAATGTTCTCTGGCAGGCAAAAATAAGGGCTTTAAAACATTAGTTTTCCTCACTGAAACCTAAGGGTGTTCTGAAATAGTCCAGGTTAGTGACAAAGGCAGGGTTTTTGTGGCTCCTGACAGCACCATGGTTTACCCACAGGAGATGTTAATATGAGTGCTGTAGAGGTGGGAAGAATAGTTTGAAAAGACACAAGGGCAGGGCAGCCTCCTACTTCTTGTAGTAAATCCAAAGATCTCTGCATTTGGATTTAACATTTGAGAGGGATTATACTTCTGAAAATCCAAAATCTGAAGTGCTCCAAAATCCAAAGCTATTTACATATCAATATGAGACCAACAGGTGGAAATTTATACATGTAACTTCATGTGACAGGGCACAGTCAAAATGCAGGTATATAAAAAAATATAAATGATCTCCAGGCTGTTTATAAGGTCTGTGTAAAACAAATTATTTTTGTGTTCATACTTGGATCCCATCCTCAAGAGGTATATACAAAATTCTAAAACCTGAAAAAAATCATAAAGCTGAAATCTTTTTGGTCTCAAGCATTTCAGATAGTGATATTCAACCTGTATATGTACATGTGTTTTAATCCATAAATTATACATATTTATATACATATACATAAACAGACATATATTCACAAATATACATAAATTTATATATAAAGCATGCACACATATCTATACACATGTACACGTAAATATCACACATTTCAAAGGGCTGTCTTCTGCCAGCATCTTAATATACTTTAAAATTAAAATGTTTCCTAGGCACAGTGACACAGGCCTGTAATACTAGTGCTCCAGAGGCTGAGGAAGGATGATTGTAAGTATGAGGCCAGCCTCAGCAACTTAGTGAGATCCTGCCTAAAAGGTGCTAGGGATGTAGCTCAGTGGTAAAGTGCTTCTGGCAGTTTTCAGTACCAACAAATAATAATAATAATAATAATAATAATAATAATAATAACCAACAATAACAACAGCAGCAGCAGCAGCAACAATGTGTGTTAAATAAACTTAATTAACAGATAAATACCCAAACTTTTATCCCATACCACATACCATACATTGTGTGATAAAAGGTTATCTTTGGTTTTAATCTTCTATCTTATAAGAAGACTGAAAATAGTTTTGTATTTTCTGAACTCCTGTGTATTAAAGCTAGGTGTGTGTGTGTGTGTGTGTGTGTGTGTGTGTGTATTTGTTAGATAGGACCAGGAATCGTAGTCATGGAGGAGGCAGTAAGAAATTTAGAACAGAAAGATTCTGGATTAACTGTAGTCTGGGTCTCTTCTATCCATTAAAATCTAAAGCCCAGATAAGTTAAATGACTTGACCAAAGAAAAAATAGTGGAACCATACTTAGTTTTCAGAGCTTCTGTCTCACAAAAGTGTCCTTGTCCCATCTCATCATGCATTTCACAATGGACATGAAGATTTCTAGCATAGAAAGAGGGAAGACCGGACTGGAGAAGTTGGATACTTAGGTCATAGAAGACAAGAGAAATTCAGATTTGCTCCTTACAGATTCCTTTAGGAATTCTAACTCAGCTAAATAAAAGAAATCCCTGATATCACAGAAAAGCATGATAAAGGCCCGCTACCCCTTAGCATGGATTCTGCTGGAGATTCCCCTTCCCAGGTAAATGAGGATTTTGTTCAGGGGCTGTCACACTACACTGCTGCCATTTGCATTCATGACACAAGCAGGGAGGAAGACAGTGACAGAACATTTTTTTTTCTGCCTCTTTCATTTTTAAATGGGTGGTGACATGCTTCACAGCAGCATCTCCAAAAAAAAGATGACAAATTCCCATTTTTTTTTCCATCAGTGGCCCCGTGCAAGAGGTTGGACTCAGTATTCCTTGGTATTCCTGGAGCACAGAAGCTTTATTTCCACAGCGCCTTGGAGCTCCTAGAAAAATAACCATCCCATTGCCAGTCGGTTTGTCGGGAGTATTGGCAGATTGAAGAAGACTTATTTGATTTCACTAAAGCTATTAGTTCGGAACTCTGATCTGTAAATCTGATGGGAACCTCACACAGGGAAAGGTTGCTGCTAGCAGCAGTGGTTTTTGTACATTCTCAAAAACAAAGGTCATGTGAAAACACTAGATTGAAAATAAAGCCCTAGAAATGCAGCAAAGGATGAAAAGAACGTTTATCAAACTCTTGTAATGTTCCCAGCATTGAAGCAGAAGTACACTGACTTTATCTTTCTTCTTCTTCTTTTCGTTTCTTTTTCTACCAGCACTGCTCTATGTACATGGGAGGGGGCCGGAGGATGGGGACTAGCGTACAAAAAAGATTTGTCGTCATTGCTGTTGTTTTTCCCTATGTAAAACGTGGCATCTGCTATTAAAGAATGTTCCTTTACTGTCCCAGTGGAGTATTTTGTGCTAGCCAATGCCTAGAATCCTGATGGCATTAATAAGTAAAAGCATAGGGAGGTACAGGAAAAGTCAGTAGAGTTCTTATTCAGTCGCTTTTAAAATCTTTCAAATGGGCAATTTTAACTATCAGAGCTAAGTTATAGATGATTGAACTGTAGTCACTCCTCAAAGGACAGCATGAGGGATTTGAAAAAGTACAGGAATGTTCTTTACCCCGTTATGGTGGTGGTTGCATGAACTTACACATGTCAAAATTTATTGAACTGCACATCAAAAGGAAAACATAATTCGACTTCACTTCACAATAATTTTAAAAATCAAATTTTAAAAATGCCACTAACTCCTTGCCAGTTCTAAGCCAATTGTATGTCAGTGTATGCTGAACAAAGTTGTATCATTTGATAATGTTGTTAACTGGTGTTTAAAACTTAATTAAGTAAAAAAGAAAGGTATCAGAAATGATATTTTTATATAAGGAATGATACTTTTCATTTTACTTAATTAAGTTTTATACAAGATAAAATTGTCATCTTTTTATATCTGTTTCTTAAAATTATTCCTTCTGGTATCTACAATAATCCTGGGCTATTTCATTGCCTATCTTTCCAGACATCTTGAAGAATCAGAAAATCAGGCCTACAAGGATTCAGGGTGATGGGAGAGAGTCTCTGGGGTACCTTCCAAGAGGTCAAATGTGGTGACTTTAGTTGGTTCTTATCCTTGTCTTTCTTCAGTCATCAATTCTCCCTATTGATTTTTTTTTTAAACAAAGGTCAAGCACATGTTTGTAGGTGACACCGATTGCTTCAGGGAGTTTGTCCCTTCTCCTTACTGTTCTGATTTAAACCCCTTGTGGCATTTTCTACTGCAGGGATAGTGATAAATGGGGTTGAAAGTGACACAGAAATGAACTCAGAAGTAAGTTTATAGCACTGCTGGGGACCATCTGTTAATGTAAATGTTTAAGGTAAAATGCATTAAGGCTTAAGAGCTGACGAGACATTTTATTTGCCTCCTGCCTTTGGGATTAAGCCTGGTTCCTGCCTCAGTCTAGAGGGTTCTTGGTTAAACTCAGGAGTTCAGTTTTACTACTTATCTGCTTATATTCATTTCCTAGGACAGAATTCTTAAGCACTTACTCCAATCATACTTAAAGTAACTGAGTTAAATGGTAAAAGTTAGGAGTTCTGTCAGTTTTGGGGTGTGTGTTAAAGTATTTAAATTCAATATATTTATATGGATGCTTATAATTTATAATCACCTACAGTCAAATTTGTGGTCTTCTGTATTAGGAAGTTAAACACTGTACTTTAGGGGTTCAATGTCAATCAAGATATAAATAATTCAGAAAATGAATGAATTGGTATTGAGATCCCTATTAAAGCTACTTGAATTATCTTAAATTTCTGGCAGTCTTATAATAGAAAAGAGAAGCTTAAAAGGGCTCGTTTTATTTTTAACCCATGGAAGAAGTTTTTCACGTAACATCTCTTTACTGGTAATGGGAAAATGCTCTTCTTCAAAGGGGAAAATCAAATTCACATAGTAGATACAGATCAATAATTTCCATCTCTGATTTGACCTACTAATTTAATGACTTGTACTTACAGAAGGTTTTATATTCCACAGCTGACTCACCCAGGTGAAATAAAGCACAGGAAATGAGTATAATCAAAGGGAAAGAATAAATAGAGAGATAAGAATAACATGATGTGAGGCTATAAATAAATAGTTTTATTCAAATAACTGAATGAAATGCTTGTTTCAACTAGGATTCATATTGGGGTTTTGTTTTCTAGAAACCTTTGAGTTTGATGAGGTAAAACAGTGATTACAAATTGCATGGTTTCCCTTGGGGTAGATCATACCTGTTTAGCTGGAATGTTTCTTTCAATCCTGCCTCTGAAACTTGTTCTTTGAGATCAGCAAAGAGTCCCATTTTCTCATCTCCCCTATGAACTGTGCTTGGCTGGTGCATAATTCAGATCACAAAGGAGTAGGGCTAAGGGATGAAGAGTCTCTGAATTCTTCCGTGAGGCTTTTTTCCCTACCTATTTTACAAGACCCTTCTTGTGGTCCTCACACTGTGGACTCTGGGTAGCTTAAGAGTGAAAGGCAAGGAACTGGGTGGGTGGGGTGCGGGGGCAGTGATCAGAGTTAAAATGGAAAGTAGAAGCATTGAGCTGCAAGAACAAGACCAAGCGACAATCAGAATGGAGAGGATCCAAGTGGAATCATGCCTCTTAATCTGGATAACATTCTATACACATCACTCAGCCCATTTCCTTCATTACACAGGATGGAAACTGAGCACTGCTGAAGAAAAGCAATTTTCCCAAGGTCATGCATCTGCTCAGGGTCAGGTGAGACAGACACCCAAACGCCTTATTGTTTGACCCTTGTTTCCTCCTCTAGAGCATCATTCCTCTCTGCAACTTGGAATCTTAGGCTGTCTTTGAAATTTCTTGAGAAGTAGGTTTTAACCTTCCTGTCTATTCTAGAAGCCATATACTGGGGAAAGCTAAAAGGGCAACACAGAGTAACATCCCATCTTGAATCATTAGTCCCATTTTAAATTGAGAGCTCATGTTGCAGAGTGGCCAGTTCACATAGGAAACAAGGACATTCCCAGTTGACCACTCTGTACTTGATCTGATGGACTTTGGAGAATCACCACGCATTCTTGAGATATGATGTCAGCATTTAATGAGAGTTTATAAACTGAATAATTTTTCTCAACTTGCAAGGACCTGTAGAGCTTATTTATATTCAATGGTTCTTTTTATCTGTTTTCCAAATAAATGGAAAAGTAACTAAATTTAACTAGAACATGAAAAAAACTTTCAAATTTTTCTGTATGAAAAGTCAAATACTTCATTTGTAATTACAAAATATTAGATATTCTTCATGGAGATGAGTAGGTATTTCAAGAGCCATAGACAGAGGCCTTCCTTATAGATCTATAAATGTAAAAAGCTTCTAGAAAAAAAATTGAATGGGAATTAGAGAAAGAAATTATTTGTAGAAGTACAGATGAGGAAGAGTTTGTATGCCTTCCTAGAAAAAAATAGTATTCTAGAAAGGGAAATTACTATTTAGAACAATAACTTAGCAAGGCTTGTGCTTTGTCGGTGGGAACATAGAATCAGTTGCACCAGGGAAGCTAGTAAAGACTTCCTGCTGGCAGTGACATTTAGTTACTTTTGAAGAATACAGACTTCCTGGTAGAGAAGAGAGGATTGCAAGTTCAAGGCCAGCCTGGACAACTTAGCAAGACCCAGTCTCAAAATAAAAAAATAAATAAATAAATAAAAAGTGCTGGGGATGTTATTCAAGTGGTAGAGCACACCTGGGTTCAATGGAAAAATAAAATTTAAAAAATACCCCACATTCCCTTTCCTTTACATCTTCACCATGTTCTTTTAAAGAAGCCCCCCCCCCCACAAGTTCTTGAATAAGAAGAACTGCCATCCCAACTAAAAATCTTATTTTTGAGAAAATTTCTGGAAGACTCTTCTGGAGAAAAAAAGATTTAGAAGATGCTTTAGCTGCACTAGAGAAGAAGATGTGCAGCTAGGTCACTTGTGTGTTTGAGAAATAACAACTAGCCATTCTCTGTTTAAAGCAACACTGGTACTCAGGTGAGTTGGAGCAATGTTAGAGTAACTGGAAATTGCCCAAGGCTAACTGCACTGGATATGAGATGTTGAAACCCCTCAGGAACAAAGAAGAGTTTTCCCTGGTTACACAAGGGCAACAGCGCAAGATAGGTCAGGGAAAAGAGGATGGCCAGATCCGTGCCCAACTCTGCTTTTTATCTATTATTTATCTGTTTCAGATAAATAATTTTATCCCCTCTGAGCTCTGAAGTGCCTCAGCTTATGCTTAATAAGAAACGTTGCTTGAACCTCCTTATTCTGCTCACCTTCTTGCACTTCTCTCTAAAGATCAGCATAAAGTGACCCGAAGCCTGTGGCAAAATGCAAGTTCATTACTAGCTCCTGCTAAAGGTGTGGTAAAAGATGGCGACCCATGCCACCCTCCTCCAGTTAGCAACATCCCTCCAGATATAGCCAAGAGAGAGAAGGAAGGCAGTGGAGGTTTAAATGTTCTAAAAGCCTCCCCTTTCCCTGAAGTTCTCCCATATCCATGTATACGTATGTTATTGTTTGGATGTGAGGTGTCCCCCAAAAGCTCAAGCTTGAGACAGTGCACGAAGGCTCAAAGGAGAAATGTTGGATTGTGAGAGTCTTAAACCAATCAGTGAATTAATCCCAAGATAGGGGTTAACTGAATAGCAACTGAAGAAGTAGGGTGTAAATGGAGGAGGTGGGGATTGGGGTACAGCCTTGAGGTATATTTTTATCTCTGTCAAGTAGAGGCTCGCTCTCTCTCTTCTCTCTCTTCTCTCTCTCTCTCTCTCTCTCTCTCTCTCTCTCTCTCTCTCTCCTTCTTGATCATAATATGAGCTGTTCCCTCTGCCTTGATGTTCTGCCTCACCCTGAGTCCCAAGGAATGGAGGTGGCCTTCGATGGACTAAGACTTCTGAAATTGTGAGCCCCTAAATAAACCTTCTCTCCTTTACAGTTGTTCTGGTCGGGTCCTTTAGTCACATCAGCAAAAAAGCTGACAGTGTAATATGTTCTTGAATATTTATGTACTGTAAGTAATGATACTTGCTGCAGTCTGGCTGGGCACAATTCAGGAGCCACTTGTCAAAAGAAACGAACTTTATTTTTAGAACTACACATGCCAAACAAAACAGCTCCTCAGGAAAAAAACCCTCAGAGCCCAACTGCCACCACCAACTTCCCACAAGCCTCTCTCCCCAACACCAGCCTCTCCACCTCCCACAATCCTCCTGCTCTTGAGGCCGATTGGCTGGGTCGCGTGGGCGGAGCCAAAGAAGTCCCCCAATGAGCAGCTCCGTGGTCTGAAAGGGCAGGGAAACAGCCCAATGAACATCACCACAGAGGAGCCAATCAGCTAGATGTTGCTGGGGCCTCTGTGAGCCAATCATCAGCCGGCAGCTGGAAGTTTGCTGGCAGCTGGAAGTTTGCTGGGGCACCTTTGGCTGTGGCTCTCAACAGATACTCTTTCAGAAAAGCAAATGTCTTGGATTTGCCCCATGACCTGGGCTTAGGTGAAAAGTACCTTAATAGTCCTCAAGTGCAGCACCTGTGGAAGAGAAAAATTAAATTAGAATACACTCAAGGTTTATGTATAAGAGGCTAAGCTAGTCATTTAAATACAACCTTTTTTTTCTTTACTCTGTTGGTTTTTATATTCCTTGATTTCTCTTTCTCATGTGGTTTTGAACATTGTGTTGAAAAGTGTGAATTCCTGGTAATAGCTGGGTATTTAGAAGCTCAGCAGCTTGAATCATGATGGAGCAGCTTAATTTTAAAAGATGCCTCTCCTAGTCTATGTATTTGTAATGATTTAACACATTCAGGATATTTCAATGAAATTTAGAAAGTATGGACAGTCTATAGAACTGACCATTTTATGGATGACTGTGGCATCAATCAGAGAAAATGTGGCTTTATGGTTCAAGGGTCACTGTCTGTCTTCTTTGGGGTATGGAATGGCTGCAGGAAGGAGGAGGGGTAGAGGAGTTCAATTCCTTCTCAAAATTCTTGTCTTTTATAATCCTCCTTGTCTTCCATCTGTTCTGCCTCAGAGGAGATCAGTCAATAGAAGCATACTGAACTGCTGCCATATGCAAGCCTCGGAGAGGGAAACACACAGGTAGACATGACTTACTTCAAAGCATTAATAATCCTTAACTAAAATTATTATTATGATTATTATTAATAATTGAAAAATATAATTTCATTTCACAATAATATATTGACACTTCAAGTATTAAAGGAATAAAATAATTTTTTAAAAGACTGCTCTGAATTTCTGAGAAGTTTAGTTGACAGCCAACAAAGAAGATGCTTTAGTAAGATGCTTGTTTGGTTTGTGCTTCCATGGATGAGAAGAAGTCAAATAATCAGAGAGGAGGAATAAAAAAGCAATAGATGAGAATAGCATCATAAACAAAAGCAGGTGGATACTTATCTCTAGAGATAGGAATTTTATCTCTCTCCTTTATGCTGCAGATATTTCATACATGAAAGGAAAAGGCCAAATGTAGTCATGGGCTTTTGCTTTTTACTTTCTGCCTCTTCAATTTTTCAAGAAATACTAAACTTGCACCTAGGAATATTTTGACAAGCTTAAAAACTTTTTCAAAAAATAACTGTTGTGCATGGCAAGATGTTACTAAAATCAGATGTTTTTCCCTAATGGAAAAGATGGCTGGAGAACTTTTCATTCACACCCTTAAACTCATGCAGAGAGCAGCCAAGATCTTTCCTCCTGCACATTTTCTGCACCATTCATTTGACTTGAAAGAAGCACACAGAACTCCCTGGAGGGAAATGCTTGAGCTCATCACACTTCTTGTCCTGTTTTAAGAATACTTATCAGACCTGAGTTAAGATAATGACCTTTTATTTTTCATTTTGAGGCAGAAATCAAGTGGAAATTTTGCATTATGCTTGTGTTTTTAAAAAATCATAAAAATCATATTGAAGTACTTCCTTAACTCAAGACTCCGGACTAACATAATTTTGATTGCTTTAATTATAAAACTACATTCCCTATGATATATCAGAGCGTACCTATCCATGTTAACAGGTTTTTCCTCGCCACCATGCGAACAGTTTTATAGAGGACTGGACTACAACTTGGGAAACATTTTCTCTTGTAAATATCTAGAAAGTTGGGCTAAGGGTTTAATGTCGCCTTGTTCTAGATTGGTTAGAGAGTCATCTCCTTCTGCAGAAAACCTACCTTTGAACTTCTAACTAATTGCTTTCCAGTCAATGCAATGTGGTGATTATTAAGATCTTCAGATATGTACTTCTGAATGCATATGACATGAAATGAATATTTTTAGTTTTAGTTTGCTTTCCATTACTCTAATAAAATACATAACTGAAAAAGAGGAAAGGTTTATCTTGTCTCACTATTCTGGTGGCTTCAGTTCATGGTCAGTTGGCCCCATTGCTTTGGGCCAGTGCCAAGACTGTGTACCATGGCAGGGGTGCAGAGCAGGTGAAGCTGCTCACCTTATGGCAGCCAGAAAGCAAAGAGAGATAAACAGATTGGTTAGGGTTAGAACATCCCCTTCAAGGCACATCTCCAGTGACCAAACATCCCCCCAAACCCAGGTCCCACCTCCCAAGAGTGCCATGTGCTGGGGACCAACCCTTCAACACCTAGGCCTTTGGGGAACAACTATCCCATTCATAGCACCAGACGTTTGGCTGTTCTTGCCTTCACTTTAGATGAGAGGATATTCTCCTGGCTACCGTGTATTGAAGCTCTCATGTGAGACATGTTCCTTCTCCCCCTGGAATCCTGGTCTTCCAATTGCATTTAATTCTAAGTTTTGTCTCTGTCGTTTCTCTCCTCTTTTTCCTTTGTTTTTTGCTCCACTGCTTGACCCACCATTTTACCAGAGCATCGTGTATCTTTTGTCACCTTGACCTACAGGTTTTTCTTAGTCATTCTCCCTGCCAACTTCTTCAATTCTCATGATCTCTTATCTGGTCCTACCTCCACCCTGGTACTTCTTTGCTTTCTATTGCTTTTTCCTTCCCAATGTCCACTCTTCAAAAATTTCAATCCCAGGCCTCTTCCAGTTTTCAAAAGAGGAAAATCCAACACCGGACCCTTTTTAGGAGACAGGTTTTATCCATCACAATACAGAGCATGCAGATTATAGAACATCCAGCCACACATGACTTTTGACAGAAATAAGGACTATTATAAAATTGGTGAATAAATTCCCAATGCTTTAGCAGGGACCTAAAAGCCCAAAATTTAGAGACAAAGAAAAAAGCAAAAGTGCAAAACCAGACCAATTATATATGCAAGAACAACAGGGAACACATGAGAAATTCCCTGTATTTCTCATAATACAGGGAATTTCTTCCCCCATTCCTTTGCAGTGAGAAGACAGTAGCATCTCATCATTTCATCTCACTAAAGGAAGAGGCCCAAAGCAAATAAGAGGAACTTAACATTCTTAATTCTTTACTCCTAACAAAATTCTGTCTTGATCAGTATTGTTTTTGTGTCTGGGTGTGCTTCATGTTATGAAAGCATCTAGTCCATTCCTCAGTACACAGATAGTTGTTATTGGAAAAAATATTGACCATAAAAAAGCTGAAGAAAACTGGGGGCATATTGCATAGGCCTTGCATGTAAGGACACAAAGTGTGTACCAAGAGATAGTAAGAAGCCCATACAACAATATTCCTTAACATAGCAAGCTTTTTTTTTTTTTAATTTTTTCACCCACATGCAAAAGGCTGGAAGAATTGGTAACAGTGGCATTTTATAACTGAAATATAAGTTGCACCTGGCTCAGATTCAGCTTCTGATTCCTCAGGAGGTTTTCACACCCATTCTCCTATTCCTGCTTTCCAGCTGATTTGACAGAAGGACAGAAGGATTAAGAAATCAAGTAGCTTATCTGAGAGGTTCCCCACAGGGCACTTTGTCCCAGGTGTTCCTGCTTGTAGCTTATGTAATCAGAGCGTTCTGCGTGCTGAGGATATTACTATAAAGGTGATTGTTTGAGTCAGTGGGTGATGGTGTCAGGGTAATTATAGCCAGGTGATGTGTGATCTTAAAGACCTAGTTGGTGCCCCAGGAGGCCGAGACAGGGCCTCTTCCTGTACCTTTGCAATGGCACATTCTAAACTAAGGTGGCTCCACTTACCAAATAGGAACAAAAGTGAATGATTAAGGGGGACTGTGTGTTCCAGTGCTTTAAGGAGAAAAAACTCCAAGTTAATCTTTTCTAATATGTCCTTTTTGTTCCATTTATATTTTTGTTAGGGTTCTTTGTTCACTTAAAATGGAACTAAACCAAACTATTAGAAATGAATGTGGCTTCCCCTGATGATCTTTAATAAAAGCAATGATTAAAGTTACTTTTAAAAAGGAATTATGAAGGGCAATAAATTAGCTCTGTTACTTTCTGGTTTGCAATCTTTTAAAATTTTGCTCTATTTTAAGATTATTTACAAAATATAATTCTACATCAAACTCGAGATGAAACTAAAATTGTAAAGCATTTGTGGTTGGTGTCCCAACCACAAATTGAGACTGGTGGCCACCAGTCTCAATAGATAGGGAATTGGCGAAACTGTCTGTCAGCAAAATATCTAAACTCAGGACTCAACTTCCCTGTGAGACTAAGGAGATGATCATGTCCCTAATTGTTTTCTCTCAATCTTCTGTCTTTTAATCACATAATTAAATAGATTATCTCCATCCCTGCTCTCCTTTCAAGTGGGAACACTTTAACATTTCATTGTATAGCTATTCAAACCTTTTGCTCAGTCCTTACAAGCAGGAACCTATATACATGCATATACATGCCCGGCTCCCCAAATGATTTCATGAGTGGCGTATATAAGAAATAAATGTCCTAGACACCCCTCCTTGTCTGTATGTGTAGAAATGTGTGGCTTACACTTAAAACTCAAAGTCAGAGAAAAGTTAAAGTTTTGTCAAAGTTGTTTCTTGATACTGGCTTCCAGACATAGGTGAATGATAAGTGAAGAAAATTAGCCAGCCACTTTCTGCCAAAGCATGGTAGCTTGGTTCCACAGTCAATGACCTCTGTGAGAGAGTATAGCAAACTTCCACATGGCTCCTTTCTTCTTGAAGATCTTGCAGAGTGTTAAACCCTCAGGACTTCCTTCTTCGTTTTAAAAAGTTAAAAGAAAGATTTTTCCCCAAAGGCCCTTTCCATCTGGGATCCTACTCTGGAACATTCCAAGATGCCTACCTCTACTTACATAGGGCTTTATAGGGCCTGGAGGTGAAGATTTGTGTCCAGAAAGCTAGAGGGTGTCATCTGGGTTCCCTGACTCATTCACACATTCATTTATTCCAACTAAACAAACATCTATTTACCATTAACCTTATGGCAGGCACTGAGCATAGAAAAGCAAAACCAATAGATATGACCCATCATTTGCCAAAGGACTTTAAGAATCAGTGATGTGTACAAATGGGGAAACAGGAAATTAAATGAGGGCATAAATGGTACAGTTACCAGACAAGTGTAAAAGCTTCCAAGGCAGACTTGAGGGGCTGAAGAGGAGCTCCCTGGAAAAGAAGACATCAAATTCAAACACTGAAGGATTCTTAGAAATGAGACAGATGAACAGAGGTATTGGGAAAAGGAATGTTGAAAATGAGGAGGCCATGTGCCAAAGGTCCTAGAGAGCTTGTCAGAGGCTGGCAGCCACGGAGCACGTGGTATCTGGAAGAGGCAATAATAGGGCAGATCGCTTCTGTCTAAAGGCCTCGTAAAGGAGTGTGAGTGTCATTCTAAGACTCATGAGGAACAACTGAGACATTTTTAGAAGCAAATTGTCTGATTTATAAAGTTTATATGGTGGATAATGGATAGAAAGGGACAGAGACACCATTAGGATGCTGTTGAGGATGCCTGGGTGAGAGAAGATGGGGGCTTTAACCAGGGGAGTGGTGGAGGCTCTGGGGAAGCTTGCATATTCTCATGAGTCTTCTCTTGCATTCCCTGAGCAAGTCTGTGCAATTGCTTAAGCACCAAAGTTGAATCTGGCAACTTTGAGAAACCACATAAACCATAAGTGAAGCGCTTAACTCTGACACTGCAAAGCTGAATGTGCATGCTGCGGGGGTTAGATAAATATTTGTCTCTGGGGGACATACATGTGTGCATTTTTTATTTTGTTTTCAAGAGATAATTGCACCCAAGGCTGGAACTTGCTCACCCTATCTCTTGGACTCAGTGTACGGTGCCTGCTCTATTTTCTACATGACTGGGCTTTACTTCAGAAGTGACGAGTCATATATCATTCTGATTGATTTTTTTTCTTTATTTCTTTTTCTTTTCCTTGGCCAATAAAGAGGGGGTGGTGAAATAGAGATTGCTATGAAACATCAGGGCAACTCAACTCAAATATGCAATTATCAAGAGATTCCTGCCACCTCCCACCCCCCGCCCCCAAGTCTGCTGAGTCTAGTGCTCCTGTCCTCTTGTTTTGTCTTCTCAGAGCAGAGATAAAGAAACAAAGGGTCAGATGAGGTCAATCAATGGGTAAATGACAGAAAAAAATAGATAAGTGTCAGGGGCTGAGAGTGTTCCAATCTCTGCTGGAGGGGAATAGTAAGGAAGGGACATAGCAGAGAAATGGGATGACCAGCCAGTGTCCTGAGCAGTGGGATACAGCTAAGTCCTTAATTGTCCACCAATGTTTCTGATTTAGATTTGCTTCCAGCCATATTTCCTGTTTTAGCTTCCATTCTACTTAGTGCCACTTCAAAGTATAAACACCCCCAAAGTATAAACGTTCATATTTTTATTAAAGCAGACATATTCAGAATGAAGATAGTGTGCAGTTCTGTACAGTGTGTGTGTGTGTGTGTGTGTGTGCGCGCGCGCACACACATACATGCATTTGCAAAACAACTCTTTGTAAGGATAAGTGGATTTGGCACAGTAGATGGGGTTGTATCATAATGAAATCCATGCTACTTTTCAGCTTACAGTCCCTCTGTTCTGCAAAACTTCTTATTTTCTTTTCAAACCTTATGAAATTCTGATTTCATTCAGTTCATTGACACAGTTCTAAAGTATTAGGATCGCCACACCAAACAATCCTTCTGGCATAGGTGTATTCTTCATCCTCAACGAAACACATGCCTGTTAAGGCTTTAAGGGAGATCTGAGATTTCTTTTAATTAAAAGAAAAAGTAGAAAAACCACGGACAGTTAATATCCACTCGAAAACTGTAGCTATGCTTGCCTTGATGGTTAGCTCTAACAAACCCCACTGAATTATCTGCAGAGATCAAATACTGAGGGGAAAATACTAAGTTAGAGTTGAAAATACTAGGGAAGATGCTGGATGGATAGAGTGATAGTTAATAATGAGTCTTAATAAATTTCCAACTCATATGTTTTGGCTTTGAAAAGATGGCAATAGGGTATATGTGTTTAAGTGTGTGTGTTCATGACTGTATTATGTGCGTGGGCATGTGTGTATATGAAATGAGGAAAAAATACCAATCCATCAGAATGGACAAGCCATTTTGTTGACTGTAACAGAACTCCTGAGCATTCAGAGATTAGAAGCAGTCATAATTTCTGGCTGCCATACTTTATGCTAATGTGACTGTCCCCTGTTGTTTGTTTCTGCTGAGACAGCCACTTTACTCCTGCCTAATTTTCTCCCTAATAGTAGTGGTAGGGACTTGGGTAGCTATAGTCAGCTTTAACCAATTTAACTGGCTGCCACCATGGGCCATTATAAATTATTATTCTTATTTAGCATTTGATTCTACAATTTATTTCTTTCCTTCATGTTCTGTAAAAAATAGTTATAGGTTTATGTTTAAGTAAGCTATGCTTCTTTCTTATAAATCCAATCTGTCATTTGCAATAATCTAAATTTTAGATGCTAAACATTTGTTGCCCCCTCAAGACAGACTGCTAAGGTATTAAGGAACTTCATTCATTCACTCACACATGCATATATTCATTCATCTTTGTATTAATAAATATTTATCAATCACCTAATTTATACCAGGTAAAGTGTTAGGTATTGAAGATCAAAAATCAACAATATGGTTTAGTAGGGGCAGATATTACCAGGAATATCTAGCAAATAATAAACAGTGAGAAAAAATTTCTTTTCTATACTGATATTCTCAGGATAGTTTTTCCTCCCAAACTGTCAATACATCTCCATGGGAACCCTTGGTGTTTTATTTTTATGACTTTTTAAGTCGGCCTTCTGGATTGCAAGAAGTTGTCTTTGTTTTTAGTACTTTCTCCCTAATATCTTAGGAAAACCATTCCCTTACTTCCTACCAATGATTTTTTTTTTTTTTTTTGGAATGTGAAAATGATCACTGGAAACCTGAAACATGAAAATCTTGTTGTAAAAATGTGTGTACATCTGGATGAGAAATGAAACACTTTGTGTTCTAGATTCTATAAATTTTTTGAAATTTCTTACCATCTTTCTAGTTGCAGAATTTTCACTTGGTTGGTTGGTTGGTTGGTTGGGTTGATTTTTCTGCCTCTCCTTTGTGTCCACTAACATGCAAGTAATGATTTTTCTCTCATGTGTGTTCTACCACTGATAACTATGGGAACACAGCACTTCTTAACATTTTTGAACCATGGCTCTTTGCCTTTAGAATTGAGGAATACTTCTTGTGAATACTGAGATAATATGTGGGGGAAAAACTGTTACCATATCATTTACCTCATCCATGCTAGTTCCCATCAGCCTCAGAACATCTTGATCTCCTTTCTCCTGGAGCCTATTGTTCAAGCCTTCTCTTTGACTTTTATATCTGGTGGGTCTAACTTCTTTCTACGTATTCTTGACCTCTTAGATTGACCCTATTATGCCACTTATAATTTCAGTCTGATAATGTTATCATGATCCAAAAAAATTTTAGATTTTGAAGATAATTTTGATATATGGTGATGAAATGCTCAGTTTTATAGCAATTTTCCAATGACCCCATCAAGGTGGATCCCTGGCTGAAATGATCTTTTTCACTTTCTGCCTTGGTGCCTACAATTTCTTCAATCTAGCCTCATTCTTTGGCTCTTTAAAGGTTTCTAGAATTTTCTTCTAAATATCAAATCCTCTTTGTTAGCGCCTTCAATGATCAGCAGCTAGAATCTGAGAAGGGTAAATTGAGATCAAGATCTTGCATAAATGGAGAACAACCTGGAGTTAGAAAACAGAGGAAACAAGAGAAGCCCCAGGAGCAAAGACTGTCTTGCATGTCAGTCTCACCAAGAGCTGGCCTACTATAGCCCTGGGGTCTGGCTATTGCTAGTATCTAAAAAAAAAGTCTTGGCTCTGTATAGTTTGGCAGAGGAGGAGGCATAGTTTTTCTCTGCCTACTTTTAAACAGTGAACGTGGCCAACATAGTGTGTTGGTGCATCTTGAAACATCATGGTGAAAATTAGGGAGTGAGTTTACACTGAGTTTCAAGAACAGATTTTTGACTATGCAGGCTGTGTTGATGAGTACAAAGTCCAGAAGGAAGAGGCCAAACCATCACTGAATGAGTAATTTGTGGCTGAACTATGTGAACTAATAGCATTCCTTGACTGGAATTTGTGACTCTGGCTCATCTCTCTTTCCTCTTAGTGTCTAAATTAAATTCAATGGATGTGCTGGAAATGAATAACTCTACATAACTAGTTATTTCAATATATCCTTTCTCACTTTAGAAGATGAGACTTGTGCATATGCTTTGTGTGAATGGGTGTCCCCCTGCTACTCAATGCAATAGGTACCCATGGTGCTAATATATAGGATTCCCACAGTTTGTGCTCCATGTCTGAAATGCTATACAAAATCCCAATAGTTTGCTGCAAAGCCTGCCCTGAAGATCAAATAAAGGATACATATGCAAGTTCTTTGCAAGTGCTCAGCAAGTTGTTTGGGTTTATATAACCCTCCTGTAGCTGCCTCTCAGGAAGGGAGACCTCTGCAAAGAGTTTGTTAATGCCCCCATCTCTGAGGAGCTCTCCTGGGTCGATATCTAAACCTATATTGTAGAGAAAACTAAAATAATGAGCCCTTGGCAAAGTTACCTGGGAAGAGGACAGCCCATAATGCTCACTTTAGCTGGGATTTAAAAATAACTTTGTTATTACTGAATGAAAGCACCCCTGCCATCCTACTCTGGATGCACCCTGTCTGCCATAGCTGATCTCTGGTTTACAGTATGAGAATACTCTAAATCTGTATCCCCTTCTTTTAAACTTGTACCTCAAACCCCTAAAAAATATATGCTTTATTGCATATGTTTTCTAAAACTGTTTACTTAGCAGTTTCATTTGCAGCCTCATTGCATTTTCTTCCCTAATTAGCAGATATGTGCATCATCTCATGGTGATATGGAGGATATTATCTTCTCCCGTATTGGGTGGCTTCCTAGGGATGGTGCTCATAGCATCGCTCTGGCTCTGGGTGTCTGCACGCCTTCCCACACATTCTCACCCTACCACACTTTCCTTGAAATGTTGCTGAGTCTGGCCAATTTAGTTCCCTTCTCTAATTTAAGTTGCTTTCATTTAACTCGGGTTGAGAATATCTAATATGCTTACAGAGCTATTGAGTTTTAGGGTTCAGAGTGTTGTTTTCCATTGAGGTTTCTGGATACCACCGTGGTGACCGGCATGAAAAGCACACAAGGGTGCTCTCAGCAGCAAGTGACCCCTGTAAGATAGCATGACTTGCTGCTCCAGAGATCCTCACAATTTGACATTCTCAGTCCAGAGGGAAAAAGAAATTTTTCTCATCTATCT